>NW_021703771.1:74613925-75119215 GCF_005190385.1 Monodon monoceros
GCAAGGGGCCGCGCCGCTGGGAGCTCGCGGGGCCCGCAGGCCGCGGGGCCGGGCGCCCAGCAACCCGGCCGCCGCCGGAACCGCGGACGCGCGACCCGAGGGCTAGCGCGCGGCCCGGCCCAGGGTCACGCGGGGATCTCGCGTTCGAGAGTCAAGTTCTCTGGCCTGGCGGCTTAAAAAAAAAAAAAAACAAAAACAGCAACATTCTGTTCTCCACGCCCCCCCCCGCCCCCAGTGTCTGCGTGAGATGCAGATCCGAAACCCCGTGTGCTTCCTAACTAAACAAATATTGGAAAACTGTGCAAAGCAGAGGTTATTAGCGTGTGTGTGTGTGGGGAACACCCCAGAGCAAATAAACACAAGGTGCTCTGAGTCCCTAGAAAATGTCCCGCTTTGGTATTTAAGGCTGAAGGTGTCTGGGGCTAGCGGAGCTCAGAATTTTATATATTTTATTATATATTATATAATAAATTTATATAAGAATTATTATATAAGAATTTTATATATATTATTAGTATTATTTTACAATTTTGTTTTAATGTGCTTGCAAAATTAACTTTCTCCTAGAATTTCGGGGTGGAAATATGCACGCTGTGATGATGGTGATGATAATGATGGTGAAGGTGATTCCCTTGGGAAGCGATTCCTAGCACTGCTTTCCTCGCCCTCCCCGTCCCACCTTGGAGGGCTGTAGGATCGACTTGCGCTGCTCAGAGGAGCAATAGAGTTCAATGGCTCTTAAGGAGTTTCTGATTTCTGAGTTACCCGGCTGAGTCCGTGTCAGGGCAGACAGAAGACTTCTGACAGCCAGAGATTTATAAGTGTCCTGTGGGTTTAACACATGCCACATCGAAGCACGAGTGTTTTGAAATACTTTCCTGACAGCTAAGTTTCATTTCTGGCCTACCAGGGAGGAGAATGCCCCAGGACTGGGGAGCAGGGTTTCAGCCCAGTTCTGTGCTTTTCCTTCAAGGGAGAAGAAGCAATTGGTAGTTTGGGGCACTTTTGTGACTTAAGAGGCAAATGTTTTGTGTCCTTATTTATTTTTGCTTGTAGAGATTATACTTTCCTTCTCCCCTCTTCCTCCCATTTTCCTTTTGACAGCGTCTCCCTTCTCTTCGTGATGGACTTGAGGAAGGCGTAGGCAGGTGGTCCGGGTGAATACCTGTGCCCTAGGTGCTGCTGGGAGGCCTCAGGGCACCCACGTGGCTGGGTGCTGAGTTAGGCACTGCCTGACTGTACACTGGTGCCTGGACTCGCCTTCCACTTTCACCCAGATCTTTCTGTATAGCAAGCTGTGGACCGATTTTCCATTCAGTGTTCTATATCCACAGATATTTGTAGCAGAAGAAATAGGAGGAAGGTGCAGGGAGGCCCCAGAGGATTGTGAAGGCAGACTCTTGGGGTATCTGAACATACTCCACATCCTTCAGCCCCTCAAAGGACTTTAGAACATCCCACAGCCAAGCAGGTCCAGCCTGAGTTATTCCTCAGAAGACAAACAATGAACAAAACTTTAAAAAGTTGGCATCTATCACGTTAATTTAACTTGTTTTAATTCAGGGTTAAAATGGAAAACAAAAAAGAATTTATTCTGCCCACTTTAAAAAAAAAAAGTGTTAGAACAAAGTATAACGATTAAGTCTAGCTCAAACCTTTTAAACTCCTTGTTGTGAAGGAAGGCAGTGGTATGATGTGAATTCCATAACCTTTACGGTAGACTCCAGAAACTATTTTCTTTTCCATTTAATTTTCAGTTCTTTTATTGCAAATTAATGCCACTGAATTTCAATGGGCACTAATGAGGCTGCTTCTCAGTGGATTATTTACTGCCTTGCTGATAATTACAAAGTGAGCATGGTCAAATAAAGAGGGGAATCACGTTTTATTCAAAATTGTTCATCATCTCAGTGGCAAATAATAGCGCTATAACATGCCCCATCTTAAACTTTTTGCATTAGATGATATTCAGATACTTTTAGAATAATAAAAAAAAATATGGAACTTAAAAAAAATAAGGTAAAAAACTCATAGACGTGGGATTCTGTGTGGAAATTCAGTTTTAGAATAATTTTTTTTCCTTTGTCGTTTATTTACCATAACATCCTGTCTTTTTTGTTTGAATTCTGCCTTTATTACCCAGGGAGGAAAAGAAGGCTCTGTGAAATAGAGTTATTTCAAATAGACAGATGTTACTTAATATTTTTCCCCCTCTCAGTTTTGCTGTTTGACTCTGGGTAAAAAGAACTGATTAGATTCTTTTAGGAACCTCTAATTTTCTTCAGTAGTTACCAAAAGTTTTGGGGGCCAAAAGCAATGTTTTCAAACTGCTTGTCATGACCCAGAGGATCACCAAATTAGTTTAGTGAGTCTAGAACATTTTTTTTAAAGGAATAAAATAGAAAAGAATATAATAGAAAATAGCCGAATGGGTAATATCTAATAAGGGAAGGTTTTATTTCCTGAAAATTTGTTTTAATTATACATGCTTGTTTGTGCTGGCTGTGATTAAAAATGTATTTCTTACATGGTTTGAGGTAAAGAAGTTTGAAAGCTACTGACCTAAAATGTTATGGTCAGTAGAAAACAAAAAGTTTAGTTAAGTGGCTGGTTGTTTTATCGACACAAATCAAAAAGCAGTTTTGATTGTCTTTATTTTATTTTTCTCTTACAAATTAGCTGGTGACTTTGGGTCAGATAGATTAAGCTTTATTACTTCTGGTTCTTAACTTTTCCATTTATAAAATGCTACTGTGTGGATTGCCCACTTGAAGGTCCCACAGGGATGTTCAGAGAATTTATGCGAAGTTCACATCATTTAACATTAAGATGCTCTGGGTATTTTCTTCTTTTGGCCGCAATATGTAGCCTTATTTATGCATGAAGAAATGTAACAGATAAAACTGCCCTGGACATATAGTAATGGGGAAAGATTGTCACATGTAGCAACAAGTTGTTATTAAAAGGGAATAAATTTGTAAATAGGCAAGCTGTGACTCTGCAAAATATGTCTTACCTAAAATGTCATGATGAAGGCAAGTGGGAGTTATCTTATCCTGGGTCCTTAGCAAGTTCAAATATCTTAGGGAGTTTGGATAAAACTGAAGATGAAAATTAATTATATCCACTATGTTTTAAAAAATTCAAATGAGGTATTTAATACTCTGTGCTGATTTCAGTTTTATTACTCAATATTCTTAAAGGCTAAATATTGCCCACTTCTCCAAAAAACTTGACCAATATACAAACCTTTTGCATCAAAGCCAAAGCCCTAGTGATTTGTCTGCTGTCTGTATGCATATGTTTAGTGTCTAGTTTGTGCATTGGTGAACACTTAGAACTATTTCTGAACTTTGAGCAAGGCTCACTTCTAGGGAGAGATTTGGATGGTTAATTTTCAAGTTTTGAGTAATTCTTTCTTTGTAGTTAGGTGATATCTCAGCACCCTTTTTTCCTGTTCTTACTTTTTTCAGTCATTTAAATTGTTACTGTTTACCTGACTCTTTGTGTTGGTCTAAGAATAGTTCAAGGAGCCACAGATTGCCTGGGGAATGAGTATATTTTAGGTTGAAACGGAATCACATCTTCAAACCCCATTTCATTTTCACCTACTCTATGTGGCTTGTACGTGTTTTGTAAAAAGCCCCTGAAAGGTAACTGCCACTTAATCTAACCTTCTTTCTCACACTCCGGTAATTTGGATCTCTGGATTACTTTTGTGAATATAGTTAAGATGTGACATTCATAATTTGGGAAGATTCAGGTTCAGCATTTTGGTTTCTTATTATTTTAAGGATGTAAAAGACAGGGGTAAGAAATTGACAATGACAAGAACAATAGATATCAGGAAAAACTATAAAAGATGTCAAACTTCCCGATCATGATAAGACATTAGTACTTTTGTCAAGTGAGCTAGTATATGTGAAAGCAGTACATAAGCTATACAAGCAATCGCTATTTTATTATTTTATTCACATATTAATATTTGTTCTGGTGCTTTTGTAAGCTAAAAGAAAACTGCGGGGAAGAACTGATTTAAGCGATCAGGAGTTTCACTGCAAATATAGATTGATGATAATATGAACTCATTTTCTGTGGAAGCCAAATTTAAATAAAATCTTTATTACCATCTGCAACATTTGTTTGCAGTCTGGGTTATCATAAAGAACATCTATCTTATAGATACATTTTTTTAAAAAGTCAAAACCCCGATTACGTGATAATAGTTTTATGTAAGGAAATATATGAATTTTAATTCTGTTTTTTCTAAAATGCATATTCAGCACAAAAATTATAAATCTAACTCCTCCCAGTGACTTCAGTATTATTTTTAATGTAACTTTAGAAGAACCCAGTAGAGAGGGCTAAGTGTGTTCCCTTCTTCTCTAGGACACATTGACTTGATAGAGGCAAATTACTCATTTGGTTTAATTCCAAGTCTCAGTTTGCTTATCGAAGAAAGGAAAACAGAGTGGCCACAACTGTTTAGAACCCAAATTCATACTCCAGTAAAAGATGCTATATAAATCCCCAAAATACAGCTGCTTGAACACAAACCAGCCAAAGTGAAAGTGTAAAGGATTTCATGAAAGGAGGCAGTCCATCAAAATCATCCAGCAGTTTTATTTTATATTTTAAACTCTGCTGATGAATTGACAGATAACATCATTTTAAAAAGCGGTGTGTCTGAGCTGTCCCCTACTCCATCCCTAAAACATACCCTCACAGCGTCCTCTGAAATCTGAGGACTTAAGTGGGCTGGAGGTGAAGGGAAGCACCTTTATAATATTCTTGAGCTCATGAGAGAAGAAACCATGAATGCTGAGTTCTGCACATTAGAGAATATTAGTAGGAATTATGGGGGAACATTTTGCATTAATCAACAACACTTTTAATTATATGTACATGTTTAAACCCTATTGAAAATATGAAGGCTAGAAAGGCAACTGTTTTGGTCCCAAACGACAAAATTTTATATGGTGTAGCAAAGTGATAATTGACTAAGAAGGAGTAGGGTTGACTCTTGGAAGTATTATGGTGGTGTGATGGTGGAATCCACGATGATGGTGGCTGTGGCGGCAGAGAGAAGGAAGAGGAAGAGGGTGACGGTGATGTCAATTATGATGCTAGCAGCAAGGAGGTGTCGAAGTCAGTTGGGGTAGTATTTCTGGATGCCTATTATGTAGCCTGGAGATATCTATCCAAACAGAAATGAAAAATTTTTAATGTACTTTACTCATTTTTGTGGAGTTATAATTTACATATATAGTCAAAATTTTCAATAATAGTACTATCAATAACATGAATACCATGAATCTATTAAGTACCTCCCATTGCTATACAGAAATTAAAAAAGAAAAATCCAAACATACCTGGATTTTTTTCTTTGTTTCTCCCCTGAACTTTTTAGAGGAACACATTGAGTTCTTAGTTTGTTCCCATAACATCTTCTCCTTTAATCAAGTGTGTCATCTTTCATGAGATAGTAGGCAACTTTGTCTTTTCATTTTCTACTTTTTGAAGCTCCAGTGAATTAGGCTTGGGAAAATTATAGTAGATCAATGAAAGTTAATAAAGTTAATTAAGAAACGTTCAGGACTGGATATTTCCCAGTGAGCCCTCGATAAACTCAGCCAGGGTCCTTCTTTTTGAAGGTTCCCCCAAAGTTGTCACCTTCAAGACGGGCCAGTGACCTCTGAGGTTTCATGTTCAGATTCTCACCTTCGGCTTGGAAGCTACAGAGCTGTCTGGCCCGAAGGCTCCGCCTCTGTGGTTGTGGTCCCGTTTCTAGCCTGCATCCCTCGCCCTCATTCCCCCTGTTCCCAAACAGTGGCAAGTGCAGGGACCCAGCAGCCTTCATGTGTGCATGCCAGGCACTACTTACTGGGCAGTTTTCTTGGCAACTTGATTCACGATTCACTTCTCTCACATAAAGACTTGGAATTTCTTTTAAGATCCTGAAAGTAAAAGAGAATTCTCTTTTAGTTTCCTGCAACTAAATAGTGTTAGAAATAGTAATTTTGGCATTGGCATCCTTTCTCTTTCCTCCGCTGATCTTTGTTTTGATAGTCCGTTCTCCTATTTTCTTGTTTCTTCGCTTTGTTTTCTACTGTTCTTCCCTTTAAACTCTTCTTGGCTTCTTTTCGGCTATCCAGCTTTCTTTTTTCTTCTCTGTTTTAGTCACTCCATCTGTGTAGTCCCACAGTTTTCCTCCCATCTTTTCTGGTTTATTTCTTTATTGACCTCTGTTGTCTGTTATTTTAATAAAATTTGGAACAGGGCTCATCAGAGTTCCTCCCTAGCCTGGGAAGGCCAGTGATGTAAGAATATGCCTTAATAACCCATTCACTACATTAAAAGTAGCGTTAACTACAGTAAAAGTTTCAAAAATGATTTTTTCTTGTCTTTAAGGATAGACGCTTAACAATAACTCAGGGAGAAAATTTCACTTAGTAAAGTTGCTTTCGTAGCTCATTCATTCATTCATTCATTTGGCTACGTTGTTCCAAAGTGTGTAGCTCATCAAAGGCATAGATGAAATATCAATAAAATGTGTGTTTGTATTCCTAGCAGTTAACATATCAGTGTTAGCACAGAGCAACCAGGAGTCTTACTGCATGAGTGGGTGAAATCCTAGGGCCACAGGCTTCTGCACGTCGATTTGGTATGGAGGTGACAAACAGTGCAGCCTTTGCTGTGGTCTCCCAGTGGCCTACTTTTCAGGAATCTGGATCCACGTGAACTTACACCATGCATTTAAAACCGACTGTGACTTCCCACTTCGTCAACAAAAACATTCCTCTTTGAACAGTCGTAGGTACATCCATGATTCATTTTACTTACTTCATGAAGGTATTTTAAGTGGTTTTTTTTGAAGATGTTTTTTGATGTGGACCATTTTAAAATCTTTATTGAATTTATTACAGTATTGCTTCTGTGATATGTTTTGGGTTTTTGGCCACAAGGCATGTGGGATCTTAGCTCCCCGACCAGGGATTGAACCTGCAGCCCCTGCATTGGAAGGCAAGGTCTTCTGGACCGCCAGCGAAGTCCCTAGTTTTGTTTTTTTTTTGTTGTTGTTGGTAAAACTTTCACTATACAACATTGTCAGAAACATAATTGATTTTAAGGGTGCTTTATGCTAACTTGGACTCCTGCTTTTTTTTGGGGGGGGAGTAGGGAAGACATATTTCTGCTGGATTATTTCAAGCACTTCAGAGAGAGAGAATGTACATTCTAATTTGAGTACAGGATACAATTTAGTTACAATGGGAAGGTATTTTCTTTAGTTATCTGACAAAACTTGAGAGGCCTCCAGAAGCCTCTTGGATTTCTAATAGGAGGAATCCCTGAGCACTGGTCCAAGCAGAAAGCCTATGTTACATCACTGTATTTCTCTCAGCCCTCGGCAAAGTGCATGGCACCCAAGTCCCTAGAAGCCTGGTAGGCAGGAAGCACCAGTTACCCTGATTCCCTCTGGTCTCGTGCAGCGAGAAAGGCCAGTCAGGAAGAGATGTTTAGATGGGACTGGAAGAATGCGGGGAGTTTGCGAATACCCCTTTCTCAGGAATGAAAATGCAAAGGACTCCACTGGGCATTTCAAGTTCAGTGATTCCCAGTATTCACAGACTGCACTTTTATGAATTTGCATTTACTCGCTGACATTTTTGTAACCTTCGATCAGTACTCATCGCACTTTCTCAGTCATTCACAGTAGCACGGCCGTGCACAAAGTAGTGAAAAATTTGAGTCATCCAACATGCACGTTCCTAGCTGAGGTCAAATGAGGTGAGCTCTGCCTGCTTGTTTTATCTCTCAGACTGTAAACAAGTGTCCTGTTTGAGGTCCATTTAGTGCCACTTTGTTTGTGTGTTTTTTGCATTTTTGTCCTTTTCATTAGTGATTTTGCTGTTTAAAAAGCATAGTGCTGAAGTGCTGTCTAGTGTTCCTAAGTACAAGAATGCTGTGATGTGCCTTATGGAGAAAATACGCGTCAGATAAACTTCATTCAGCATGAGTTACAGTGCTGTTGGCCATGATTTTAATGTCAACAAGTCAACAACATATGTTAAATAAGATGTCTTTAAACAGAAACACACACACAGACACACACACACACACACACACACACACGAAGCAAGGCTGTATATTGCTTGGTTCATAAAAATGTTACAACCACAGGCTCTCAGGAACCTAACCCTGTATTTCCCCTAGGAGTGATGGTTTAGTATTCACTAATTCAGTGTTTGTGGCTTCTACTCTGTACTTCATAGAACGTAACTTGCAAGTAATAAGAATTGATTGTATATAATAAAGTGATGAAAGCACAGGTTTGGGAGACCAGCAGCTTGTTTCTTGACCCTTGCCCAGTTGTAATCTCTGGCTCAATGTGCCTCAGTTTACTCAATTGTAAAATGCCAATCAAAATACGACCTACGTCTTTTGGTTGTTGGGAGGATTAAACCCAACAACAAGGATTAAATTTCAGAGATGTCAAGGGCTGAAAACACACCCAGCACGTAACCAGCCACAATTTTTTATTACTTCTTTAGAAAGGAATTGGCAACTCTACACTGAAGAAGGTGAATATGAGAGCTCTTTAAGAGTCTGGAATGTTTGTAACTTCCCTATATTTGTTTATTTTGCCTTCAAGGGATCAACTTTAATACCCTATTGTGATTAGAAGTTAAACTTTTCCAACCTAAAGGAAGCAGGAAGCTAGTATTTTTAGAAATGCTTAGCATATGCCAGATACTGTGCGAGCAAAACAAAACAAAGCAACTGTAATAAACTCCAAATTAATAAAAAATAAATAAATCAATAAAAAAAGAGGGAAAGGCATTAAGTATTCTGGACTGAAGCAACTCTAGGGAGGGAAGTAGTTGAAATTGACGGAAGCAGTCTACGTACGGAGAAGCCATGACGTACAAGGGCAAGGAGGGAATTTCTCTGTGATTCGGAAAGAAGGACGCAGAGAGGGAAGAGGGATGGAAGCCAGCATTTATAGAGCATCTATAAAAGTGGATTTTCAACCTGGCTGCACGTTAGAATCAAGGAGGATTTCAGAATCACCCAGATGATTAAAAAAACTACTGAGACCTGTGCCATATCTCGGCAGTTTGGATAACTGCCCTGGGGGTGAAGCGTGAATAAGCAATTAAGAGAACAAAACAAAACAAAACAACTCCATGGGCTTTTCTCCTGGGCAGTCCTCTGATTCGAAGTCTCCCAGCACTTCTGTACGCGTTACCACATTTAATCTTCCTGTACCTGTCTGTCACGGTGGCCCCAGGGTTTTGCTGTGTTCTGACCGTGAGGAAGACTGTTCATACCCAGGGCTGCCTGTTTTCCAAGTCTCCATTTCACTGAGCCTCTTGGGTTTCAGAAGCAGAGGGAGGAAGGAGTGCTGAGGAAAAAAATGACGGTAACGTTAATTTCTACTCATCTTTCCAAAATACCGTATCAAGTAGGCGGTTGCATTGGATGTTGACTAGATACAAAGAAGGCAAATGGAAGAGTATGAGGTTGCAGACTTTGGCCACAGGATATGAAGATGAAATTAGGAAACGACTGAAAACTTGAATGCGAATACAGTTGACCCTTGAGCAACACAGGTTTGAGCTGCTTGGATCCACGCACAGGCAGATGTGTTTCAACATAAGTACTACAGTGCTACACGATATGCTGTTGGCTGAAACCACAGATGCAGAACTGGGGATACAGGAGGAACCACGGATATGGAGGCGGGCTATAAGGTGTACCAGGAATATTTTTAATTAAAGTACAGTTGATGTACAGCATTATGCTCATTTCAGGTGTATATACTCGGATTTTTGATTGGGCTGAGGGTTGGTGCCCGTAATCCCCGTGTTCGTTCAAGAGTCAACTGTACACACCTATGCCGATTAGCGGGCATGATTTGGGTTTTTGGTAAAGGTTTAGATAATTGGAGGTCATTGAAATCCTTGAACCTTCCCCCCCAACAGGGTTCTCTTCTCTTTAGTTCTTCCGATTGTTGCCACACACCAGACTCTAGCATTGTTGATACAGCCTCTAAGTATCAGTACAATTGTTTGATTGAAGTGAGCATGGGGCTCCTCTCATGTCCACACGATGTTCTAGGCCCTACACCATGAGGCGCTATCAACCCACAGGCCTGGGGCTCTCTGGTTCTTTGTGTTTTGTGTCTGATGCTCAGCAGTTGTGATTGATGAAACCAAAGTTGCTTTTCCATAACGAGCCCAGCCCTCGTCTAAGGAGTCTGTGTTTAACATTAGAAAATGGCTAGCAAAGGTGTTAGGTGGCTGGTAGGCACATTCACAAGTTCTAGCGTTTCTATGTTGAACAACTGTAGTTTAGAGAAATGCGGTACCAGGCATCTTCTTGCAGGTCTCAAAAACACAGAAAGAAGCTCCTTCTCAAATGCCTTTCGTGTCCTTCCCTCTTTTCTCTGCACACAGCCAATTGTCTATTATTGCTGTAATAGTTCCTTACTGATTTTGAGCTTTCAAACTCTAATTTTCCAGTTTACCTGAGCTTACTACCCAAAGTAGACATTTGATTGGGTCCTTCCTCTGTTTCAAAGCCTTCAGTGGCTTTTCACCATCACAGAACAGATGCATATCATATAGTGCCATGTTCAAAGCCCTTGTAATTTGATTCCAACTCATCATCTCCTGTCACTCTTGTTCAAAACCAAATTCAAGGGGCTTCCCTGGTGGCGCACAGGTTAAGAGTCCGCCTGCCGATGCAGGAGACATGGGTTCGAGCCCTGGTCCGGGAAGATCCCACATGCCGTGGAGCAACTGAGCCCGTGTGCCACAACTGCTGAGCCTGTGCTCTGGGGCCCGCGAGCCACAACTACTGAAGTGCATGTGCCTAGAGCCCGTGCTCCACAACAAGAGAAGCCACCGCAATGAGAAGCCCGCGCACTGCAGCGAGGAGTAGCCCCTGCTTTCTGCAACTAGAGAAAGCCCACGCGCAACAACAAAGACCCAACACAGCCAAAACTAAATAAATAAATAAATAGAAAACAAATTTAAACGGGCACATTCCCACTTCCATTCTTCAGTCACCTCCATCTCTCACATAATATACCTTTCTTTCTTCTTGTCCCATCTATGTTAGGCTGAGTCTGCCCAAAAGTCAAAGTTCAGTTCAAATGCCACCTCCACCAGTTCAGTTCAGATGCCACCTGGCATTCTTTCAGTGTTCATTGTGCACATAGAGCACCTTTTTGGGTACCTGTATTGTGGAAATCACCATAGAATGCTTTTCATTATAGTTGTGAATAGATTTGTCTCCCCCGTCTATTTAATTGTTACCAATTATTAATAACAGTAATGTTCATTCATATATTAACTCATTATTAATGAAATGATTGTTTCATTAATTTTATAGATTAATTTAGAGTAATTGTATACAGTTTATTAATTAATGTGTATATTCAGTCAGTAAGTTTTATCAAATGTCAGTCATATGCTGACTCCTGTTGTAGCTACAGAGATTGGACACCTTATGTGTCATTAAGTTGCTCATAGTTAAATGAGGGAGCTGAAAAGTGTATAGACAATTGAAAACCAGTGGAATTAGAATGGTGATAGAGGAGGGACCCACTAGAGGCACTGAGGAGGGGCACTTAACCAGACAGAGGGCTCCCATCTACTGAGGCACAGACCCAGAAAGGTCTGATGGAGGTAGGATTTAGGCAGTCAAAGAAGGGTGGGTGAGGCTGTGAAGAGATGCTGAGTCTGATTTCCTGGTCCTCCCTAGAGTTCCAGCCCAGTTCCTTGGACAGAATGAATGCCTAATAATTTATAGAGCCAAATTGTTGAATTAACCAAAAAGAGTAAATTGTTACAAATAGGAGAAATAACTTTAATAATAGCAGTGGCTAGTATTTTTTGACCATAGTGCAGTAGGCACCTTGCTGTAAGCCTTAAATGGATGATCTTGTTGAATCCTTACGTCAACCATAAGAGGCTGATACTGTTATTATTCCATTTTATGGGCAAAGAAACTAAGAGAGGGCAAGTGACTTGCCCAAGCTCACACAGCCAGTAATGGAGAAATAGGGAATCTAAATCTAGAAGGTGAACTCTGGAACTCCAGTTTTAACCTACTATATCATGCACAAAAATTGACAGGATGTCTTCTGTCACTGATTGATTTACTTGGCAGTTGGTTTAATTCCTTGTAATATCTTTATATTTAGTTGTGACAATACTTTCATCTTAGACTACATCCCAAGACTGCTTCTTTTAGTTTTATGGGAAATGACTATTTTTATGATGCTTGCTAAAATCATGTTTAAACATGTTTCCATTTAGTAGGGGAACGTTTTCCCTTCTGATATCAGGAGGAGCCATTAAATAAAATCCTACATAGACTTCCCGATAGCAACCTTATGCATTTCTCTGTATGTGAAACCCACCCAAGAATTTAAAATCTGGACAGAATTATAGTATTCATTTGGTCCAAACCTCTCTTTACACAAATAAAAATATAAAATCAGAGTATTTTAAATCTAGGCGGGATCTTAGGCCTGATGGATTCCCACCTCTTTATTTTCTAATTGAAGCAATTGAAGTCTTGAGAGGGGAAGTGACTTCCCCAAAGTTCCCCAGCTGGTGCGGGCAGAGCCAGAGCTAGAACCTATGTCTGTCTCCAGCCCACCACTTCCTACTTAACAGATGGAGGTGTGACCAGCCTCTGTTCACTGAGGATGTCGTGGCCGTGCCCTACTTGCTGTAGTTCTAGCATGTAGAGTAGAAGCTCAAGCAACATGGAATGAAGGAACGCCTGTTGCTGATCACTACAAAACTACAGTGATGGCTAAAGTGAATGCACCAGCTATACCTGTCTAGACAGGCCATGAGTTCAACTGTTGTTTGGCCCCGTGAGAATTTTTAACCTTGGTTTGACATTTCAGTTTTAAGAATCGGGAAGACTTATTTCCTATACTTAACGTTTAGATCATTTCCTCTCAGTTCTAATATCTATACAGTCAGCCCTCTGTATCCAAGGGTTCTGACTCCGAGGACTCAACCGCCCACGGAAAATATTGGGGGAAATAATTCCAGAAAGTTCCCAAAAACATAACTTGAATTTGCCGTGCATAGGCAACTATTTACTAGCATTTACATCGTATTCACAACTGTTTACGTTGTATTAGGTATTACAAATAATCTAGAGATGATTTAATGTATGTGGGAGGATGTGCATAGGTTATCTGCAAATACTATGCCATTTCATATAAGGGATTTGAGCATCCATGGATTTTAGGATTCTAGGCGGGAGTTGGGGGTGGGGAGTGTCCTGAAATCAATCCCCTTCGGATACCAAGGGACGACTCTATCTTGTTACTGTGTGTTTGGAGATTTCCTTTCTTGTTTTTCTTTTTTCTCCTCCTGGACGTAAAGGTTAGGAATTACCTTACTGGATTTCTCTGGAGACTTATCCTGATTCCTCTTAGATTTCTAAAGCGGTTGG
Source organism: Monodon monoceros (assembly GCF_005190385.1). Lineage (NCBI taxonomy): Eukaryota > Metazoa > Chordata > Mammalia > Artiodactyla > Monodontidae > Monodon > Monodon monoceros. The sequence goes on from NW_021703771.1 coordinate 74,627,417, forward strand.
ATGCTGTTTTTATTCCATTATTACCAGTGTGAAAATGGAACTTGCATTATTTCATAATAGATATTTCACCTTAGTATTGGCAAAATTAAAAAATAATTCAGTCTGTACTTGATCCAGCAGCCTCGTTACAATAGGCATTTTTTTATAACAAGGTCCCATGTTGAAAATCATGTGTCTTTTTTTGGGCTAATCACTAAACCCAATGTTGGCTGTATACTGTTTACTATTAACTTTTTCCCCTTGTAGTTTAATACTGTTCCAGGAAATGAAATGTAAGTTTAATAAGCATGGCAATTGATGGAACCGTATGTCCCAGGTATAATTAATGTTCCTGATAAATGTGTGAAAGAAGGGCATGGCTGATGGGTTATAACTGTACTAAACCAAGATGATTTGAAGCCACTTATTCTGTAGAAATTTATATTTATAGGCTAGGATTTATAATTAAACAAAACTATACTATTTTTATGACTTTCATTTTTTTAATGAGTTAAAGAACTGTTAGAATTGTCCATTAAAATATATGAAAAGAATGTGTTAATAACCTTACAGTTAGTAATACTGTAAAGAGAGCGTGGAGGGGCTAAACGCACTTTTATTAACATTTGATGACTTTTTTTCATGGAAAGGATGATTTTTTTATGTGGGGAAGAACAACAGTTTGAAGTGGCAGAAGTTACTATAGATTTCTTGAGGTTGCCCTTCCCATTTCTTTTCTCTTTTGTGAAAAATTGTAGACCAAAACGTATTTTCTTCTGGTTGTGAAAATGGTATCAGTAGCCTCTCAGCAAAATGACTTTCACTAAGAAGTTGAAGACAAAACTTCCGTAGTGATATTTTGAGAGCTTTTGTCCTGCATTCTGCATTCTGGTGGTTCCTTGTAGCCCAGGGATGCTATTGATATATACAGAAAGGATGATTAGGTCAATAGTGGCTTTTTCTAAGTCAATATTTCTCCTTGGAATATGATCATTTTAATATTCTCAAGGTATAGGCTAAAACTCTCTAATTGGATCTACAGGAAGGAGAGCAGCAGCTGGCGGATGGAAAGTGAGAATGATCAATTAATTCAAGGCCACGTGCCTCATGGTGTGGTGCTAGATCGCACTTAGCATTGAGTGAGCTTCTCTTTGGTGATCTAAGCCATGTGAATCAGAAGGCACATTAGTATTTTAAACTCCTATATAATTTTAGTAAACGAGGAAACATTAATTTAATGTGATATCCCATTGGCCCAATAGTTAATGCACCTTCAAAATTGCCTAATTTTGTCCAAAGCAGACTTCTGTCTCTTGACAAGAAAAGCATGGTTAAGCCTGTGGTGTAATCTTTCCCACTGTCCTGGACTCAACTCTGTCATTTCTGCCAGGCTCATGCATCTCTGTTGCCTTCTCTTAAAAGCATCATATTTAGGATTGCCCACTAAAATAAAGGATGCTCAGGTAAATTTGAATTTCAGATAAATAACAAAAAACTCTTTTAGGATAACTATGTCCCACATGATATTATACTAAAAGATTCTTTGTTGTTGATCTGAACTTCAACTTAACTGGGTATCTTGCATTTTTATTGGGTAAATCTGGTAGCCCCAGCCATATTGCCTGACTGTTTGCTGAGCTTCATTTTTGAAGGCTGAAGGTTATGTTTTATGGCTCTCTCTTCCAGCTGGAACACAGATGTCCACCTGCCTTTTCCTACCAGGAAAGGAGGCACGCCGATGTGGAATCTGTACACTTAAACTTTTGTCACCGTTACTGATTATAATTAAGGACATAGGTTTAGAGTAAATACAGAATGACATAGCTCTTCATTCTGTTACCTGAAAAGATAGGCAAAGTACAAGGGAAAATATTACAATGTAATATTACAATATTATAATTCTATGTGAGGAGAAAATCAAAGAGTAAGGACCTAGTAAAAAGAGACCTGTCATCAGAACTCCTAGTTAGATAATTTTGTGAGCGAGTAATATACTGAGTGAACTTTTTTCTTGGTTGTTTGGGGGGAATTCTCTTATTTTTGCAGCATTCTGATTGATTTCAGAAAGTAGTTTAGAAAAATTATTCTCTGAAATGCTTTCTAGAGCGTGAAAGATTCAGAAGAAAATGTACAGCTCCTATCTAGATAGAGCATTGAACAGATCTGCACTCCCCTTAACCATTTCTTCAGTTTTTAGCACGTTGGGGTGGCTGACTCCATACAGGAGAACTTGAGCTTGGCTATGGTGGCTTGGGAGGTGGCGTGCTGCGTGAGGGGCCTCAATGCATGGCTGCAAACGGGCTTTCAGGGATGGCGTATGGCGTGGGGGACCTCCAATACATGGATACTAGGGGGTTTGTAAAGAAGTCAAGGCTAAGGGGTGAAATAAGGAGCTGCCTGGGAGTCAGTGGGATAAGTAATTGCTCCAACAGTCTTCTGAGTATAGGTCAGATAACCGTACGTGTGTAATTTTCTAGAGGGAGATTCTCTGAAGTCTTTTTGGTGAGACCATGGGGAACAAAGTGTGAGTGAGAATTCCCATTTCCTTTTACTCAGTCCTAACTCAAGGACATTGAAGAACTCCCAGAGTCACATGCCAAGGCATAGCTGGGGTTGGAGGGAGGGTTGGTGGGAGGAAGAGTTAGAACTCGGTTCTCAGCTGCTTGGGAAACTTGTTGCTTGAGCTGGTGGCAACTGAGGCCACTGGCTAACAGCTGAGTGATTTTGCCCAAATGGATGTGAGCCAGGTTTGAACAGAGCACCAGGGACGGGAGGGTAGTAAATGGAAGTTTGGTTGGTTTGACTGTTTTCTGCTTCATAGCATGCTTATACCTTGCAGAACTACAGCAGAAGAATCAGTATTTTATATAAGAGTATTTCAGCACGAAATATAGCAAGTCATAAATACCACTTATAAGGGTAATAACAATGTATACTATTGACTTCTCTGTGACCAAGGCCAAGTCTTATAAGAAGACTGAGCAAGTGGAGTAGTGACTGGGAAATCTGAGCCCTTCTCCTCAGAGATTTCAGATTGCTTCTGACTGCACTGTCTAGACAGAACCATGAGAGGGTACTGTCTAGAAACCGGAGGAATCTCAAGAGGCTGCTGTCCAGAAATGAGAGGCAAGTCTGCAAATACAAAGGCTACAACATGCCAGCCTGTGCTGGGAGGCCTGAGACACTGATGTTTCCAAAGTGTAGCAGAGCAGCTGTTTTCTTTTTTTTCTTCGTTTCACAGTATTTATTAATTCAGTTTTCAAGATCAGATCATTTTAAAAATCACCTGAAAATTCTTCTCTAATAAATAACATTCCTCTAATTTACAACTGTTTTTCCAGGATACAAATGAATCAAGTCTTTTAAAAACAAATTCTGTCTAATCCTGGGTGGATTTTTAGAACAGATCCATTCTGGAGAGTCGCTCTGACCTCAGAAGCCCAGCCCTGACCTTCTTCTCAGCCAGGCGTCTGGGGGTGTCAGTAGTCTGAACTCCGTGTGGCAGCCATCATGGTGGTGAGGCTACAGCACAGGCCTTTGGTGACCTGTCTGTATTCCTCGGGTTTGGTCTTCAGGAGTGTCAGGATGTTCTGGAGGGTGTGGGGTGGCGGCATGCCCAGGGGTGGACATCACGTGATCAGGTAGTCGGTGTCGGTGGCCAACTGCTTGGTGGAGCGCAGGGCTGGCTCAGGGATCTGGAGGATCGATCTCCTGGCTGCTTGAGACTCAGGCTCTAGAAAACTTTGCTGCGTTAACTTTGCTGACTTCCTGGGTAGCACACTGGACCGTTGGTCCAAGGAGTATTTGACATCACTGTTTGCCAGTCTGGTTTAGAGTCACCAGTGCAGCCTGTCTGACATGCTCTTACTTCACCCTGTTGATGTTGTAGGACCCCCACCTAGGTTCACCAGATGGCTGGCCCAGTTTGCCCTTTCATTCATTCATTCATTCCACAGCTGATATTTATTGGCCATCTACTCTATGCCAGGCACTATGCTAGGCACTGGGAACAGACCAGTAAAGAAATCAGACCAATCAGGAAAGGTGCCACTAGGGAGGCGACACTTAAGCAAAGGTGTGAAATAGGGAAGGGCGTGAGAATATCTCAGTGAAGAGTATTTCAGGCCGAGGTCAGAGCAGTGAAAAGGCCCTGGGACAGGAGTGTGCCCTGTGTGTATGAGACAGGGAGGCTGGGATGACAGAGTGGAGCACCAAGTTGGAGGTGAGGACGGAGAGGAGTGTAGGCGTCAGAGTGAACAAGGCCTTTGCAGGTCATTGTCGGGTTGCTGGCTTTTACCCTGAATGAGTGGGAGATCCAACAGAGGGTTTTGAAGAGCGGAATGACCTGATCTGAGTTTTTATTGTGAAAGTTTGCAAACCTTGACAGACGTGCAATAGCATAACGACCCTTCATGTATTCATCACCCAACTTTGGCAATTATATTTTATTTGTACATATTTCTGTATGCGTGTCTGAAGGATGGGGACTATTTTTTAAAAAAACACAACTATACTATGATTAGCATATTTAAAAGTTAACAATATTTCTATAAGTATCAAGAATTTGCATTGATTTATACTTTGAAGGTCAAGCTGTTGGAATTTCCTGAGAGTTTTGATGTAGCATGTGAGAGGAGTCAAGGATTAGACAGTAATTAAAATCCTCTTCAGTGTCATACATTTATTGGAACACTACTATGTATGTATTTCAAAATAGTTTTTAAAGATTAGCATCAGCATCTACCTTCAGGATTTTTAGTTTCTTTTTGTAAATGTTATCCAACGCCATCAATTCCCCAGCTAGAGAAAATGTTGGTATTGCTATTTTCAACTGTGGAAAAGTGGTACAGAGTTACTCACATGTTAAGTGACTTATTCTAAAGTCCCTTAGATGGTGGTTGAGAAAATCCTGGTAAACGGGGAGTGACTTACCCAAACTTGAAATTTCTTTTGCTCTATTACCTATTCTTCTCTAGAAGAAATTTGGGCCGGCAGTTGGACATATATTAGGATGGATTTACTAATCTCTCAAGGTATTTTTAATTATTTCAAGAGCTGTCATGCAGCTAGCTCCACGTAATTCAGGTGGGTTATTAAATTGAATTAATTTAAATGAAATCAAAAGATTAATTGGCTGCCTCCTATATATTATTAGATGTTGTTCACAAGGCTCCCACAGTCTAGTGGGCATGGAACCTGTGGAACCATTATTGCAATCAGGGAGGCAGAGAGAACGTGGCTACAAGGTATAGAGATAGCAGAGGGAAGAAGTGAGTCAGGATGTGATTAGGATTTCTCCTGGATCACAGGGGCTGGGCAAGGGTATTCTTAGCAGAAAACAACATGAGCGAAGGCATGAGAAGAGCGAAGACATGAGAAGAGCAAAGGCATGAGAAGAGCGAAGGCATGAGAAGAAGAGGGAAGCCATGAGAAGAGTGAAGGCATGAGAAGAGTGAAGACATGGCAGGTTAGGAAGTGCACACAGATGGCTGCTGGAGTACGCGGTACCTGGAAGGTGGGTAAAGGAGCAGCAGCAGATGAGTCTGGAGAAAGTTGAGCTGTTGCAGAGAGCACTTTGCATATGTTACCCTAAGTCAAAGAGGTAACAGTAGCATGTCAAAACTCCAAAACTCCCCGCAAGTTCCAGAATCGCTGCCCCTGGTAGGGTGTCTCACACACACCAACCCAATCTCATCTCGCCATGAGATCCACATAGTGTGCAACTCTGTGCTCCTAGTGTCTCCGGATGACATAATCTGCAATTGTCATTGCTACACCACAGAGCAATCTACTGTGTCTTCTCAGAAGTAAGCAAGATGTTTTTTTCTTTGTTGCATCAGCAGCAAAAGAATAGGTTGCTCTTTGAGCTTGCTTCCTGGAGAGTGGATTGGAAAATCAAAGAGGGCTAACTCTGCAGGTTAGTTCTAACTTCCGCATGTAAGAGAGCTCTTGATACCTACCCGGAGGTATCAACATTTCTGGTCACTGATTATGGTGAAGAATTTGGCCTTACTATCATTGAAGGTTCTGTGCAAAAGAACCTCTGTTCATTTTAAACCATATCCAAATTGTCTTCTATTCTGGAATCGTTCATTTGCTTCGGAACCCTCTCCAGCCATGCGTGTTGACTGAGCAGAGCCTCAATAGATGAATTATGTCTCCTTTGTCTTTGATATCTCAGCTATATTTTCTTCTACCCAGCTTCCCACCTCAATCATTGTTAATAGAGCTCAGTGAACCAAGAATATGTCAAATATACAGATGTACGTACCCCTCCCCGTTTCTTTGTTTATCTATTTCTTGTCTGTCTTCCCTCTATTTTTTTTTTTCTCTTCCTGTTTTCTCATGCCTCATATTAGTGAGAAGTGACATTTCTGTGGGCAAGCCACTTTGGCAGTTAGAAACACAGTGGCCATCACTGACAGCTCCTTCTGATGGAATGGGTGTTTGTCCCCTTTGATTGGTCATGGGACTGAGCGCTGAGCAGGCTTAAATGCAGTGCTAGGGCCTCTTACCAACTCATCTTTTATACATTTTATTACTCTTGGGAAAGAGTTTTGAAAAATGGGCTGTGCGCTGGCGAGACCCACTGAAGAAATTCTAGCTGGTTATAGATGTTATTGTTGGTCAGAGGCATGGGTCAGAATCATGGTCACCCAGCATAAAGGCTGGAAAGCAATTTAGAAAACATAGTTGAGAATTCTCATTTGATGGAGAAGAAACTGAGGCCCAAAGAGATTGGTGACTTGCTTAAGCCATGCAGCTGTTATTGGCAGCTTTTTATCTAGAACCCAGGAGTTCTGACTCAGTGTAGAATTTTTCCACCGCAATACCCTGCCTCCCTCATTGAAGTTTATTACATTTGCAGTGAAGCTATCCCTAATGACGTACAGATTCCCAAAGAATTTTTTTAAGTAAAAATTTCCATTTGCAATTCTAGACATGTTTGTATGGTCTTTTTATGTGATGATATATTGTCCCTGTGTCTTGGATGGGATCATCAATTTACGATTTATGGGATGATTTATGGATCACACTCAAAAGCAGACCAGGGGCCAGTGTTAGAGCAGGATTGTGTTTGCTATTTTGGGGTTCTGTACCTGAAGTGCCTTTTCCCAAAGGCCCAAGTCTTCCTCCTTGAGTTGTCTGCTTTCCTAGGACAGAAGCTATCCTTCTTCTCTTCCTTCTGTCCCTCCTCTCCTTATTGTTCTTCCTCCTTTTGCATGTGTCCTTTGTCCTAGGATGCTCCCTGGCTGGTAATAAGTAGACACTTTCCCAGTGCTGTTGAATGAATGAATTTCTTAATATTTCTGCATGTGAGTAGATGGTTATTCTCCTGATATAGTGTCCTATTTTCTGTGGAAATTAGACTGCAAGTCAGACTTGTTTTAAGAAGGTGTGCTGTCAAACCACAGCTCTTTCCTGACTTAGCTCCTTTGTGTCACCCATATGCCCCACGTCTTGCATCTTACTTTGGGCTTCTCATCCTCACCGTTCATTAGCACTTGCAACTGGTTGGTGAGAGTAGAGAAAGGAGAGGTGGTGAAACTCCAATCGGGTCGCTTGGTTACACATTAGTAACTGATAAAAGATAAAAAGATATTGGCTAAATAGGTTTTTAGGGAATTTTATGCCAGGTTGTTCTTGTTTCCCATTAGTGTGGAAAATCAACACTTGCTTGTATTTGGGGGTGAAGATATTTTTTTAAGTGAGTGGGAAAACCTCTTGACATTTCACAGAGACTTAAGTTTTGACTGGCAAATGCTAACGTTCTTTGTGTATAAAGAATTTCAGGACTCTTGTATATAAGCACTAATGACATATTATTTTCTATTTGTTGATGAGTTAAAATAGGCATTTTCTGAAATGGTTTTTTAGGAGATATTCAAACTTTCATCAACGCGTTCTTCTGTATGACTGTCAGCTCCATTATCTCTGTTTTCATGGAACATAACAGAGTTCTTAACCTTTGCACTAGAAATTGAATTAGCATTTTCCCTTAAAAAAAAGTATTATTGGCCTTGTAATAAATAATTACAGACAATTTCTAACAGGATTACTATTTATGAGTTTAGGAATGAGATCTGAGGTAATGATTTTGTTCCCAGTTGTGACATACTCTGCCCTTGCCTTGTGATGAGTTGGGGTGCAGTTCCCAAGGACTCTCTTCTCTTTGGGGAGCCTGGGCTCTGGGATCAGACTGCCTGGGTCCTTGACGCCATCCTTTCCTGATTGGATGACTTGGGTGAGTTAGCTAATCCCTCTGAACCGTGGTTACCTCATGTTTAAAACAACCAGTTATAATAGTACTGCTTGGGGTAGTTTTGAGGGTTAAATGATTTAATTCCATGTAAAGCACTTAAAATAATGCCTGCCACAACTATCAATTTTGTGCGAAAATTTGCTTGCCTACTCTTCCAGCTGCTAGACCAAGGGTCATGCTGGGTTTTCGAGAAGTCCAGGGTGTGGTATGAACTTTGGGCAGAAGCTGAAATAGCAACCATAACTCTCTCCCCAGGTAATTTCATGGAATCGAAGTGAGCTGCATTTATCACCAGTCATTTTTTGGAAGAGGTTTTCTTTTGTACCTTTTAGGGAAGAACATTATCTGCCTCTGTTTATTAACCAGAAGATACAACAAATACAAATAAAAATTATACTCATTAAGTGGGTAATATGAGACAAGAGACAGAGTAAGTTTTCAGGTAAGCAGTATAAATGAGCTAGAGTCTTTAATTTCCAACCAAGTTGAAAGGACCTATATTTGTTATCCAGAAAATAATTTTTAACTTGCCTACCGCAGAACATAACTACCACCTGTCTTACTGGGCTTCCCAAGTGTGGCCCAGGACTTATTTAACTCTAGCTTTTCTAAAAATGAGATTCAGAATTTTCCCTCTCTAGACTCTACCGTTTTATGTCAACTTAATTCTTTTTAAGAACATTTCTATACTTCCATGGAAAAAAAATAAAGGTCATATTAAAATCCAAGTACAAAGTTGCATAGAGTAGAAATACCCATAGGTAAGTTCTGGCCAAAGGCACGAACCACCTCTAGCTTATGCCCATCCCTGTTGATATTTAAAGCAGAAGGAGGTACACAAGAAACCATGTTCCAATTGATTTGTATGTTGGTACACACACAGGCATCAATAACTGGCTTCTTGTTATCTTGATACAGCGTTCTGGTATTGCAACAGATTCAGCTGTGTCTCTTGCAAAGTTGTTCTTAATTCTTTACTGATTAATTTATCCAGTAAGTATTTATTGGGTACTTTCTGTGTGCAAAGTACCATACCAGGTGCTTTGGGGGTGATAGAAAATACTTAGAATATAGTTTCCATACTGGTGAAAAGCTTACAGCCTGGTTGGGCAGGCACGACATACAATATGGAGCATGTAATCTTACTCACTCCACAGTCAACTGTCAGACGCTTACTAGTTGTCATTACTGTGCTGGAAACTGGGAAGCAAAGGTGACACTAATAGGATCTCTTTCCTGGAGACTCACAGTGAACACATATGATGATGAGGATTTTGGAATAGTTATGTATGTGATACTCTAGGAGCGCATGTTGATTCTATTGAGAAATTCAGTGGTTGCTACCTGAGAAGGGGCCATTTTCACTCAGGAGATTTTTGCTTTTTGGCCAAGATAGGAAGCAGTGTGGACAAAGGCCCAGACATGTGCTAGCCAGGTTGGGGAAGTGAGACACTTAAAATTAACCCTGACAGGGAGGGATGGAGCTGGAGACTGGACAGTGGCCAAGTCATCATGGTCAATACTAAAGAGCCTGCATTTCACCCATAGACCTGCAGTGGGTGCTCTTAGTCTGAAGTCTTTTAAGGAGACCATTCATGGACTTCAGGGGGCCCGTGAACACCCAAAGATTATAAGCAAAATCTGTGTTTCTGTAAATAAGGGTATTTTCCTGGGGTCCACCTAGAAGAAGAAGATTCAGAAGCCTTATGATAGACGTTGAGGAGACATAAAGGATTTCATGTCCATTTTGTCTCGTTCTTGCTGAGGTGTGGAGGACAGGGTTGTGATGTGGGAGTTACAGGCGAGTTGGGAAGACTTTCAAGAAGACTCACCACGTCTGTACCTTCCTTCAGATGGCAGATGTTTCTTAATCACTTAGCTGTGTGTCAGACTGTGCTGAGCATGAGCTGAGAGACCATGGTGAGTAAGGTAGCCGCAGTCCCTGCCATGGTGGAGGTTACAGTGTATGGGGAAGGATAGATAATTAAACAGAACACAACCAAATGTGGGTCCATGGCCTCAATCATTTACTTATGTACTTGTTCATTCAACAATTATTTCTCTGCTAGGCTCTCTCGAAGGTTTTGGGGAAAGGAAACTTACATTTGGGGAAGACACACAGTAAATAAACGTTAACATTTGGTTTGACGTTGGGTAGCCATTAAGCGCTATAAAGAAAAACCAAACCAGTATAAGAGGGTGAACAGTAATTGGGAAGCTACCTTAGAGAGGTCAGGAAAGGCTCCCTGAGAAGATGAGAAACCCTGAGTGGAGGGAGGAAACAAGTCAGGAGAAGAGCGCTGAGACCTGGACGCACAAACTCGGTGAGTGAGGGAAGCAGTGCGAAGAGTCCAGGTGAGAGTGACAGCCAGGGAACAGATGGCGCTGGGCCTTTGAATTTTATTCTTGGTGTGGTGGGAAGCCATGAGGGTTTTGAATAGCGAAGTATGATTCTGACTACATTCTGTGTGTGTGTATGTGTTTTAACACACCACCAAGCGATGAACTCAATTTTGACACTTGCTCCCTGGAGATGGTATCTGATCCCGTAGGTTAAGTGCTTAGTCTCATGAGACTGCCCTTCACTTCAGATGCTGATCGCAAGGCCCAGTCATCATCTGTGCTTCTGACCAACTGGCTTTAAATCCAAGCTTCCCATGAGCCTCTGCTTGGGTTTGATTAATTTTCTAGAATGGCCCGCAGAACTCAGGGAAACATTTTGCTTACTAGATTACTGGTTTATTATAAACATTTGACTTACTAGATCACAGCCAGATGGAAGAGATGCATAGAGCAAGGTATGGCGAGGGGGTGCAAAGCTTCCATGCCCTCTCCAGGCGTACCCCTCTCTCCATACCTCTGTGTGTTCACCCACCCAGCAGCTCTCCAGCCCCTTCCTTTTGGGTTTTTATGGAGGCTTCATTACCTAGGCACGATTGATTAAATCACTGGCCATTGGTGATTGATTCAGCCTCCATCCTGTCCCCTGTCCCCCCAAATCAGGAGGTGGAACTGAAAGTTCCAACCCTCAATGCTTGGCTGGTTCCCCTGGCAACCAACTCTCCTCCCTAGATGGGGTCCAAAAGTCACTTTGTTAACATAACAAGAGATATCTTTGTTGCTTTCATCACTTAGGAAATTCCAGGGGTTTTAGGAACTCTGTGCAAGGAATGGGGATGAAGACCAAATATATATTTCTTATTATAAATCATAATATCATAGGGAGTAAAGGCCTCTACTACAGTAGGGGGAGTTCAGGGTACATCTAACCTAGCTCATGGAGGTCAGCAAAGCTCCCTGGAGGAAGTTAAGTTCAAACTTTGAACTGGAGGATAAATAGGAGTTATTCAGTGGGTAAGGAAGGGTGTTCCAGGCAGGGGAGCAGCATGCTTGAATGCCTCAGGTGGATCAATGGGCCACAGGGCCAAAAATGGGAATGCAGGAGTAAGAACAGGCTTTTAGGGAAAGATCCTGAGTTTAGTTTTGTGCGCATTAAGGTTGAAGTTTCTTAGGGTCATTCAAGAGGAGCTGCAGAGTGGGTAATTAGCATCTAGGTCTGCTGTCCAGGAGAGGAGTATGGGACGGCAGTTTCTCGTGGTCACACACATGGCTGAGATTCCCACAAAGAGCTCTCAGCTGAGACAGATGAGGGCTGGGGGCAGAACCTCAAGGAACATTGACATTTAGGAGCCTGGTGGGGGAAGAAAATCCTGCAGAGGAAATAGAGGTGGAGTAATGGCCAGTGAGATCTGAGTGGGTGTCCAGAGAAGTGGTGAAGACTTTACCTGCTGTAAGAATTTAAAGCTGAACCAGTGTGAGTTGGAATATGTAGGATAAGCCTTATGGAATATGGGAAACGAAGCATGGTTTTATCTGACAGCTGAGGTGACAGGAGGTGGTGACTAAGTGGGGAGCATAGTGTGAGCAATTTCTCAGAGGTGGATTTGATAAAAGTTTGCTCAGGGAGCTACAAAGAGACCAGTTCTGATTGGAGCAGGGAATTCAAGCACTTGGGCTTAATTTTACTTGATGATGGTTTTTTAACTTGAGTTTTCCTGATTTATGACTCCCCTAAAATTATAGGCAGAAGTTTGAAAGTGTGTTTATGTGTTTTCTAGACAGTTTCAGCATTTTCTTTGTATCGTCAAACAAGTCCATGACCCATCGAAAAGGTAATGATCCCCGGGTATAGGCAATGAGAAGTTATTGAGAGATGAATGTTGTCTTTTATGATGATTCTTTTGGCAGTGGTTGGCAGGATGAGTTTGAGGAATGATGGGAGACAGAACTTTAATTCTAGTCATTCAGACATGGAGTATTGGTCTCTTATGCGAGAATGATGAAAACCAGGGATGCAAAGAAGGATAGGCATTGTGTTTTGAAGAAATGATGGACTGAATTTGATGATGGCTTAGATGTAGGAGGTACATTTAGCAAATATTTATTAATGACCTACTGTGTGTCAGTTAAAATTGGGAGCAAATGAGACAGGGTCCCTGCCTTCATGGAATTTACTGTTTACCACAGGGAACATATATTTGTCAATAATGCCTCAAACATGGGACTGGAAATTATGGTAAATGCCATGAAACGAAAGTTCAGGGAGCTTTGACTGCTCACAACTTCGGGGATTTGATTGGTGAGGGAACGTCATGAAGTTGTTCCACTAGCACTTAATTACCCCCACATTTCTAGGGAGTGCATATTTGTTGATTCTTTTAACTTCGCAAAAAATATTTCCTTTAGAAACCAAGGCTCTAAAAAAATTTTTAAATGCTTGGCTAATCAGGGGAATAGTGCTTTTGGATGGCTGGTACCACGATTTGTGGTTGGAAAAACAAGAGTATTTGGTTACATTGAGCTTCAAACTTTTCCTTTGATTAATGAAAATCTTCCTGGCAAATACTTTTTAATGGGCTCTGTTTTTACTTGGTCCAAGAGAGTCCACTCTCTGACCTCAATATGAATGCCTTGTGACATCTCTCTTAATCATATTGAATATGTAATATCAGTGGGGCATCCATTTGGAAATATTTAGTTGTCAAACTGGTGTAATGAAAATGGAACTAAATCTAATCAGTTGAGTTTCTAGTTTCCATAGGTGCAGTGGTGGTGTCTTTTGTTATTTGATGCTCTCCAGCTTCTGCCATTCTTTTTCCTGCCATTACTTTACTCCATTCCTTAGTCACTTGTGTGCCTCAAAGTTGCAATGTGTTCAGTCACTGATGCAGAACATCCCTCCATGTCTCATTCAAGCTTCTGCCCTACTTCTTTTCAGAGAATCTTTTAAAGTATCTGTAGGGCTAAAGAACATCTAATCTCTTAATACGTAGCCTAATAGACTAGTCAACTTCTTATCTATGTCTTATGAGGAAGTGTCCAGGATGAGAAACTCACTAAATTTGGTGACAATTTAGTGAGAATAGGAGACAAGTTTTACAAAAAGGGAGACGTTTTAGCAATTTGGCAAAAGAGTTAAATCTTCACATAGGATAAAGGGGGAGGGCATTTTTATCCAAATGGATAAAAAGGCTTTTATCCAAAGCCTCTTATTAGGAAGGCAGAACCTGAAGACATTTAGAACATGAAAAGTGGTTAATGAGAGTAGTTAACGTTGGTCCTGTGGAAATAAGGAGAAGCCAAAGGGCCTCTGAGGCAGAGGGAGAGGAAGAAAGATTGCCCTAAATGTAATGTAAGCACTTCCTACTAGAGAGGTGTGAGGCTAAAGGTTCCGGGTCTATGACAGCTGCAGTCGGGCAAGGCCAGGCAGAGAGGACAGCTGGAAGAGGTGAGTCCGGGACCTGTAAGTAGGCTTATCCCTGGGGACTGGTCTAAACTTGGGTTGGTGCCTGAGCCACCCTTGTGTGTTGGTCTGAGTCCAGACATGGGCACCTCCCTCTCTGATCCTTTCCACTGCAGATAACGGGGCCAAGTGAGCCTGCATCCTGAGGATGTGGATCTCTATCTGGATGCAGCTGTGCCAAGTGAGCTTGGCTTGACTCTCAAGACAGCCTTGAGCGTCGCATTTCAAGGTGCCGCAGGGCTTTGCAACCCATGAGATGATCTCACTTGCCTTTTCGCTTGATCTGTATTATATTCGTTTTTATGCAACCCTGGTCTGGGAGTCTTCATCGAGCAGGGCTGAGCCAAAATGATTACTGACAGTGTTATATATGTGAACTTCCCATCTGGATAAAAACGTTGCTTTATGGAGAGGAAACATGGCCTGTGTAATTTCCCCTCTCTTCTCGGAAGCTTTCTGATTTTATGCCCTATGTCTACAGTAGACTTTCAGTATTCCAGCGCCATCTCAAAGGTAAAGTGTGGATGAAAGGCATTTTGCCGACGGCATGCAACGCTGCTAGATCTGGGGAAAATGGGCTTTTGCTCTTACATCTTTTACCCATATTCTTAAAATCAGTATTTGCATATCCTATTTATATTGTTTTGAAAATTGTTATATTATTGACTCAGTCATTGATTAATTCGTTTGATATCAATATTTATTGAGTTCCTATTCTGGAAGAGGCTCTGTGCTATAAACGCTCAGCGTTCCAAAGATAAGACACAAGGAACTTAGTGGACAGCAGTGAAGACGAGAATGTACAATTGAAGGAGGGATAATGTAGTAAGTAGCAGAAGAGAAGTAAAGAAAAACCTGCTATCGAGTTCAGAACAGGGATACGTTATTTCCAGCATGTGGGGATTAAGAGTGGCTGATAAGAGAGGAATTCATGCATGGATGATGCTAAGTGAAATAAACAAAAAAAAGACAAAAACTATATGATTCTACTTATATGAAGTATCCAGAGTACCAATGCATGGAGACAGAAAGTAGAATGGTGTTTGCCAGGGGCTGGGGGGAAGAAGAAATGAGGAGTTGTTGTTTAATGGGTAAAGAGTTTCAGCTTTGTGAGATGGAAAATTTCTGGAGATTGGTTGTACAACAGTGTGAATATACTTATCACTGAACTGTACACTTAAAAACAGTTAAGGTAACAGATTTTATATTATGTTTACCTTGCCACAATTTTAAAAAAATACGGTATTTTATTATGCAGGGTTGGGTGGAGGATACTTGACACCTTGGAACTTTTGCCCATGCACATACTATTCACTCACTCATTCATTCATTCATTCAACAAACATGTATTGGACGCTTGCTATGTGTTAGGTGCTGAGCTGCTTCCCGAGGGTCAATATTAATGTTTATAAGACATCGAATCTGTCAATGTCATGCTTGCTCACCACCCCTTCCCTGCCCAGGTGCTAAGCTTCTGTAGTGAAATCTTCACAGCTGCTACCTGCTGACTTGAATCGCGCATGAGATGTTAGTAAACAAACAGTAGAAAGATTTGAGGTTATTGGGGGGGCGTTGACGGCATCGTGACGAAATGGAAGGAGATGGGTAACAGAATATGAACTAGAATTGAATACTGTGAGGCAGCTCTCTCTAAGGATATTAAAAAAATAAAGATCTCCTGTTTACGGCTGCCAACCTAAGAGCTAAGTCATTTAGAATGGAACAAACTGGCAAAGTCAGACGCACTCAACCCAAGGAGCTCCTTATTTTGTGAATATTACGGCAAATGTAGTTTGAGAGCCACTGCCGCAAAATTGTGGGCGACGTTAATGAGTGAGAAGGGCAGGGAAGGGTTGTACAATTTGAGCTAAAAGGAAAGGCAGGCTTGTGAAGGGGAGGAGTGGTGACAGTCAGGGTGGTCTGGTTTTTTGGGCGGGGAGTGGAAAGCAAGAAGCATGAGCTTCCTTAACCGAGAGACCCTGGCAGCTCTATCTTCAATTCACTTTTTCTCATCTTATTTTGTTTTTGTTTTTAAATGTCATAGGCTTCATTCCATCTTTCCTTCCAATATTTTTCTACTTCTTTTTTTCCACCCTTATATACCCTGGAACACTCCATTCATTTCAATGTATTATTGAGTGCCAACTACATTCCAGGCACTGTGCTGGGCTCTGGCTATATACTCCCCAATTCTCTCATACCACCTTTATTCTGTTGCACATGCCTAGCAAATCCTGGGTCAATGTCATTTCTGCTCCTATATGTGGTTAGATGAGACATGCAAACTTAGTCTCATCTACTCCTTTCCTTACCTCTTTGCTCCCTGTCTTCTTCAAGGTGTCTTCAGTGAAGCTGTTCCTTCTACCTGTGTATTTAATCCCAACTGCTTTACTTTCCTTCTTGACTTTGTTCTGTTTTCCCTTCTCTGTACCTTCCACCATTCCCTCCCTACTGGCCCATTCCCTTCAGTCTCCATGAGGCCTTCTCAGGCCCCTTCCATTCAAAACACACCTTTTTGTCTTTATATTCTTTAGTGACAACCCTATCTCTTTCTCTTCCCATTCACGTCCAAGCTCTCAGAGGAATGGCCTTCACCCATTGTCATTTCCTTATGTTCCATCCACTCTCCACCCACTGGATTGGCTTGTACCCTCTACTGAAACTCCTTGCTAAGTGTCCTCCTTGTCAAATCCAACTTCATTTTATCAGTCCTGGTTTTATTGGACTTTTCTGCTCCTTTGACACGATTGGTCACACTCTCCTTCTTAAAGCTTTCTACTTCTTTAAACTTTTTTGCTTCCCCGTTTCCTTGGTTCTCCTAGAACTTTCTGACTGTGCCTTCTCAGTTTCTTTTCTGAGATACGCTTCCTCCCTGAAAATTTTCAGGGTTGGTGTAATCATTTGTGTTCCTCTGTTCTTCTCATTCTACATGTTCTTGAAGAGGAATATTGAATATTGACTACTATCCTCAAATTACAGTCAAGTCATAACAACTGATACCCGGGGTTACCTTGTAACAATGATGTAAAAATTTGAATTATCTTTCTATACATGTTCTATGTTGTTCATCAGTTCATCTGACTTTCAAATGTTCCAGCTGTTTTATGCTTTGTCTCCATTTTCTAAAGGCCCTTAGTGTGGTCTAGAATTGGAATGAGCATTGGTCTCTAATGGTTCTGGGTTAATTGAGAATCCCTAAAAAAATGATTAAGTCTATGAGAAACCAGCTAATTTCATTTTGTCATTTTCTGGATAATATGTTCTGGTGTAGGAAGTCCATTTTTTAAGAAAGTTTGCAATAAACAATTTCCCCTCAAGGTTAATGTAATAGGCAAACCCCTTTTGCTGCAACAGACGGCAAGAGGTAATGAAGATTAGCTTACATTATGATTCATTATTTCAAAATGTCAGAATAAAGTGGATCTGCTACATCTTCCAAGCCTCTTATTCTTTAGAGGAGAGTGCATGTTTTGCTTTTCTAATGTTAATGGATTCACTGTTTTTTTTTTGTTTTGTTTTTTTGTTTTTTTTCTCCTATTTTTTTCCCCAGGCCAAATTCAGATAATCGGCGCCAGGGTGGCAGAGAGAGATTGGCCAGCACCAGTGACAAGGGAAGCATGGCCATGGAATCTGCCAAGGAGACTCGCTACTGTGCAGTGTGCAATGACTATGCCTCAGGCTACCATTATGGAGTTTGGTCTTGCGAGGGCTGTAAGGCCTTCTTCAAGAGAAGTATTCAAGGTAATAGTGTGTTGCAAACAACTTATCCCATTTTTTAATCCTAAGAGGGGAAGCAACAGAGGAAGGCATGTGATCAGCCATTTGTACAAAACACTAATACCTAGTAGGTCCACTAGTATCTATGGTAGAAACATGGAGAAGAGACGAGATCCCAGGAGAAGGAATTGGCAAATGTCAGGGTAGTTGTGGCTGAGTCATTGTGCTTCCTCCATTTGGCAAGATCCCAACAGTCTTGAGCAACTCTAGAGGAAGAGGATTTCAATAGCTGTGTCTCTGAGATGTTGTCCATGCCATGATTGGGGGATGGCAGGTGGATATTTGTGTGTTGTAGGCAACTAGGCTGTTGTGATGTAGTGTGATATTAATTATTATCCACATATAATTATTTCTCCAGCTTAGCTTTGCACAGATAAGCATTCTGATCTTTGCTCCAGACCAATTCTAATTTAACTCTTTCTTCTCTCGCTCTTCTTCCATCTCTTTGTTGTCTCAATGGATGACATGACCTTTTGCTAAACTGAGAAGATTCAATGGCTGGTGACTTGTAATAAGGGATGTATGATCTGTATCAAGCAGTTATTAAGTATACACCCGTAAGACTTCACTCATGTCATTTGCAATGTCTGCTTCAATCCTTTTCTTTTATACAGTTTTCCAAGTGCAGTTTCTCTGATAGACTGCCAGCTACTTTTCATTTCTACTCCAGGAGTGTCTATATTGTTGCTATACTGTCTATATAGGATATACTGGGAGAAACAATCATTTTTACTACCTAAAATGTCTATGCTAAAGATCCTTTGACAAAAACAGAGACCTGACAGCAGTTCAAACTAGCTGGATTAACCTTTTGTTTTAATACTGGACCATTTTTCTCTGTTCTTATTCCTTTATCTTTTCAGCTTAAACAAAGTTTAGTATATAAATACTAAGAATATTTCTGATGGAGTTTTTGTGTGATTCCCTCTATGGAAATTGAGGCTGAAGTAACTTGTTGAAAACCAGAGTCTACTAAATTAATAGGTACTGATTGCAGACACTTTTGAATAGAGAATGAATCACTATGCTCATGGGCTTTTTGCTGTAGCTCTTCACTGCCCTGATGTGGGGTGAAAGCTGGGGGATGATACACACTATTCATTTTTCCTTTCATTGCCAGTGGATGAATTTTTTTAAAGGCTATTCATATCTTAATAGAGTAGCATGTGAGGTCAACTTGGTCCATTTTAAAAGCACTTTTTTTTGACAACTATTACTTTCACCATCTTTTAGAAATCTATTGTAAGACTGGGACTTTTTTATTAGAATTTTAATAAAATTTATATTATATGATAGTGGATTTTTGTATATAGATACATACCAACACAGATTATTTAATTTTACTAGCAGATATTAATACTATCTTAATTTAGAAAAGTGATATTTGTATTTTGGCTTAAGTTAGTATAAGCCCTTAAAGGTCTTTTGACAGCCATCTTCATTTGTGATTCTTCTTTTCATTTAGTTTTATATAATCTAAGATACCATTATTTTTATCAAGCATTTAATCTGGTATGGAAAAATCATCTGACAGAGGTAGATTTAGTGGGTAGGTTCAGCCACAAACTTGGACAAGTCATTTATCTGAGACTGAGTTCCCTCATCTGTAAAAATGATTTAGAGCAGGGGTCAGCAGTTTTTCTGCAAAGGACCAGAGAGTAACTAGCTAGGCTTTGCAGGCCATGCAGTCTCTGTGACAGCTACTCACTCTGGCATTGTGGCCTGCAAGGAGCCATAGGTACTGTGTAAATAAATGGGTGTGTGCCAATAAAACTTTATATACACAAACAGGTAACTGACCAGGACTGGCCTGTGGGCCGTAATTTGCTGACTCCCGATTTAATGTACAAGAGAATCGATGGTTTCCAAATCTAACGTTTTGTCTTTCATGTTTATTGAGAACTTACTCTGTACCTGTGCTAGATAGTCTGAGGGAAATAAAAATATGTGTAAGAAGTAATCCATAATCCCACAAAATTTAGAATTTGTTTGGGAAATTTATTTGGGGAGGCAAAGGTACACGTTCTCATGATAGGATTAGAGAGTAAGTTAGTATAAAGTGCTGTGCTATGATACAGATAGGGAAGACAATAGATGAATATAAGAAAAGAAGATATTGTCAGTTATAAATGTAAAAAGACTGAGATTGAAGGTAGAAACTATCTTCGTCCTAGGAACAATGACAATATTTTCACAAATTATTTTCTTCACGTGTGTTCAGCATTTAGGAGTGTGCTATGTAACACCACATTGAGCTTAGTATTGTCTCTAGGCGTTAAGGCATCGGAACAGAAAACACAGGAAAAAAATACTTATAAAAATTAAATGAAGTAAATGTAAGTGTATAAAAAGAAATATTTTGTTGGTATGGCTTTATCTCAAGTTCAAATATTCAAAAAAATGTTTGCTTACTCTTTGATAGTTAAAGTATGTATCTGATATCTAACTTGTTCGTACAGACTAAAGAGTAGGATTTCATTATACTATCTAAAGTTGTACATATAAGCTGCTTACAAATGCAATTTCTACGTGGCTTCAGAAACTTCTTACTTATCATGGTATGAAGGCATTTACAGAAGGTTTCTTAAATGAGATGACTTGAGTCCAAAGTTCTGCAGGAAGCCTGGAAACAAGACAGAGTTATTAACTTTTAAAGATAGAGAGGAACCTTAAAAATTATAAAGTTCACTAATTTATTAATTTGTTCATTGAATGCCTCTACTAAGCAAAGCACTGTGTGAGGTCCTGGAGATACAATTACAGTAAAGACATAGTCCTTACCCCCATAGAGCTTAAAGGTAGTAGGAGAGGTGGACAAATAAACCAGCAATTAAATTACAGTGTGATAAGTACCAAGATGAGGGTGAGTGCAGATTTTACAGGAGTCCAGACTTCACTTATTCCTGGTGGGGCTTGAGTCAGGCTCTCAGAGAAAGTTTCCTGATTTAAAATTGTCTGGAGAATTTTGCAAGTGAGCAAAATGAAAAAGGGCAGGTTGAGTGTTCAGTCATATGAAAATGGGACTGAGTATGTGGGTAAAGCCCAGGAGGTAAGGCAGAGTTTGGGGAGTTCTGTGAATAAAAATGAACAAAATTAATACACCATCTAAGACATTCCTAGGCCATATATTTCTTCTTGGACCGTGTAAAAACAAAGTAATTTATTTCCTTTTGACTTTAATGGCGTTTCCATCTATTTGACTTGTTTGCGTATATAAAAGGAAAACAGCAGAGCAATAGAGTCTTTCTCATCATCGTCTTGATAGCTTGGAACTAAAAAGTTTTACTGAACTTCTGTGACTCTTTATAAATCACGCTGCCCCTCAAGCCTATTTAAGGACAGTGAAGGGTCTGACGTGCTGCAGGTAGAAAGCTCTGAAGATGCTGTAGCTCTTCCTGTTTTTCTTGTTGCTTAAGAAGAGAGCTAGAAATGAGTATCCATCAGATTACTCTAGTGCTCTAAGTGTTTAGTTGAAGAGGTAAAGTGTTTGACTTGAAAGCATACAGATTTTCATCCCCTGCCTAGTGTATGAACTTGATTACCCAAGAAATTGAATAATGGCCTCCAGTTGAACATACTTTTTTTTTTTAAAGTGAAGTCAAGGACACGATTTAAAGGAGATGGGTGAAATTGGATATTCTGTGAATTTATTAATCACTGTAGGCAGAGGAGCAGTGTTCCTTAAGATGTGTTGTAGGCAGAGACTCTTGGATGAGTTACATAAGGAGATTTGGTTATAGGTTCAGCAGCCAAGTACTACCTTTGAACATTATTCCAAGGAAAAGGACTCCATGGAGCTCGCAGCTTGGTCATTATATTACAAATAAATATTATAAAGATCATATTACGGTCTTATACTATAAATGGTCATGAGGCACAGTGGAGGCTCAAACCTATCTGTACACCCCTAGCGGCACTGCCACTTTATATTTTCTTTCTAAGGCATCTGTGGAAGATATTTAACACTGTGCTTAACGGATATGGCCCAGGCCCATGTTGACTTAAAGGTTAGCTAAGGCCAGAAGGACATGGTATTAGGGTGGAGTCTGCTTATGGTTCAGCACAGTGGGGGTCTTAGGTCCGACAAGGATAACTGATGTCCTTACCCACCAGGCCCTAGAAAGCTTCAGGGTGAGAGTCCAGCACCCTGGATAGCTCCTTCAGCAACTGCCAGGGGTAAGCAGAGACTGACTTTCTAAAGAACCTCAGGCCCGTTCAGCTGGTCTGTGAAAAGAGAACTTAGTTCTTTTGTGCTTAGGAATTCACTCTTGTTTGCCCAAGATGGGTTAGTTTTTATGCTAAGTTTCCCATTTCCAGTCGCCTTCTGTCTTGACCTATGCGCCCCTGTCTAGAAAAGGCCAGAGGATGGGGTAGAAGTGGAGGCTGCCGCTCTCTCATCACAGAACTGTCTTATCTCTAGAGTCATTTCAGAGATACATCTCAGAGTTGATCCTGGCAGTACGTGCACCCCAAAATACTAAGTCTTTTGTCTCCACATTTCCCTACTTGCTCCTCTGCAGTCTAGTCTCCAGGTGACAGCAGGAGAGGTCTTTTAGATACATTAATCAGGTCATATGGTCTTAAACTTAAACTCTCACTGCACTTAAAGTCCAGATTCCTTTCTATGTCTTAAAATACTCTGCATGGTCGTATTCCTGCTTCCTTCTCTCCCCATCACTGTAATCCAGCCACGATGGCCATCTTTCTCTTCTCCCAACACACGACACACATTCCTTTCTCAGGACCTTAGTATATATGGTTCCCTTTTTACCTCCCCTGATTACCCCACCAAAAATAACCCTACAAACCTTTGCCTCTAGTTTTTTTTTTTTTTAAATACCTTTCTTATTTTCCTTTAAGGCCCTTAAACCCTTAATGAACTTTCAAATTTATTCATTTGGTTGATTATTATCTGTCTGCAACAGGTGCCACCTTCAAATATTCCTGCCCAAACTCGGATGGAAGCTCAGTGAGAGCTGATTTCTGGTTCGGTCTGCCCTGTTTGTTGCTATAACTCCCATGTCTGCAGTCATGTGGGCACACGTCTGTTAAATGATAGAACATGGCAAGAAGTCAAAAGAATAGTAGATAAAACCTGCTGGAGGGCTTCAGAGAACAGAGTTATTTCATCAGGTAAGGCTAGCAAGAGAAGTGTTAATGCAAGTGGTATATTTGATATAGGCCTGGAAAGAATTGGAGGATTTTCATAGGCATTAAGAAGTTTGGAGAAGAATTCCAGAAATGTGAAATAGCATAAACCAAGAAATGCACAGTGGAAACTGGGTAAATCAACTGTGAAAGAACAGAGGGCGTGCTGTCTTCTCTCTGCCTCTTTATTTTCCCCCTTCGTCTCTCTACAAGCAGGCATTCCACAGAGTTTGCAACCTCTGTTCCTTTCACTTTCTCATCCTTTTCTCCACCCAGTTTCCTAAGCGATGTCATACATATCTGTTATGGGTTGAATTGTGTCCCCCCCCAAAAAAGATATGATGAAGTCCTAATCCCCCACTACCTCAGAATGTCACCTTATTTGGAAATAGGGTTGTTGCAGATATAATTAGTTAAGATGAGGTCATACTAGAGTATGGTGACTAATGTTCTTATTGGAAGAGGAAATTTGGACAGAGAGACAGGGAGGATAATGCCATGAGATGATGGAAAGAGATATTGAAGTGATGCATCTACAAGCCAAGGAACAGCAAGGATTGCTGGCAAACACCAGAAGGCAAGTAATTCTTCCCTACAGGCTTCAGAGGGAGCATGGCCTTGCTGACACCTTGATTTCAGACTTCTAGCCTCCAGAACTGTGAGGCAATACTTTATGTGGTTTTAAGTTACTCATTTATGGTACTTTGTTATGGTAGCCCTAGGGAACAGTATTTAAGACCTACAGTATAACAGCTATGTAAATATCTTCCAAGTTTAGCTCCCGTACCAACCCTGCTTCTTAGTGACGCCTACGTATCCCTGACACTAGCCACTCCTCCTAATTACTTTTATATCAGTTCCCTCACCATTCCCTCAGGCATCTACACTTAAAAGCTTGGAGGTAGTTATCCTCATCTTTTCACTTTGCAGTCCTTCCCTGTGATGGTTCCCATCAGAACTGTTGTGTAATCCTGTTGGGTCTATCTCTTTAATGTCTATCCATCCAATCCCCACTACTTAGAGTTTGCCCCATTAACTTTCACCAGGATCGTTGCAGTAATTTAATTTTTCCTTTTTCCTTCTTCATTTAAGTCACTTCCTTCATTTGTTTTCCTTCTTCCAAACCTGTCTGTACGCTGACAGTCTATTAACATTAGCAAATCACTAATCATAACAATACTTTGCACAGAATTCTTTAATGACTTCTGGGGCCCATGGAATAGTCCTTAGACAACCAAGCATTCAAGGATTTCCCCAGTCATGTCCTAGCCTATCTTTCTGGTTGTCTTAAAGTCATCATTTCTACTTCTGAGGTAGACCCTCTAGACTGGACTACATACTGTTATTCAAACATGACTATCCCATTTCTTTGCTAGGAATTTCTTTCTGGATTTACCTATAAAATTTCTTCTTGTCCTAGTCAAAGCGATTGTCATCAAACCTCTGATGTTAATGCAGAAGTTCTCTTTCTTCTTGGCACTCTGTATTACAGTCAGCACTTTGTATCTGTGGGTTCAACTAACCCCCGATTAAAAATATTAACAAAAATTCCAGAAAGTTCCAAAAAGCAAAACTTGAATTTTCCTTGTGCCAGCCAACTATTTACATAGCATTTACACTGTATTTATAACTATTTGCATTTATATTATATTAGGTATTGTGAATAATCTAGAGATGATTTAAAGTATACTGGAGGATGTGTGTAGGTTATATGCAAATGCTATGGTTATTTTATATAAGGCACTTGAACTGCCACATATTTTGGTATCTGAGGGGGATTCTGTAACCAATCCCCTGAGGATACTGAGGGAATGACTGTACTTTGTTCCCATTGCCTAGGATTGCAGGTACAGGCATACCTTGTTTTACTGCTCTTTGATTTATTGCTTTTTGCAAATACTGCGTTTTTTACAAATTGGAAGTTTTGCGGCAACCCTACATCGAACGTCTGTTGGCACCATTTTTCCAACAGCATTTGCTCACTTCATGTCTCAGTATCCCATTTGGGTAATTCTCGCAATATTTCAAACTTTTTCATTATTACGATGTTTGTTATGGTGACCTGTGGTCAGTGATCTTTTATGTTACTATTGTGATTGTTTTGGGGCATCATGAACTGCACCCATACATGATGGTGAATTTAATTTATAAATGTCGTGTTCTGACTGCTCCACTGATGAGCTGTTCCCTAGTCTCTGTCCTTCTCCTTGGACCTCCCTATTCCCTGAGACACAACAATATTAAACTTAGGCCAATTAATAACCCTACAGTAGCCTCTGATTGTTCAAGTCGAAGGAAAAGTCAATCGATGTAGCAAACTTCATTGTTGTCTTATATTAATAACCCTACAGTAGCCTCTGATTGTTCAAGTCAAAGGAAAAGTCAATCGATGTAGCAAACTTCATTGTTGTCTCATATTAAAAAATTGTCACGTTGAGCAACCACCACCCTGATCAGTTATCAGCCATCAACATTGAGGCAAGACCCTCCACCAGCAAAAGGATTACTCGCTGAAGGCTCAGATGATGGTTAGCATTTTTAGCAATAAAGTATTTTTTAATTAAGACAGGTACATTTTTAAGACGTAATGCTATTGCGAACAATAGATGACAGTATAGTGTAAACATAACTTTTATATGCATTGGGAAACCAAAAAATTCATGTGACTCCTTTTATTGTGATATTCACTTTATTGCAGTGATCTGGAACCCAACCCTCAAAATCTCTGAGGTCTGCTTGTATTAGTGTATGTGTGTCTTTCTCTTACTGACTGTGAGTCTCCCAAAGGCAAGGCCCAAATCAAGGCTTCATATTACAGGAGTCACTCAATGAATAGATACAGGAATGAAAGGATGGTTAGGATCAGTTTGCTTTAAGCAACATAAAAGCCATTACATTTTTTCAGTCATGGGAGAGATATGACAAAACCGTCTTTAATTAAGATGAATCTGCCAGAGGCATTTAGGAGAGACCAGAGAAGGGAGCAACTAAAAGCACGAGGATGAACTTGGCTGATAGTGACGTGCCTTAGACTTACTAAAAATCTGAACTGTGGTGTTTGTGAAATGGGAAAAAGGAATAGAATGAAGGATATTATAATGAAAGAATCTACATTGTTTTAAGATGATTCAATATGAAGTATCTGGAAAAGAAGAAAATTAAAGAGGTTCAAAAACAGAGGGAAAATGCTGGTGTCATCACCTGAACTGGGAAAATCAACAGGAAGGCCAAACAGATAGGGGTAGAGTAAATTAAATTCCAGACGTACTGAGTTTGACACGATAGCTGGACATTCAGATAGAATTACCCAGCAGCTACAGAAACAGAAGCAGCACCCTGCAGACAGTCCAGGAGTGGGAATTGGAATCGATTTCCTCAATTAATTTTAAAGAGACTTGATGAAATGAATGGTTTAACGACTTCCTGAAGGTGGTCCCTTGTTAATAATGAAGAAGTAACTCCAGAAGCATCCTCCTGATTCTCACGATAATATGAGTTTCCTGGATCTTACCAAAACCTTGTAAGAAGCACTCTCATTATTAAACGTGTATGTTCAAGACCCTTCTAAACAGGAAAATCACAAATTAGCCCAATAGGGCCAAATGCTGCTCTCCAGGATCTTACAATTTGAGAACATGCTGGTACCAACCCATTAGCTGTACAAATAGTAAATGGCAGGAACAAATCGAAGCATTTTTATGATGTTCAAATAAAAAAGCAAGCTTCCCCCCCACCCCCAATTATTAGTACTATGGGAGTCCACAGACATCTTTTCTAACCCAGAAAGATGCAAATTGTGCAACAGAGAAATAAGACAATTGGGGCCAAAGGGCAGGAGAGTTTTAGGGTGTATACATATGAGCTATCATGTAATTTTCAAATGAAAGCATTTATAATGAAACTTTTTAAAAGAAAAGTCTTATCTCCAGCTATTGGTAAACTTGCCACATGTTTGGCTCCTGGTTGTCAACGGAGAAAAAAAGAAAGGCACAACCCTAAAATTTAAGACTTGAAAACCTCCTTCCATGTAAGAGTGCCATCCCTATTACCAATTTTAAGTGCTAGTTACTCTTTAATGCTACAGTATGAAAATTAGAGGTGTGTGCACACATGAATGCATGCATTTGAAGACTGGCTCAGAAAAGCAAAATCATAGTCTTTCTACCTGTGAAATGACAGTGGCTGTTCTTTTTTTATCCTTCAGCCAAATCTTTATCTTGGAGATAATTAAGACAAAATGCATCTGACAAATAAAATCAGTATAGAGCCCCTATTTCTTGGCAGCTCTTGTGGACACAGCTGAAGCTTTTAGAGGTCTTTAAAAACCATGGCAACAAATGCCTTTGAAGGGTAAGCAAAGGTTCCAAATGTTTTTAATCGCTGGTGTTTTTATGCTACCACTTCAAGCATTCTTTTTCATTTTTTTGTCCATCTGATTGAAGTTAAATTTCCCTACTAAATGGTTCTGTCCTGGTCATGGCATTGACTATTTCCATTAAAGTAGTAGACTTTGTGCCCATATATAGTGGTTAAGCTTATCAACAATTCCATTAGAAAGCCTTGTTTATGAGTGGCATTAATTTCACACAAAAATTATAGATAGCCTTTAATAGGCACATTTTCAAAGGGCATTAACTAGCCCTCAAAATTATGTGCTAACACTGTTCTTACAAAACCTACCAATGGCGGCCCATGGCCTAATCCTGCCTAAATTTCCCTTTCCTTCATAGAAAGCTGCTGTTGATACCGTTAAAATGCTATTTCCTTTTAGATCCTTTCAGAGAGAATGGGCTGATTCTCTGATACTCATTCAGAGAAGAGTATACTTTGAGATGTAGTCTGATCATTTCTGAACTACGTATTATACTTTGCTATTTCAGAACTGTGCATACAGGTTATACTGTAACCTGCTCGCCTGGCTTTTTGACTGAAAAATAACAACACTCAAGAAAAATCTGTTTCATAGATCTGCCATCCACTTTGTAAAATTTTTCTTGGAATTATGTTAATTCTCTGCTCATGTGTGAGTTTTAGAGCAGATTTAATATTTTTAAAGAGAAGTAGTGCTTTACTTGAGAAACAGAAAATATAGTGGGGGAAATATTTCTGTTATTTTCCTCACATTTTCGTCTTCCTTTAGCTGAAATAAAAAAGAGATTTCATTTTTTCAGTTGCTAAGAAATAAAGGAACAAAGAAGTAAACAATTTAATTATTAAATTATAATTTCTCTCTGCCATAGGTACTATTCTGTTTTCTTTGAGAAAGGGTACATGGATTTTAAATTTTATCCAGAGGAACATCATCTTTATCCAATCCATTTGGCGGCTTCAAAATCATGTATTAGGAAGTGCGGAGTGAATAAGTAAAGAAATTCTTAAATCATCCCCCAGGGGTGAGTGGCTAGATTACATTTATAAATATACATTTTTTGTGTGATTCAAATCCAAGCACAGTGATTTAAAAGAATCCTACACACACTTTACTATATTTCATTAAGTGATGCACACAATATTTTCCTTATACACCA
The DNA here is from genome assembly GCF_005190385.1 of Monodon monoceros. Classification (NCBI taxonomy): domain Eukaryota; kingdom Metazoa; phylum Chordata; class Mammalia; order Artiodactyla; family Monodontidae; genus Monodon; species Monodon monoceros. The sequence goes on from NW_021703771.1 coordinate 74,655,915, forward strand.
GAGAAGATAAATTATAGTTCTTAAGATAATTGAAATTCATAATTGTTTTGTTCCTTTGACACTTCAGAGTTCCTAATGAGAGATTTCATTTGAAAATTATGTAAAAGTACACTTACCACTACTACTAACCAGTGACACGATGGTAGATTGTAGTCACCTTGGAGATGGTTTTCTTCTTTATTTTGTTTTTCTGACTGCTAGCATGTTGATCACTCTTCCTGCTACACAAGTGCCTGCAGACCAGCCCCATCTCTGCCCTCTCGACCAACCTCCTCGTGTGCAGTTCCTCATACTGGCCTCTGTTCTTATCAAATTAATTTGGTGGGTGTCTTCACCAACCCCTTGTGGGAGTTGTTCTCCCTCTGCCTGTGTTATCTGGTACATGCCATTCTCTCCTCTCTCACCACCCAACCTGAATTCTACGAAGTGTTGTCTTTCACCAGACCCAATTCTTGCTTTTCCTTATTGCACTTTTCTTAGCTCATGTCTTCTTAGCCTACAGATCTCCCTCCTCAAGTTCCTCACAGCCTCTCTACCCAAGAGGGCTAACTCTTTGAGTTCAGAGACTTAGAACAAGATTTTTTTATGCAACAGATATTTCTTGAATGACCATTTTATTTTAGCCCTGGGAGAAGTGCAGAAATATAAAATCCATAGACTGTGAGATCCAATTAAGAATTCAGCTTGTACAAAAGTGGAAAGATTGTAATAATACACACTAAACCATAGAAGCATTAAAGTCAGCACTACAGGAGATGCCACAAAGCAGTATAAAGGAACAAAGGGATATCTCAGAAGATAAGGTTATGAGTTGAGAGGAGGGAGTGGGCACAGAGCACTGGAGTAAACTTGAAGACATCGTGGTGTTTAAATTGACACTCTGTTCAGAGGACCAGGTGGAGAGTTCTACTTCATTGTAAGTGCCCTGTGATTTATTGTTGTGATCTCATGGCTCACTTCTGCATGTTTAATACTGTAGAACATTATATATTTTAGGGGAGTATGGGTTTTTTATTTTTATTTTTTTTGAAGTTTACCTGTAGTTTATTTTTTTTAATTTTTATTGAAATGTTGATTTACAGTGTTGTGTTAGATTCAGGTGTACAGCAAAGCGATTCATTTTCATAAATATATATGAAACCCATATATATATATATATATATATATATGGGTTTATTATTTGTAACATATTTTAAAAACATATTCCATGTGTATATCTGGACCGCTTTTATTAGCAGTAAGTCTGTCATGTATTCAGAAGTTGATAACACTTTACTTATTTCCAGGATAATGTGCTATTTCAGTTTACTTTTGAAGTTTGACATGGGAGTGATGTTAATAAAAATCTGAAGATGTTCCTCTGAAGTAATATGTAATGTAGCTATTATGGAGGTAAATGTATTTGATATTTGATGTGGAGGAAAACAGTTGGTCCCAAGCTAAGATGTATTTAAGTAGGCTTAGCTTAGACTCCATAATTTTTCTGTTTGCAACTTTCTTGACTTTTTTCCCTGGTTTTAATTTATGAGATATTTATGAAACGGTGTTCTAAAAAATGGCTAGAGACTTTCACTTCTAAGCTTTGACATAAACCTCCGTATAATGTGAACCACTGATAGATGATAAACTTAGATACATACTTTAATTTTTAAAATTGTGGCAGGAAACCTGATCTCAGAGAAGAAAAAAAATAATTTGGTCAGCTTTAATCAATTTTGTAAAGGGCATTTGGAGCATTTCAATTCCTCTCTCCTCCATTCTTTCTGTATAATACTTTATCCTAAGGTTGGTACTGTTGAGGCAGTTGGTGTAAAGGCATAAGACGACAGCAATACGTGAATTTAGATCCCAGAAATGGAATTTTTTTTTTTTTCACTCTACCACCTGTTCTGGTTGTGTTCCTTCCTGAATTTTTGTAAATCCACGCAAGGACCAGGATGGGCAAGGTAGGTGCTGGTTCAACTCCTACCAGGACTGAGGTATCCTGCTCCTTTTTCTTACTTTTGTATCTCCTTCCTGAACCAAGTAAGGGCACCAGAGTCACAATCCTGATTTTGGATCCATTTTCCTAGAAATATAGGTACTGTTAAAGATCCCTGTGGACCATGTATTACTCATTAAATGCTTCCTAGAGAGACGCTTTTTCTGAATACAAGACAGGAGAAAGTCTTTGAGTCAAAAGTTTCTTGTAAACACTTCCGTGTGTGTGTGTGTGTGTGTGTGTGTGTGTGTGTGTGTGTTGAATGTATTAACATACATATGCACATATACATAGGTACATACATAAATACACATATTCACATACACTCATATATAGAGAGGGAAAGAACTATGTACAGACTTTGGAAATAGGTACTACAGTATATTACCAGTGACTATCTCTGAGTTATAGGATTATGACTAAATTTTAATCTTTTTGATAATCTGGATTTTAATTTTTCTAATAAGTATCTTTACTGGTGTAATAAAAAATTATTTTAAAGATCCATGTTGTGATTGATTTATTTCACACTAGTATTTACTTTACTTTTTCCTCAGTAGAGAAAGATTGTCGTGTATCTAGCAAGTCTTCATACCTGAGTTTCAAAACATTTTTATTCTCTGTTTGCAAGAGGACACATATGCACTGAAGTAACAGCTTTCATTTTATTATTCATGGGCCCAAGTGAAATTGCATCAGTTGGATATGAGGTAGCTGAGGCCAGTAAAGTAGTATTCCTTATGCGTTGTTGAGAAGCTATAGTAGAGGAGGTGAAAGGCCTTGTGTCAATGATACCTAAGGAATCTAGGTCTTTAGAGTAGCTGGCCTGACCAGCAAGGATGAAATATTTCAGTCATGCAGCCAAACAGTGATTGTTTAGCCTAATCATACATCCCGGGGAGGAAGAGCCAGCCTTTTGGGAGGGCCTTGGGTGTTAACAGTTGTTGATGGCATTTGCACGCTAATAGAACTGAAACACTGTTGAAATGAGGAATTGCAATCCGGATGTCCAGAACTGGCAGCTCTCAACTTCCTTTTCATATTTCTCAAGCCCCACAGCATGAAAAAGTCTTTGTATTTCCAAAGGATGTTCCCAGTCAATCAAAGACTTAAAATTTAGTCATTCAAGAGGACTAGTGTTAGTAAGAGTTTTCCCCCTTTGATTTGAATATGGTGGGACAGCCACTGAAATTCACAAAGCTTTGCATTAGAATGAGGCTTTTTTTCCCTTGGTGTCTTAACCTTTTGGCTAAGGTACTAGACTCTGCATTACGCCAGCATTTCCCAGACCTTTCAAGAAAAAGGATTAAAAGGGGAAAGGGGATAAAATTTGAGGACTGATTGAGAAAACACATCCTGACAGTAAGCTTTCATGAAAGGAGTGGTGCTTTCAAATGCATTTGCATCTTACGTTTGTCATGAGGGCTCTACACAGTTGAAGAGCATACTGCACACATGGATGACATACACGAGTTGATCACTCTGGAGACAGTGCGTGATCCTCACCTCGACTGTCTGCCCTTTGCCATAACTCCTTGTGCCAATGGCATCGTGACTGATGACATGTACTTTAGCAGTTCATTCTGCTCCCACTTCTTCATTTAGAAATTTTGTACTTTTCATTCTGAAAGTGGTTGGATAAAGGGTAGGAAAGTCATCTTGAAGCAGCTGGAAAAATTGAAAGCAAAGAGTTATCTTTGGCTGTAATGGACTAATCACTGTAATGGTTCTATTCTTTTGTTTGTTTATCACAAAAAAAGTAAATTTATACCTTTAAGAAGGCCTTGGGATAGAAAACTAACTACTCAGTGACAAGGAGCAGATGCTCTGGTCTTCTCGAATAGACTGTCTGATGTGCCAGGGGGTTCCGGGCTCTGCGTTGGTGGCTCCCGGCTACCCCAGGTGAGGCTCAGCGGTGGAGGACATCTTCTCTGTGCTAATGTGCCCCTGAGATGAGATGAGCTGTTTCTTCTTGCCTCGGGGCAAAAACAGAGTATTTTGTTGCATTAACTCTTAGAAATGTGAAAAGCGTGTCTTAGTGATTTTCTTTTTAGAGATGTGAAATTTTCTCACTTGACCGTCATAATGCTGGAGCTCCTTTATCCAAATTAATTTTAGTTTTTAAGGCCATTCAATTTTTTTTAAATCCCTTCATTTTTACCTGTTCAAGAAGGTAGCTCTACCTACTACTACTACTACTAGTACTACTACTACCACTCTACTACTCCTAGTAGGTTAGTCCTTTTAGTTCTTTTGCCCTTGAGTAGTTTGCCTGCATGTGGTGAAACATGTCGGAGTCAAGAAACCATTGGAATAGACAAGGTGAGAGGTAAAATTGGATAGAACTGGGGACAAATAGAGGAACACAGGACGCGCAGCCTGGCAGCTGACGGGGGCCCTGCCTCACCACGTGGAAAGGCTGCTTTGCCGAAGGAGAGGCAACAGCCGATTTGGAAGTAGAACCGGCAACTGTTCATAGCAGATCGGATTTTGAGGGAGAGAAAGGGGATGACTCTGGCATGTCGTCAGGGTGGTTGGAAGAACACTGAGGCTAATGCTTGCAATTTGTTTTAATGATGCCTTTGGACCACCGAGCAACTGGGAGTTGAATGTGAGATGAGCTCTGGCCTACCATCCCACCTCTTGATCCATTCCTCTCTGTTTTTAGTATTGTATCTGTGAATTAGTATCTTACTTTCAATTGCTTCATTTTTTTCCTAAGGAGTTTAGCTTTGTGTTTTCAGTAGAAACGAGACCACAGTCATACCTCGTATGGTGCCACCCTGCTTGGGACTCCCCTTTTGCTTAAAGCCGTAACTGGATTAGGGATTGCTGTGATTTATCATTCATGGTATGAAATCATTTAACTACTTAATAGTGCATTTGAAATAAAGGGACTAGAAATTAAAGAATGAATCATTTATCAAGAAATAACAGGTCATGTTGATTTATTTCTGCACGACTTTAGTAGAAACTTTTTCCTTCAAAATCGGCTTTGTTTCAGTTACCAATTAAGTGGGGGTGAACTGTTATTAAAAAGGCCTATGTGTCATTACAGTAGCATTCTTCGAAGAAAATCTTTACAGGAGCAGTTATCATGGGGCTGTCTGCTTGGTACCTGCCAATATGGCAGTAGATCAAGAAGGGTCAGAAAAACAAGGCTTTTAGTATGGAATTAGAGGCAAACAATTTTAAAATTAAACTTGTTGGATATGTAAATTATTGGAATAGACTTTATTTTATGGTTGGTTGAGTCTAAAGAGTCCATTTAAAATCTTGCTATGTCCTGATAGCGACACCAAAGAATATAGTCTCTGTGAGAGCAGTCCCAAACTGTGGACTCTGCTTCCAAACTGAACAAGCATTTTGCAGTGAATCAGAAAAAAAAATCACAGTAACCTTTATAATTGTTGCTTCAAAATGAGAATGTGGAATGGCACCAAATTATTAATCAGTAGAAAGAATAGATTTCAAAAAGGTAATTGTACCAAATTTAACGCTTCTTGAAATATTATATATTCTGTTAAATAAAGCGTAGCCCTTCTTCCCTGTTCTCAGTGAAGATAATTCAGGTAGCTTGAATCAGGAATCGGAGTACAGATTGGCTTAATAGTTCGGGGCTTACTGACTATAGATGACTTTCGTCCTTTATCTTCTTGGGCAGGAGAGGCAGCCACGTTCACTTTAAGGCCCAGAAGTGAATTATTAGTTGAGTTTAGCCCTTTTCAGAGGCATGTTATGACTTTCCTACATTCTTGGACAGTTAGACTGCAATTCTCTGTTGTTTAAAAAGGTGTTTGAATGTATTTTATTAAAAGGTTCGAATAAATAGCTACTTTTCTTACATTTTTGTTTTCTTTTTCAAGCCTAAGAATAGTTTCCAGCTCTGACAGTTAGCCTTATGCCAACTGAAGTGAATTTTTGGATAGGATGAAGTGTTTCGGATGATTTACACTTGATTGCATAAATGTAGCCTAGCAAGTTATATAATGTGAAGAGAATTACTTAAGGGTAAAAAAGGATTGTTTAACTATTAAGAAATGATAGGTTATTACAGATTGGTTTGAAGGTCTTGTCATTTAGGTGCTGTCCCTTAAAAGCTGAGCTCTTCTGGTCTGGAGATTGAGTTTCTAATAGTAATGATGGTTAAGACTTCCCTAGTGGCACAGTGGTTAAGAATCCACCTGCCATTGTAGGGGACATGGGTTTGATTTCTGGTCCGGGAAGATCCCACATGCCGTGGAGCACCTAAACCCGTGCACCACAACTACTGAGCCCATGCGCCGCAACTACTGAAGCTTGCGTGCTCTAGGGCCCAGGTGCCGCAACTACTGAAGCCTGCGTGCCTAGAGCCTGTGCTCCGCAGCAAGAGAAGCCACTGAAATGAGAAGCCTGTGCACCACAATGAAGAAATAAACCTTTAAAAAATCATAATAATCATGGTTAATGTTTAATAAGTACCTGCCCTGCTCCAGGCTTTACGTTAGGGTTTCATATGCATCATCTCATTTAATCCTCCACAAAATTCTAGGAAGTCAGCACTAAAATTACTCTTATTTACAGATGAGGAAACTGAGGCGTATAAGAAACAAAACCAGTATTGAACCCAGCTAGTTGGGACTGCAGAACCCATTGTGTTGTGTTAACCACTGTGTTCTTTGGCATCCCCCAAGGGAAGGAATGCTTCTAAAAGGGACACTGGAAGTGAGGACTGCCACCTGACCATAGTTGGCTCCTTGTCCCACTAAGATGACAGGCAAGAAACGGTGGGTACAGAGTTGACTGGGGTTAGTCCTGTTTGCCAGGGGAAAATGGGGTTGTTACTATCCACTGAGCAGAAACCGGGCCACCCCCCTGTGCCTACTTATACCCTATTGGCATAGGATAAAAGTGAATGATGACTCCACCCTCTATATGGGGAGGGGACCAAGACCCTTCACAGATAAAGGTTTGGGTCAGCAGAAATCAAGGGATGCCAGGCCCAGCTGGAGCAGGAGGAGAGTCACATACTCAACATGGCTTCAAGACAGGAGCATCTGCCTGTGTTTTGGGCATCTGCTACTCATTCTCTGCTGGACTATCTGAGGACCAAAGAATGCAGCTCACACTTAACCTTTTCCCCATTCTTTATAAAAGAAGTGTGGTGTTTTCTTTTGCTTAGTGAAGTTCTGGTGGTTAAGTTTATTGCTTGGCCCATGGGTTGCTGAGCAGAGAGAAGTAACCACTGGATGGGAATGGCAGGAGAACCAGAAAAGAAATGAAGATTGTTAATGCTGGGCTAGTAGTGTTGGTTTGAAATTTTTAAAATATTTTTTCTTTTTTGATTATTAAAAAACAATGAATTCACAAATACACGTGGTTAAATGTTAAACAGTACAAAATAGTATATGATGAAAAGTTAAGGTCTTCCTCTGCTCCCATTCAAAAGTCCATACTTCCTTTCTTGATAGGTAAACACTATATTAACAGTTTCTTCCAAAAATTACATAAATATACATACACATATGCATACACACTTATACACACATATGCATATTTTGGTAACATAAGTGGTATCATACTCTACACATTATTTTGTGCCTAGTGTTTTTCACTGAGTAATGTATAGTGGAGATTTTTCCATACTAGTACATACAAGTGTCATTTTATTTTAATGGCTGTATATTAGTCCATAGTAATACCTTCTGTTGGCACAAAGTTTTATGGTTGACCGAGTGTTTGCATATATTATCTTTCTGGGCCTCATGGTAGCCACTAGGGAAGGTATCAAAAGGCCCAGAGGGGTTGCCTTGTTCATCCAGGATGGCATGGGACTCAAATAGAAGTTCAGTGCTCCTGGCACTGTGGCATTCCCTAAAAATGCCTGTATTCCTTCCACTTAGTGCCACGACCACCAGTGGAGGTCAACTCTTGGCAGTAGCCAAAAAAAAATCATCAATCTGGAATCCCAAGAAGCCAGGTGAAAAGGAAATGTGTACTTCAGGAAAGTGAGAAAAGAGAATAATCATAGTTTAGAACTAGAATGGGCCCTAGTGATCAGCAGATTCATCCCTTTCTCTGTACAGATGAGGATCTGCGTCCAAGACATCAAAAGGCCTGTTCAGACCATACAGCTATGCCATTTTATTTCCTGAGGCTAGTTCTGGAGAGGGGAGGGAAAGGAGACTCTAGATTTTCCCAGGCTCTCTCGTTCTCATCAGCTACAATGGGGTGTGGACTGCATATAGACCTTTGAGAAATGAGAAAACTTTCCAAGCACGGTGAAGCGGCTTGTCTGAGAGCATGCTCCCTCCGGGGCAGTATGACCACGTAGACTCGAGCTGTCTGGATGCCCAGACAGTGTGGATTTTAATACCACTTCTGCTTCCCACTCATTCACTTACTGAGCGTCTGATACTCGCACAGCTCTTTGCCAGGCTGCAGGGCTCCTGCAGCTTATGGTGAAGTAACATCTCCCACCATGAGGACCATAAAATGCAAGAGATTATCTGTGCTATTTTGGATTTAAGTTTACCATGCAAATAGGTACAATTAAGTACAAAACAATTCTCCTTATGCATAGGTTTTGTTTTGTTTTATCCAACAACCATCCTGTAAAGGTTCACTGGCAACACAGTGAATGAAAACCAGTATCCATTTATTTCTACTTGTTAGGAGAAATTGGTATTCAAGCTGAGAAAGAAGACTAGTAGTTCTTTCTAAGTTTGACAGATTGTCTTTTGGTTTATTTCCACTTATTTGAAGTGGACTTCAGTTTAAGAAAATGTCTGAACTCATCTGTTAAAACATGCTAGAAGAGACCTCTGACCGTGGGATCAGAAGCTCCTGCCTCTTCTTTTATCTTTACCAGGATGTTTGAGAGGAGCTTCACCTGGGGCGTTAATTTTGGAGGCCTCCTGAACGTGGATGAAACCCCTTATTTAGCAGTTTGATGGTCAAACGCCTACAAGGGAACATTCAGGTGTGGCAGCTTGAAGGACATTCATATTCCACACCACATCGGATCTTAGTAAATAGTCTTTCCATTTTCTCTTTAAAGCACCACAATGACCCAGAGGTGGCAGGGTGGGGCGATGCACTTATCGGTGGTTCTAGGCATCCAGGACTTGAAGCACAGCTCTGCTCAGGCTCTGAGTTTTACCCTCTTGCTCTGATCGCTTGTCCAGTTTCCTCTTATTTGCTCTTCAGCTTGGGACAAGAACAGTTTGAAATTGTTTCTACTGTTTTTGGCCACCACTGTTTGGACTTTAAATGAACACAGGAAGGAAGAAAGCTTGAAGAAAAGCTCTGGAAACAATTGAACAGAGCAAAGGAGAGGGGTCTTGAGGTGAGCAGAACACGGACTGGCATGGAACTGATTGCTCCGATTGTCACGCTGGTCCCCTCTTTGTCTGATACTTATCAGTTGTTCCGGGGGAGCAATTTCAGAAAGTCCTTTTCTGGGCTGTGGAACAGCCCTTGCTTATGGGTTGAGCCCTAAGAGGCGTTATGGGAAGCGGTTCATGGTCTCTGGGGTTTGACAATGAGCTGGTGGTTACTGATTTCATTATGTTTTCCTTTATTGCAGCTGTTGGTTTGATCCTGTGCCATGGCCTTAAAACAATTGTGGTTTTGCACATGGTAAGCGAGGCCAGACAAGGAGAGGGATCATGTTGTTGCCCTGGCCAAAATTTTTAGCAGACGGGGGTCTGACGAGGGCAAGTAGATAGAAGATTTCCCCTTTACTTCATTTAGAAAACTAAACTTTCCAGGACGAGTATCTTTCCTAGAATTCCTTTAAAGTTTTTTTCCTTTAAAAATAGACTGAGGTATAAATAATACTTTTATTAAAAAATACTTTCATTAAAAAATAAAATAAAATGTCATTTGTAGGTGGTTGCTGTCACTGATAAGATATACTAGAACTGATTAGCTGTAAAAATATAATTTGGGGATGCATTATGAAGGTATACTGTTTTTATTTGCATGCCATTAACGTACAGATGTGGTTGTGAAATCGTTCGGATCGTGGCACACTGAATGTCCTCACTGGATTTTTAGGAATGTGTTCACTGAGACAGCCAAATTCTGTTTCATTTTGTTTGGCTTGTCGCATTGGCTGTAAATCAGGGAATATTCGCTTTAATATCTGAGTCAAACTTCGGTTCTAAACATAATACTGCAGTTGTTCTTTCACAGAATGTAAATTTTTTATTTACTTCCTCAATACCTTATTTCTACTTTCTCTCTTTTCTTTATTTTACGCTGGAGCGTGCTGAAAGGTTTTCCGGAAAGATTTTTGTCTAATATATGTTGTAACCTATGGATGAATGTATTTCATGGGATTAAGCTCTCATAACTTTAACTGTGGAAGGATTAGAAATCACAGGTTTTATTTAATTTCCTTGCTGCTTCTGAAATGCCCTCCCAAAGATATAATACAGTGATTACATTAGGGAATTCTATTTTTATTACAGTGTCAATTGTAACATATTTAGGCATTCTGGTTCAAAAGTTCTCGAGTTCTTTCCATTTCACCAACCCTATTGTGTTGTTACTGGGGGAACCAGGACTTGTGAATGACACAGACCTGGATTTCAGTCGTGGCTCCTCCAGCTACCAGCCAAGTGGCCTTCAGTAAGTTACTCAGTCTTTTGAAGTCTCAGCTTCTGCTTCTATAACATGGGAATTGCAGTACGCTACCTCCTCAGTTATGATGTTAAGATGAGATAAAGGGCTGAAGTCACTTAGCACAGTGCCTGGTCCATGGGGAGAACATTCTAACACCATACACGAAAATAAACTCAAAATGGATTAAAGACCTAAATGTAAGACCGGATACTATAAAACTCTTAGAGGAAAATATAGACAGAACACTCTTTGACATAAAACACAGCAATATCCTTTTTTTTTTTTTTTTGGATCTACCTCCTAGAGTAATGCAAGTAAAAACAAAAATAAACAAATGGGACCTAACGAAACTTAAAAGCTTTGTACAGCAAAGGAAACCATAAACAAAACAAAAAGACAACCCAGGGAATGGGAGAAAATATTTGCAAATGATGCGGCTGACAAGGGATTAATCTCCAAAATATGCAAACAGCTCATGCAGCTCAATATCAAAAAAAGAAACAACCAAATCAAAAAGTGGGCAGAAGGTCTAAATAGACATTTCACCAAAGAAGGCATACAGGTGGCCAAAAAATACATGAAAGGATGCTTAACATTGCTAATTATTAGAGAAATGCAAATAAGAACTACAATGAGGTATCACCTCACACCTGTCAGAATGGCCATCACCAAAAAGTCTACAAACAATAAACGCTGGAGAGTGTATGGAGAAAAAGGAACCCTCCTACACTGTTGGTGGGAATATAAATAAGTTGGTAGAGCCACTATGGAGAATAGTATGGAGGTTCCTTAAAAAACTAAAAATAGAGCTACCATATGATCCTGCAATACCACTCCTGGGCATATATCTGGAGAAAACCATAATTCAAAAAGATGCACGCCCTCCAATGTTAGTTGCAGCACTATTTATAATAGCCAAGACATGGAAACAACCTAAATGTCCATCAACAGATGAATGGTGCATATATATAATGAAATATTACTTGGCCATAAAAAAGAATGAAATAATGCCATTTGCAGCAACACGGATGGCCCTAGAGATTATCATACTAAGTGAAGTAAGTCAGACAAAGACAAATATCATACGATATCACTTATATGTGGAATTTTTTTAAAAAATGGTACAAATGAACTTATTTACAAAAGAGAAACAGACTCACAGACTTAGAAAACAAACTTATGGTTACCAAAGGGGAAAGAAGAGGAGGGAGAGGTAAATTAGGAGGTTGGGATTAACATATACTCACTACTATATATAAAACAGATAATCAACAAGGAACTACTGTATAGCCCAGGGAACTCTACTTAGTATTCTGTAATAAACTATATGGGAAAAGAATCTGATAAAGAATAGATGTTTGTATATGTATAACTGAATCACTTTGCTGTACACCAGAAACTAACACAATATTGTTAATCAACTATACTCCAATATAAAATAAAAGTTAAAAAAAAGAATTTCATTCCTTTTTAAGATTGAATAAAATTCCTTTCTATGTATAGTAATCCCCCCTTACCTGCAGTTTTGCTTTCCTTGGTTTCAGTTACTTGTGGTCAACTGTGGTCTGAAAATATTAAATGGAAGTTTCCAGAAATAAACAATTCCTAAGCTTTAAATTGTATACAATTCTGAGTAACGAGATGAAATCCTTTGTCATCCAGCTTTGTCCTGCCTGGTGATGTGAATCATCCCTTTATCCACTGTATCCTGCTGTTAGTCACTTAGTAGTCATCTGGTGTATCAGATCGACTGTCGAGGTATCATGGTGCTTGTGTTCAAGTAACTCTTATTGTACCTAATAATGACACCAAAGTGTGAGAGTAGAGATGCTAGCAATTCAGATATTCTCTTACTGTGCCTAATTTATAAACTTTATCACAGGTATGCATGTGTAGGAAAAGACATGGTATATATGTATCTGTACTGTCTGTGGTTCAGGCATCCACTGGGGTTCTTGGAACAAATCCCCTGCAGATGGCGGAGGGACTACTGTATATAGCACATTTTGTTTATCCATTTATCTATCAATGGACATTTGGGTTGTTTCCACCTGTCAGCTATAGTGAATAATGCTGCTGTGAATATGGGTGTACAAATATCTGTTTGAGTCTGCTTTCAATTCTTTGGGGCATATACCCAGAAGTAGAATTTCTGAATCATATGATCTCCAACTTCATTTTGACTTGCCTCCCAAGCTTCAGTATTGCATTTACAATAACTTGCTGGGTAGTTGGTTGTTGGTGTGCTCCTGAAGCCTCAAATGCAACATGTTTAAAATTGTTCTGCACCTCTTTTTCCCACTGGCCTCCCAAATCAGATCCTCCTTGTGGTCAATGATCAGACACCCTGGCACAAACCACCAGAATCTTTGACTTCTTCCTCCACTTCTGGAGCCCTAAGAATTTGGCAAAGCTATTTCAAACTTCTTCACATCTTCTCTCTGCCTCATCTACTTTACTACTCAGAGATGATTAGTGCGTATTTTGGTATGAGTTTTTCCTTGACATAACTTTGAATACTTTAGGATTCTTCATTTTTTTAATGAAAATTATACACTCCCATTTTCATTAAAAAACGCTTTTGAACTCTCATTTCTACAACAGATTCCCTGCCAGTCTTCTTTTTCCTTTTGCCAGCAGGGCCCCACGGCATCGCCGTTTGGACTGGTTCTTCAGTGCTAGCCAGCAACTCCCATGACACTTCTTTCCTTTGGTCACAGTCGATGAATGTATGGGCACTGCTAAGATCAAGCAGCCCTCATGAGTCAGGGTTGGAGTAGCTGGAGATAATGCAGGAAGTCAATATTTTCCTTGGAGTGTAAGGGAGGACTAGACTTCTGTTCCTTTGTACAGTCATGTCCAGGAGAGTTGGACCATTCATTTCATCCCTGTCATCTAAGTCAAATGTTGTTGCCAAAAGAATTCAATATTGGTTTGGCCTTGCACAGTATTTTTCTTTCAGATAGTTAAATAGAAGACAGTAACATTGGTCTTATTAATTCCTCACTTTTTACTTTCTCATGCATGAGCTTTCTAAGAAGCAGAACACTCAGTGGTCAACCAGTTGCAGAGAGTCTTCCCATTGTTGCCTCTGGAAAGTAGATACAGTTCCTGAGTGAAGGTCTTGTCCTTTGGGGAAGTTGAGCCTTCCATATATGAATAAGAGTTCAATCTCTGGAGCAAGGGAGCCCTTGCTTCAAATCCCATCTCTGCCACTTGCTTGCTGTGTGGTTTTGAGCAGGCTTTATAACTTTTATCATAGGTTTACATCTGTAAAATGGAGATAAATATAATCCCTTCCTCATAGAGTTGCTGGGGAATTAAATGAAATAATCCGTGTATAACGCAGTGCCTGGCACATCATGGTCAGTACCCAAATGAGTCAGTTTTCTTAGAAGCAAGAATGTTTGGTCATACGATCTCATGCACAAGTGTGAAATGAACAAGCTGAGGAGGGGCTGTAGCTGGAAGCCCCCACTCAGGTTGGGATGGTTGCTTGTTTATATTGCAGTGCTTTGAAAATTCATGAGCAAACCCTTATTTTCCCAATGCTAAGGCTCAAAACTATGTTTTCTGTACCTTAACACCTCAAGAAAAGAATAATTTTTCACTGATAAAACAAAAGTTAGAGGTTTCCTCTTGGCCAAAGATGTATACGATCCTGTGATTCCATATCAAATTTGAAACTGTATTTAACACTCTATAAATGCATATTGATTCTTAGAAGGAGAAAGAAATACTGATTTTGACATCTTATCTGGCACCTTAAACAATTTGTGTACTTGGATACTTCAAATTCTAATTTCAATGAGCCTTTAATGAAAAGGTAACCAAGCTTTATAGATGCTAGCTAAATTTATGGATTAATCAGGTATAAAAGAATGGGACGTTGAAAATGAAATACTATTTTGTTGAAACCATACAATGAGACTTTCAGATAAGATTATCTAAAGTTGACCCTCTTTTTTTGGGGGGGGGATTTGTGGTTGCTTAAACACTGGAGAGTTAATTTATCTTTAATTTGAGAATTCATTTTCATTTCCATGCCTTAAAAATATGAACAGTTAGCTAACTACTCATATTTTCATAAAAAATGCTAAGTGCTTATTCCTTACCATGCTTGGCTTTTTGCCTGACCTCATCAGTCTTCTTGATTTTAATTCATTTTTCCCCCAGAGAACTGTGTATATTTTTACTGAGCTCATTCATAAAAAATCATAAAATAAGAGTTGATGTCATATAATTTGAAGTTTTTCTGGTTATGACTTAAATCTGTGTGTGTGCTTCCTTCAAACTTTGAAATGTGTCAGTGATAGAAATAGTTGGAAAGCACAGTTCAAGTACAACTTCTGAATCCACAAGTTAGAAAGTAGTAAAAAAGGAAGAAAAAGAAAACTACACTACATACCTATCACAGAACTGTTATTGAGGCAAGTTGATGTTCAGATTTATGTAATATTATTGAAGCAAATATGTTAAATATCTTTAACTATTAAGACGAGCAGTACACATTGTATTTTAGCTTCAGTTACTGAAGGGTCCATGTAGTTTATATGTAGGAAACCCTTCAATTAAGATGTGCCTCCTTCCCTACTAATACTTTGATGCTGTTAATAATTCATTTATAAGACTTTAAATTTTTTATGGGAAGTAATAAAAGGGACCCATTATTTTCACAGCTAAATCTGTTTCTTGGTGATGGCAGTGAGAGGGGGGAGATGAGAGGAAGAAATTGTTAATCACCTTGTAGAACTGAACTTCAGAAAAGTCATAAAGTAGAAGTTCCAAAAAAGTTTAAACACTCCTAAAAGAAATCACTATTAGTAAAAGGAACCATATTATCATGCATACATAACCAAAATGTTAGAGGGAAAAAAAAATACAATTCACGAAAACATTTCTATAAAGGACAAGCTTTGAAATAATTAGAACGTGTTGATTTTTATTTGGGGGCAGTCATAAAATACACTCATCTTAGAAAACCAGCAAGGCATCAGAATAGAAATAGTGGTGGAGATAATTCATGGGTTATCCAAGCTCTTACTTCTCACTTCCTGACCTGTCACATCTGTGAAGACCTGCTCCTTTATGCTAATGTCTGGCCCCATCCAGTGTTGAAGAGCAGACTTGCCTCTCCCTCTGCTGCTTTTGTCCCATAGGACCAAGTCTTGATTTTGTGGACCTGAGTTTTGGGGTCCTGGGAGGTAGTGACCATTGCTTTGTTGGGGGGTCTTCCTTTTCACAACTCCAGTCTGCCCCCTCAGGAGGCCTGTGCTCCACAGAGGGGGTTCAGGGGGCGAGGGAGGGGCAACACAGAGCTTAGGGATTCCATTTTGTTCCAATAACAAACATTTGTTGAGCTCCACTGTGTGCCATGATAATGTGCTGGGCACAGGATACCTGGTGACAAATGAGACAGAGATAGTCCATTCCTTGTCAAACCCAAAGTGACCTGGGGGTTGAAACAGCGATGAAAGGGCAATGTAGTAGGTGTTATGACAGGACAAAAGACAGGCATCACTGGAGGGGCAGAAAGGATTTCCCAGAGGAATTGCTATCTCAACTGATAACACCTGAAATATGAGTAGGAGTCAATTGGTCCGAGAGTAGGAGAAGTGTGTTCCCACAAGAAAGAAGGGCCTGTGCAAAGCCCCCGGGGTGATAAGGAGCACAGAGTGAACAGAAAGACACAGCTAGAGCTTGGATGGGACTTAGAGGGTGGTGAGAGAAGGCTAGGAGAGGAGGTAAGGGCTGATCAGGAACAGCTTGGTGAGCCGTCTTGAGGCATTTAGATTTTACCCTGAGAGCTTTGAGGAACATCAGACTATTAAAGTGGGTTAGTGACATGATGGTGTGTGATTTTATAAAAATCCCTCTGGCAGGGGTGGGATAGGGTGGGAGGGAGGGAGACACAAGAGGGAAGAGACATAAGGACATATGTATATGTATAACTGATTCACTTTGTTATAAAGCAGAAACTAACACACCATTGTAAAGCAATTATACTCCAATAAAGATGAAAAAAATGAACATTTTACAGAAGAGACATAAAAAAAATCCATCTGGCAACGTGGTGGGGCATGATTGGCAGGGGAAGGCTGCAGGCCGTGGCTGTCGTGATAACCTGGGTGGGAAATTCTTGGGACTGTGGTAGTGACGGCAGGCCCAGGACAAAGCTGATGTGGCTTTGAAAAAGAACTTTAAAATAATTGATTTGGTAGGTTTTTATAGTATGTGTGTGTGGGGTTGGAGTGAGGGAGAGGATAGAGTCTAGAACAACACGCATGTTTCAGGCGCCATGGTGTGTTGGTGAATAGGAACAGGTAGGTGAGGAGAGAAGATGGTCAGTTATGTTTGGGACACATACCTCTCAAAGAGTCTGTGAGATAGTCGAGTCTAAATGAACTGGGGGCAGGTGTGGGAAGCTTGGTAAAGAGATTTGGTCTGAGGTGACTGCCAGAAAGCACTGAGGGAAAAGGGTGACAAAAGTAAGGATACACACTATTAAATTCCTCTCAGGTTACTGCTTGTTTTATGTTATTGTTTTCAGCTTTACTGAGGTATAAGTGACAAATAAAATTGTAAGATATTTAAAGTGTACATTGTGATGATATGATATATGTATACATTGTGACAGGATTTCTCCCCTTTGAATTAGTTAACACATCCATCACCTCGTATATTTACTTTTTTCTCTGTTTTTTTTTTTTTTTTTTCCTTTGGGTGAGAACATTTAAGTTTTACTCTCTGAGCAAATTTCAATTAAACAATACAGCACTACCAACTATTGTCACCATGTTATACGTTAGCTCCTCAGACCTTATTCATCTTACAGCTAAAAGTTTGTTCCTTTTACCAGCTTCTCCCCATTTCCCTCACCCCAGCCTCTGACAATCACTTTTCTATTCTGTTTCTATGAGTTTGACTTTTTTTTTTTCAGATTCCACATATAAGTGATACAATGCAGTACTTATCTTTCTCTGTCTGCCTTATTTCATTTAACTGATGCCCTCCAGGCTCATCCACCTTGTTGAAAATGACAGGATTTCTTTATTTTTTAAGGATGAACAATATTCCATTATATATATTCTGCATATTCTTTATCTGTTTATCTGTCAACAGACACGTAGGTTGTTGTTTCCATCGTTGGTTATTGTGAACAGCGCTGCTATGAACATGGAGGTACAGATATCTCTTCGAGATAACAATTTCATTTCCTTTGCATACATATCCACAAGTGGCACTTCAGGATTGTATGGTGGTTCTATTTTTAATTTCTTGGGGAACCTCCATACTGTTTTCCACAGCGGCCGCGCCAGTTTACATTCCCACCAACAGTGCACGAGGGTTCCCTTTTCTCCACATCCTCCCCTGCTTGTTTTAATTTGGTCTGTTGTTATATTTCTTTTGAATTTCTGAATATGGACCATTGGTTTTTTTTTGCTGTACGCGGGCCTCTCACCGTTGTGGCCTCTCCCGTTGCGGAGCACAGGCTCCGGACGCGCAGGCTTAGCGGCCATGGCTCACGGGTGCAGCTGCTCCGCGGCATGTGGGATCCTCCCGGACCGGGGCACGAACCCGTGTCCCCTGCATCGGCAGGCGGACTCTCAACCACTGCGCCACCAGGGAAGCCCTTATTTATTTATTTATTTTATTTTTGGTAACTAACAAATATAGACTTTCTGTGTGATGGTAATAATGCAAAAATAGCTGAAAGAGGGAAAAGAAGAAGAAAGGGGGAAATGAAAAGTCAAGGAAAAGAATCCCAGAGAGGCCTGGGGAAGAGCTCTGTGTGAGGCCCCTGGAGCCGGGGGTGAGTCTGGTAATTCCTGCTTACAGGCAATTCCTAGTAATTCCTCTCCTGACCCTTCACGTTTCCTGCTTACGGTTCTCTTGCCTCATCCCTTCTCCCACCCCCGCTTCCTATTATTCAAACCCTACATTAGCTCAAAGGCTTTAATTTTTGGTGGGCAAAGAAAAAAATAGTGATTATTTCTCCAAACCTTCACTTGCAGCTCACATCTTGGATTTGGCCTCTTGCACTTCATTCTATGCAAGAGGAACTTTGGGGCTGATCTGGTCACAGGTACACAGAGTTCCTCAGTCTCTTCAGTAAAGACACTGTATGTTTCATTAAGATAGTTGGTGCGAGTTTTTTTTTTAAATGAACTCTAATTCAATAAGATTTTCTCTTCCATTATTTTTACAAGACCAAATAATAACATTTAAAAAGAAATTTCTTCTTAAAGAAACTTAAATCAGTTGCTTTAAGAACACATCTTTACAAAATTATACTCATTAGCCAACAAAAAACTTTCGTGTTTTCCTTTCTTCTGATGCAAGTTGAAGACTTAGAAATAAATAGTTGTTAATGGTGTTTGGTTAAGAAGAATTTGTTTTAATTGTTTATATGAAACAAGTACTTGTTAACTTTTTCTTGTTGCCAATCTGTCAATTCTAAATGTTCACGTACATTAGGCAGGAGAAAGCCCAGCTTTGTCACAAAAGGTTTGCATTATGAACTTGGTTCTTTTGTGTGTCTATTTTCATTCTTGTTAAGCGATGAATTCGATTGTACAAATCCCGCATATTTTATGTGTTAAACATGTTAGTTCAGGAATTTCACTCGATTTTATAAAGATACATATCTACGATGGCTGACCAATCCAAACATAAGATTTAACCATTGACTTTGGACCCAATTCAGTTCTCCCATCTTCTGGCTTGCAGAACTTCTGGCTTTTGGGAAAGAAAGTGAATCAAAGTAATTTTTGGTTCAAATTATTATTAACTGTTTTCTTCTGATATAAACTTATATTTTAAGATTTAAAATAAGTCAACATGTACTACATAAACATCATAGAAGACCAAACACTAAGAGTTTCTTTGAGGTGTCAGAAGAATACACCTTTTGCCTAGAGTTTATATCTGCCCAGGTAAATTTTATTTCTGATTCTATTATTTCCTCAATTTGCCCCTGTTAATAGGGAAGATTCTAAAAGTAATAACTATGCCTGGGTATTCGAGGCAGTGTGTGGTCTCTTACTGAAGTTACAAGGTTTTAACTGTTTGTTGATTCCTCTTATGCAATAGAAGAATGCAGATGTTAATTTAATCTGAAGCCTGTTTATACAGTGACTTTTATAATGTATATCTAAAGATAGAGAATCGAGTTTTATGAGACCAACATTTCTTATCAAGTCCTCACTCCACCCTATTCTAATTGGGCTGACCCTTAAGTTGAATAAAGAACAAAGAGGTCTGTAGTTAAAACATTTCACTACATGTTGAGTCTTGCCCTTATTAAATGAGAAAATGGAGACTTAAACAGAGAATCTGAATTAGAAGGTCGCATATACACTCACTGTTTTTTGTGAATGGAAAGCATATTTTAAAATAGTACATATCATTTTTTAGTCTAAATTCAGGATGTTTTCCCAAGAGGTGCAA
Organism: Monodon monoceros; assembly: GCF_005190385.1. Taxonomy (NCBI): domain Eukaryota; kingdom Metazoa; phylum Chordata; class Mammalia; order Artiodactyla; family Monodontidae; genus Monodon; species Monodon monoceros. Next base: position 74,675,956 of record NW_021703771.1, read on the forward strand.
GTATTTAGACTCATATAAATGGGCTGCTTTATAAAAACATACCAATAATACTTTTTAATTTGTGAAGCTTAATATTCTGTACATTATCAACCAGACTTCTTTTGAGGCATAAAGAAATGGAGGTGACTTCTAAATCTTAGAGCAGAAACTGCATGTGGGCAATTGGATACCTGTCCCCAGAGCTCAGAGAAGAGGGTTGGGCTGGGAGTTTAAGTCTGTGCGTCATCTGTATTTAGTGGTGATGAAAGCCGTAGGCGTGAGATAGATTTTCTGGTGGGAGAATTCAGAGTCACAGAAGAGGAAAGGGCCTGGCATTGAGCCCTCTGCAGCTCTGGATTATTGTGGCATGTAGGGAGGCAAATCTGCAAACCCTGGGAAGCTCCAGTTTGAGGGGTAGAAGGAACGCTGGGAGCATTTTGTGTTACAGAAGCCGAGGGAAAAGCATGTTTCAAGAGGAAGGAAGAAACTGTCAGATGCTTCTGATGGGTCAAGTGTGATGTGGGCTGAAAGTGTCTATTGAATTCAGCAACAGAAGTCATTGGCGGTTTCTGGGAAGCTGTTTTTGTGGAGCAACAAAGGTGGAAAGCAGACTGACTTGGGTTGAGCCAGGCAGGAGAAAAGGAGGAAAAAGACCTTCAGTGCAGACATCCGTTAGGTGTTGAGCTGAGAAGGAGGGACAGGATATAAGATAGAAGTTCGAGAGTGCTGTGGGTCAAGGGAGACCTTTTTTGTGGGTCAGACTTGCATGACATGATAAAAGCCAATAAGGTGAAGTAAACCTATGTGAATTACAGGACATCATTAGAGAAACAGTCTTGGGAATTATTGGAGAACCAGAAGGGAAAGAGAGGGAGAAAAGGATAGAAAGCTTATTTAAATAAATAATGGATGAGAACGTTCCCAAAACAGGGGAGAGATTTGGACATCCAAGTTCATGAAGCTCATAGGTCCCCCCCAAATTTCACAATATTATATGCTAATTATATCTTAATAAACCTTGAAAAAAAAAGCCAATTAGAAGGAAGCATTGGAGTGAGAGAGACTCAATAAGCAAGAGAGAAAAGAAAGAGGATTTAGAATAAAATAACAGCAACAACAACTAATATTCATTCAGTGTTTGCCCTACCCACGGCACTGCGCTAAGCCCGTGACATCTAGTCTCACATTTAGTTCTTAGAATAATGTTATGCAGTGGTGCCGGGAGGAAAGTGTGGCCTAAGGATGTTAACCAACTTGCTCAGTGTCTTCCAGCTAGTGAGTGGTGAACTGACTTACTACCTTAAGGATCGACCTTGGTCACCACCACAGCCCATCACCCCCCAAGTGGAATTTAGGTGCTCTGTGCTGTGTTTGAAGACCTACTTAAAGATTCTTTAAATTATATTGTACGAAAGGCCACTTTGAAACCCTCTGTCTGAAAGTTCTAACAGCTCTATTTGGACAACAATTTTGGTGGGTGGCCTGGGTCCAAAAGAAAAAAAAAAAAAAAGGGCTTATCTACTGAGAAAGCTTAACCTTGAGAATATATATATATAAAACATCATGCCCCCAAATATAGGCTGTGTGAACTGAAGGGGATTTGCCTAAAGAACTCGCAAAGCAACTTGGGGAGGCAGAAATTAATTGTAGGAGAGTTTTTTTTTTTTTTTAACATTGCAAGAAGGACACAAAAAAGGATGATGGGTTGAGGCAGCAACATAGAAAGGCCAAGGAAGAGATGTGAAAACATCCCACAGACAGCTTCCCTGTAGATTCCAACCGACTAAATTTCCTGAAATAATACTAATTCTGTCCTCTTGCTTTCGATAGGACATAATGACTACATGTGTCCGGCTACCAACCAGTGCACGATTGATAAAAACAGGAGGAAGAGCTGTCAGGCCTGCCGGCTACGCAAGTGCTACGAAGTGGGCATGATGAAAGGGGGTAGGTACCTTGGACCCAGGGTGCCCACCATGAGGTCCTTGTCCCCCACCCACTGCTGGCCATTTCCATTCTAGTCACCACGGGAGTGGAGTGGTTTCTCTTCTAATTAATTGTTTTCCTATTCTCACTTTTCTTCACAACAAAACTATTTTTTATAACACATTTTATTAAAAAAGAAGAAATCCGAACACACTATTTTGTGTTTCATATTTTCAATGTAAATACTTATATTTAAAATCAAAAGTGTGTGGGAGGTGGTGGTGGAAGGAAAAGAAGACTGCTCAGAGAATTATTCTAGAAATATTTTTCCGTTACTGTTTATGTTCCTAATGCTAGAAAACGGTATCTGGGAAGAAACTTTCCTTACACCGAGACTTGTACATGTGAAAGCTAAAGAGCTAGTTTGTCATCTTTCAATCCCTTCACATCCCTTAGGGAATTTGAATTTCAATCAAAAGGCAGCTTTCTCCTTTAGAAGTTGAGTTAACTAGCAGCTCCCATAATCTCAGCGTCCAGTATGGAGCTGGGAACAATGCATTGATTTCTGAGCACTAGCGTCACGAGGTGGTTGGGATCTGTGTCCGTGTATTTGTGCTGTGGGTGTGTGTATGTGTGGTTTTCTGTCTCCTCATGTATCCAGTCTTCCAGTTTTCTTATACTGGAATCCAGCGTCTGGTTCTGGGAACATTAGGTGCTCCATAAATGTGGTTGCCTGATCTCCTTGTATTCTTTGGAATCTAGTTTTGAAGAACACTTCTAGTCTTGAAGAGCCTTCAAAATACTGGGAGAGAACAAGAGGAAATGTGTAATTGAAATAAAGGAATGGGTGCATCCAGTGTTTTAGGATGATATAAAGGAGAGAGACAGACCTATGATGGTGCTGCCTGCTGATCAGAATGGGAAAAAATCTTTCTGGAGAGGAGGCTTGAGATTAGTTAAGGAGAACAAAGTGGCCATGAAAAAGAGTAGCGATTGTGTAAATAGAGGGAAGCTAACCTTTAACTCATTAACACTTGGACAAAGGGGGAGGCAGAGGAAAAACCAACAGTCATGCCTGATTATTAGGGTGCTTATAGGCAAAGATTCCTTTGTTAATGGCCATAAATAAATCTACCGGGTTGAGATTTTGAATACAGCATTTGGAATAAATTATCTTGATGAACAGATGAAATGTTGAATTTACACATTGTGTGAGCTGTGACTATATGTCTTGGGTGTCTGAAAAAGCAGCTTTGATTCAAAGGGTAATTAATTCCAAGAATTTAACAGCCACATTCAGAAAATGACACTTTGAGTCATAAATGGATTAAATATTTAAGGAATTCATTTTTCTTTGTACTGTTGGAGAATTAGTCAGGCTTAATTAAACTCACAAAAAGCTTCTTAAGGTATCTTGATAAGTGACAGGAATAAAACAGCTACATGCAAAAAGTTTACTTTGAAAGAGTAGAGTCCAAGTTTAATATTCTTCTTTGGCAATTGTAGGTAGATTAAGCCCAGACTCTTAAATTCTCTCTAAAAGCTGAAATGATCAACTTGTAAATTGGTCCAAACATTTTTTTTCTTTGAGGGTACCCATACATTGACCCCACTTCATAGAAACAATTCTGTTTTTCTTAATTAACATCCAGATACAATCTGGATGCATAAATATAAATTATGCATACACATTTTTATCTAACAAAAAATTTAACATGCAAAGACGTAATAAAAATCTTCCCACTGCTTTCAAATAGGACTTTAGATAATTACTGCACATAGTCAATGTATGTGTGCATGCATGTACTTGTACATGTATATTTATGAGTGCAAAATATATATCTATCCTAGTTTGCTGCTGTGTTATTCTGCTCAGCCTGCCATAACAAAGTCTACAGACTGGGTGACTTAAACAGCAGAAATTGATTTCTCACAGCTCTGGAGGCTGGAAGTCCAAGATCAAGGTGTCGGCAGGGTTGGTTTCACCCTAGACCTTTCTGCTTGGCTGGAAGGTGGTCCTCTTCTCGCTGTGCCCTCACGTGGCCTTTTCTCTGTGTGTGTGCATCCGTCGTGTTTTTTTCTCTTCTTTTAAGGACCCCAGTCATGTTGGATTAGGACCCCACCCTTAGGACCTCATTTAATCTTTATTACATCTTTAAAGACCCTATATCCAAATTTAGTACTATTCTGAGGTACTGGGGTTGGGGCTTCAATGTGATTTTTCGAGGAGACACAATTCAGTCCATAACAATTTCCCATAGAGATTCCTTAGCAGTTGTTAGTATCCATTACGTAAAATGAAAACATGTGTCTTTCTGGCAGTTTATACGTGTGTATAAGTTTTACGACAAGCTTTAAAATTGTAAAACTATAGGCTGTGAGAACATCTCATTTTAATTATATGTATAGTGTTTGCCATAATGCAATATAATTTATTTTTCTTCCACAGTATGGGATACCACACATAACCTCATGACACCTTGTATAACAACTCCCCAGATCCCACCCAGTAAAGACCTAATTTACAGCTGGAAGTACAGTTATAGCCAACTATAAAATTTGAAATTACTTGTAAAGAACAGCTGTGACTAGATAAATCTTTACAACGTTTTCCTACTGGTTTCACAAGAATCCAGTGTCTGAACCAGGCTAGAGACCAATTCGAATACTGAATCTCTCCATATGAAATAAAATGTTTCATTTCAGATAAAAGAGAGAGAACCACAAGCTTACCTCCTACTTTTTTTTGTTTTTTATGGTACACGGGCCTCTCACTGCTGTGGCCTCTCCCGTTGCGGAGCACAGGCTCCGGACGCGCAGGCTCAGCGGCCATGGCTCACGGGCCCAGCCGCTCCGCGGCATGTGGGATCTTCCCGGACCGGGTCACGAACCCGTGTCCCCTGCATCGGCAGGCGGACTGTCAACCACTGTGCCACCAGGGAAGCCCCCTCCTACTTTTATAGCAAGGTAGAATGCATTTATTAAAGTACCCTAAAGATCCAAAACAGTGCATGATTTATCTACATGAAGAAATTTAATCTCTTACGATGCCTGCTGTACCCTGAAAATCCCAACCTCATTATTAGATTTGGTCCTGAGCCACGATGGTTCAGTAAGATGCAGGATTTAAGACATGCTTTAGGGGATGCACTTTCCCATCTTAGTGCTGCTGGCCTCTGCCTAGCTTGCATTTTCCTTTTCATCTGTCTCCCTCCCCTTCAACCTTAAGTGGCAGATTAAATGTCTCTTCTTCAGGGAGGTCTTCCTTTTGCCCCACACTAGGTTAAGCTTCTTGTGTTCTCCCTTTCATAGGAAACAACTCTTCCCTGAGCCCTCCTCACTATTGTTGTTAGTTGTTCAGCATCTGTCCATGAACTCCACGATGGTGGAGACTCTCTGTCCTGCCTACTGATCTAGCACTAAGCAAGTCACAAAGTGAGTGTTCAAGATACTTATTTCCCATGAAATAATGACTTAATTCATTTAAATAGCTATTTGTTCAGGGCTGCTTAAGGGTGAGCTATTATGAAGAGTACAAACATGGATAATCACCTAGTCCCTTCCATCAGAATCTTCATTGTACAAAGGGGACATCTGCACCTGAAGTGGCAAATAAAAATCTGGAAGACAAGTTAAGACCTGGATGGAAGATGAAGATGAGAATGGAAGACCAGCGGCCAGTGGAAGTTCAGAGCTTTGGCCAGCCACTGCTGGGTTTAGTCCAACCCAGAGTGTTATTCAGACCATGTGACTTCCAAGGTGTATATTATTATCCAAGAACTTGGCATTCTAGCTTGGTTTGGTGGAAAGGGGAAAACCTCAGAGATGGAATTCTTGGACCAAATACTGGCTTCCCCTCAGATTTGCTGAGCAATCCTGTTACAGTCATTTTTATGAGTTTCATTATCCTCAGATGTAAAATAAAAATAAATAATTTATACTTAACAAGTTTCTTGTAAAGGTCACAATTCATAACATGTGAAGTACTTTATAAAGTACAACACAAGTGTTAGTGATTACAGGCAGACCTCAGAGATATCGCAGGTTTGGTTCCAGACCATTGCAATGAAGCAAATATAAAGTGAGTCACACAAATTCTTTTGGCTTCCCAGTGCATATAAAAGTTAATGTTTACGCTATACTGTAGTCTGCTAAGTGTGTAATAGCATTATGTCTAAAAAAATGTACGTACCTAGTTAAGAAACACTTCATTGCTAAAAAATGCTAACCATTATCCGAGCCCTCAGCAAGTCATAAAAGTAACATCAAAGACCACTGACTACAGGTCACTGTGACAAATATAATATGAATGAAAAAGGTTGAAATATTGTGAGAATTACCAAAAAGGAACACAAAGACAGAAAATGAGCAAATGCTGTTGGAAAAATGGCACCAATAAACTTGCTTTATGCAGTGTTGCCAAAAATTTTTAGTTTGTGAAGAATGCAATATCTTCAAAGTACAATAAGATGGGCTTCCCTGGTGGCGCAGTGGTTGAGAGTCTGCCTGCCAATGCAGGGGACACGGGTTTGTGCCCCGGTCCGGGAGGATCCCACGTGCCGCAGAGCGGCTGGGCCGGTGAGCCATGGCCGCTGAGCCTGTGTGTCCGGAGCCTGTGCTCCGCAACGGGAGAGGCCACAGCAGTGAGAGGCCTGCATACCACAAAAAAAATAAAATAAAATAGAAATTAAAAGTACAGTAAGATGAGGTATGCCTGTAGATCTCCTATCCTAAAAATAATTCCTATCTTACCTAAATACTCAGCACAGATTTTTTTGGAAGGAAAAGAATGGCAATTTTATCACTAGTACTAAGTATGAATATCTAATTCCTTTGTGGGGAGTAAAACCCTGGCTTAGACACATCTGCTTTTTCTTTTTTTTCTTTTTGGTGTCATATGCTAGATATAGCTTCATGATGAATGAGATTTGTTGTTTATCATTTTATGATGCTAGGGATTTATACAAACTTGTTAAAATTCCTCCCGATAAACTCGGAAGTGTGTTGGTGGCAAGGTTTTCGTTTTTCAGACAAGGAAATTGTCACCAGAAATTAATTGATGTGCAGGACTCATGCACTGCCCATCCTGGTTGTGCTTCCTTGTAACACATTAAGAAGAAATTTGAGATAAAGTAATAATTGTCACTAGTCTTTATTTTGGTGACAACATTGCAATTTAATTTTGAGAAATATTCCAAAACAATAAATAAATTTAACAAATTAATGTTACAATTTTAAAGTGAGAAAATAATAAAAATAATAATATAAATGGGGAAATGTATGCTGTGGGTTCAGAATAACTGAGATGCCCAATGAAGAGCTGGAAAATAAAATATTTCCTTCTGCCTAAGTTTAATATTTATAGTCATGTGTTACTATAATTTGTTTCATTGATGGGATGCGCTTCCAGTCCAGAAAATTAGGTTTCCTTTGATCCTACATTGGCCCTTTTTTTTTTTTTGCCAGAAGTAACTGTTTATTAATGTTAATGACAGGAGAACCAAATCAATGAATTAAGAATGTAAATGTGGGGCTTCCCTGGTGGTGCAGTGGTTGAGAGTCCGCCTGCCGATACAGGGGACGCGGGTTCGTGCCCTGGTCCGGGAAGATCCCACATGCCGCGGATAGGCTGGGCCCGTGAGCCATGGCCGCTGAGCCTGCGCGTCCAGAGCCTGTGCTCCGCAACAGGAGGGGCCACAACAGTGAGAGGCCCGTGTACCGCAAAAAAAAAAAAAAAAAAAAAAAAAAAGAATGTAAATGTGAATTTCTTTCTTGGGATAGTCCAACAATCCTTGTGAGACTTGTAGCTGCATGTGAATCCAAGCTTTTTGAGAAGGCAGGGTTGGGAATTCACGTTATTTTCTCTTTTGTTTTCTGTCTTTTCTCGCTCCTTTTTGGTATCATCTAATCCCATGACTTTAAATACCATTTATATGCTGATGACTGCCCAGTTTATACCTTTAGCCCAAAGTTTCTCCCAAGTCCATGACTTCTGTATACAACTTCTCAGGTGTCTTCCTCACTTGAGTGTCTAAGAAACATCTCAAACTCAATTTGTTCAAACCTGAATTTCTGCTTCACCCTCAAACATGCTTTATCTGCAATCCTTCCCATCCTAGCTAATAACTTCATCTTTTGAATTGCTCAGGCTAAAACAAATGGAGTTAACCTTGACGCTTCTCTTTCTCCCATACCTCATGTTCAGGAAATTCTGGTGGCTCTATCTTCAAATATTTTTGGAATCTGACCACTTCTCATCACCTGTATTGTTGACACTCTGGCGTGAAACACCATCATCTTTCTCCCAGCTTATTGCTAAAGCCCTACCTGCTTTTTTCCTTGCTTCCCTACCATCTATTCTCCCTAAAGATACATTAAAAATGGAAATCAAATCATATCACTTCTCAAAACATTGCACGGCTTCCCCGTTCATCCAGCTGACGTCATTACAGTGGCCAGAAGACCGTATCTCCTCCCCATTCTTACTTCTTTCACTTCTTTTCTTATTCCGCTCTCTCCCGCTTACCCTAAACCACGTGGGCGTTCTTAACGTGTCAGGCGCACTTATGTCTTGGACCAATTACTCTAGCTTTTCCCTCTCCCTGGAATGCCATTCCCCCAAATATTTGGGCACCTAACTCCGTCACCTCCCTCAGATTCTTTGCTCCATTATCAATTTATCAATGAGGCTTATCCTGATTGTTGCATTTAATAGCACAGCCCACACATCCCGCATTTTCACCTTCTAATATGCCATAGAATTAATTATTAGATGATTTATTGCTTGATGTCTGTCTCCCTTACTAGACCATAAGCTCCAGATGGGTGCTTACAAACAAACAAAACATGCTTGTATGTTTTGTTCACTGATGTATTTCAAGTGCGTGGATCAGTGCCTGCATCTAATAGACAGTCGAGAAATAGTTGTAGCATGCACAAATTAATAGAATGAATGAGCACAACTGAAAGTACACTGTAAGTGTTGAGCTCTGAATAGATTGAGCGTCAAGAGTCCTGTTTTTCTAATTAAGGGAGAATATCGGCTTGGAAATTAAAACCTGTACAGGAGTTAGCTTTCACCACACAGCAGAACCTCACCTCAACATCTCAATGGCAATACAACAAGAAGCATCTCTTACATGTCAGGGAGAGACTGGGAAGCTGCTGATACTGGCAGGGCTCACTCATATGTCGGGAGGTCAGCTGGCTCTTTTGGCTGGAGCAACTAGGATGACTGAGTTTTGCTTCACAAGTCTCTCATCCTCCAGCAGGCTAGTCCAGGTGTGTTCTCCCAGTAATGGCAGAGGCACAAAAGAGAACAAGCCCCAAATCACAAGCCCATTTCAAGCTTTTTGCTTGCATTATCAGCTGATGTCCAAGGGCCAATGCCCGTCAGATGGCTGAGTCCTTAGGTTTCGTGAGAGGGGCCTTCAGAGTTATCTGGCAAAGGTTAAAAAACTGGAACCATTTTTCGTAATCTATCACAACCAGAAATATGAACTTTTCAGATTTGAAACTGAAAAATAATTAGAGAGTCATGGACTCTTAACACTTGGAAGGGACTTATAGGTTCATTTACCCTTCTTCCATGCTCAGTGCAGGAATCCCCCATCTAGCTTTCCTGACAGCTGTGTGAGGGGTGCTGAATATGGATGTGAATTTTATCTTCGCGCCTGCCTTATATACATGATGAGTGGACACAATAGGGCAGGAAAAAAACCAGGAGTAGGCGTGAACCAGTACTTCTGGAAAAATATGGGCTTGTTTCAGATGTGCTGTATTTCACTAATGCATTTAGATGTAGGTTTCATGTATGTTACAATTGGTTATGAATGGATGTTAGAAAACAATTAAATGTAAGGCTATTTTAATATTTCAGTAGAAGTTCACTGCATATATAAAATGAACCAAGAAGCACTGCCAGTCGTACTTTTGCTTTTATATAAGTTATAGTTAGAACACTGTTTTCACTGTTTTATGCTGAAGTCACTTGGATTGCTTATTTAGAGGTCATTGTGGTTTTTAAAGGACAGGAAGAGGGATCTTCATTTACCTTTTCACGAATGACCATATCTCACCTTGAATGTTAAAAGAAATGCTGATGGGTTTTTCCAAAAATTCCAGAAATCAGTCTTTCTTGTTCCTATAATTTGAAGTCATTTGGATTGCTTATTTAGAGGTCATTGTGGTTTTTAAAGGACAGGAAGAGGGATCTTCATTTACCTTTTCACGAATGACCATATCTCACCTTGAATGTTAAAAGAAATGCTGACGGGTTTTTCCAAAAATTCCAGAAATCAGTCTTTCTTGTTCCTATAATTTGAAGTCATTTGGATTGCTTATTTAGAGGTCATTTTGGTTTTTAAAGGACAGGAAGAGGGATCTTCATTTACCTTTTCACGAATGACCATATCTCACCTTGAATGTTAAAAGAAATGCTGATGGGTTTTTCCAAAAATTCCAGAAATCAGTCTTTCTTGTTCCTATAATTTGATTTTGCAAAAGCAAATCGTTTTTGAGATGATGTAAGGACCCTTTCTGTCAATAGTATTTACAAAATGCAGAACTCTGGGGGCAGTAATTGTATGAATAAATTGCTGTTTTTAAATTCTATAAGCCTAAGACCTCATACATTTTCATGTGTTTTCATTTTGTTTCAATGATTGTGATTAGGATAATAAACGGTGTTTAGAGCTGAACGAACTTAAAAGATCCCCTAGTCCACCTCTTTGTTTTTCAGCTCATTGTTCTCGTCCAAGTCACACAGCTAGTTAACCACTCAGACCAGAAGCCAAGACTCCTGACACCTGGTTCAGGGCTCTTTTCATTATACTGCACTGCCTTACTGACCAGGAGTAATTTAGATCATAATGAAATGTAGACACATGTATAAGTAAGATACTAATATCACACAGACCAAATTATGACTTAGGAACAATTACTATGGGCACAAAATACTACTCTTCTTCAACAAAAACATTAATCAACGCATCTGGCTTAGTTGCACAGCAGAAGTACCACATTACATTTATATGGAGTGTGTGATGGTTATTTTAAAAAGAGTTACTTAATATTTAATTACTTCCTATTGCTTAATATCATTTAAAAAGGACATTTTCTCCTTCAGGCCAAGGGTGTTCACTATTTTCAGGTAACAGTTGCAATATTTGTTGAAAGCCCATCTGTTTTTTATTGTTTAAATACTTAGATTATTCTGCTATAAAAAAAGGTAACTTTGTCAAGTAAAAGGAGACCTGGCTAAGGGTCCAGTCTGAACCTGGCTCTTTCAAGACCCTTGGGCAGATCACGTAATTCTTCTGAACTCAATTGTCACTTTTGAAAAATATGGGCTTAGGACTGAGTGGTCTCTAGAGCATCTTTCAAATCTTAAATTTTGTGTTTTATGATGGGAGGGTCAGAATTTAAAGCTAAAGGTATGTATACAAGTTTCCCAGTATGAGGAACCACCTCACTAGCTATCATATTTATATTTCAAGGTAAATTTGCAGAGCAATCAGCAACTGGAAAAACCTGTTGGAATGGACAAAGCTATTCTCTTCATTGATTAGCTTGGAAAGTCAATCTCTTTGGAGTGAAGAGTGTCACCAAAATGAGTTTGATGTCCATAGTGATATGAGCAGATGGCTATAATATCACTACACTTTTTTTAGCCACATCAAAGAAAGAGTTCAAGAACAAAGTTTGTTGAGATAGGACTTTGAGAAGATCAGTAAGTTCTTGTCTTTTATTAAAAAGATGTAATAGTCATGCCTAAGACTTGAGTCCCAGGAGCTGGTGAAACTTTCTGGCGTCTGCCTTGTGGAACAGAGAAAGGAAGAGGCTGAAAAGATAGTGAATTTTGAGAAGTTCCTGGTTTAAATACCACACAAGGGAGTCTGGTGAGTTTTCCTTGAAAACTTATCCAGTAGGCGTAAACCAACACACTTGAGGTGAGACCTCTTGGAAATCATGGAAATATATACCAGCCCTAAGAGAGACTGAAGGTAAAGTGAGGAGTCATTATAAAGACATGTTCTGGTTACATCTGGAGGTGACACATTGTTTAGTTTAAGCTTGACTGAGGAAGTAAAAAGTAGTGAGAAACATACAAAGTTATACCTAGGGGTTGGTATCTTTAAAAGCTTGCTTAAGACTAGTTACTATTATACTTATTTTGTATTACATTTTTGGCACTGTTATTTAGAAAATTTTACCTAACAAATGCCAGGTCAAGTCCAAACTTCTTAGCCTAAGTCATTTACAGATAACCTTTACTGAGCATTTACTATGTGAAGGTGTTTGGAGACACAGGGTAAAACATGGTCACTGAGCATAACGTCTAGACAACCTAATGATGGAAAGAGATTTTTCTCATAAAAGGTGACCAAGCCCCGTCATTCCCTCAAGAGACCTAGGACTGGAGTTGGCCTAAAAATTCCTGCTGCCTCAGTTTACCCACCAGTTGTGACCCTAGTGATATCTTTCAGTGCTCTCAAGGATCAGGCAAGCTCAAGTTTGCTGGCTGGCCCTTTGTACTTTGGGGTTTCAACTTCCGGCTGATATTCACGGGGATATGTCCTATTGCCAAGTTAAGTCCTGCCCATACTAGATTTATTTCTTTCTCTTTGTGGGTCCCAGTCTCATAGAAAACATACTTGCATGAAAACGTTAACTACTTCATCAGGCTCTTCTGAGAATTAAAGGCATGAATTATCTTTTGATAATTAAAAATTGGCACACAAATGTTAGGTTTCATATTTCATATATGGTGTAGCATGGTGGTTATGTCTTTGGCTTTGGTAATCAGACCCCATGGATTCAAAATTTAGCTCTGTCTAGACATGTATGACCATGAGCGTGATACTTAACTTCTCTAACCCCAGTTTCTTTATTTGCCAAATGAGGACAGTAATAACATCTACCTAACAAGTTTGTGTAAGAATTAATCTATAGCTTTTAGTATTGTATTTGGCCTGTAGTGAGCCCTCCATAAAAGTTGGTTACAGCAGTAATAAAGAGTACATTCAATTTTTGCCTTATGTACTTAATTCTAGTCTCCATATAAAATTCAATTCTACACTGTCACAATTAATCAAGGATTATTTAGCAATTAATTATTATGTATTTAGTTCAGCTTGGATAATCAGTGATATATAAAAGGTAGTGCCTAGCCTCGAGGAACCTATAATTTAGACTCCTGCCAAGCCTGACGTTCAGAGTTCTCTATCTTCTGAATCACACCTAATTTTTTTCAGACTTTTTCCTACTGTCCTAAGAAACCTTTGGCTACAACAAGCAGGTCTGCTCATTGACCACAGAATGTACCTTTTCCCTTTCTGCCTCCCTTCAATCTGAAGTTAGTTATTAATACTTTATTTATTCGTAGTAAGTTTCCCTGATTGCTAAAGCCCCTCTCTTTCACTCGTTTAGGACTCCCTGTAAGTCATCACCTTTTTCCTCGGAATAGCTCTTATATTCCTTCCCTGTGTTAATCAGGTCAGGTGAGCTGCTTGTCAGTATCCTGGTGCTAACCCAGGTACTGAGCATCCTGAACCCTGCCAGCCTGAGGACAAGCTGGACACTTTGGTGTACAGTCAATTCCAACCGCAAGAGAGCAGTTTGTGCCGTCTTGACGCTTGACTACTGCTTGACCTCACCACCCTTGATTTTAACATATACTTCATTGTCAGCCTTCCGCCTCCTCATTTTCATTTCCAGTCTTTGGCATGATTCCATCTGCATAAAGCTTTGATTTTTGACTACTAGGTTATTTATCTGACTGCTCATTTCTCATTGCTAGAACTGTGTCTAGACTTTACTCTCACCCATAGATACCCAGACCACTCAGCTCTGGCCTCAGTATTGTCACTGAGTCTCATCCCTAGGCTGGCCTCTCGAGTGGTAGAGTGCCCACGCCCCTTAGCTTCTGGTCCTTTGATTGTGCGGTTCCACCAGCACCCAGCCTTAATATATATCTTTGTTTATTTGAACACTTAATTGAATGGGATATAGGATTCACCTTCTAGGCACCAGACTGAGTTCAGCCAAGCTAACGACTTAGCATTGTATTTTAAAAATATATTCATCTCATATCTATGCAGTTAGCGTTTTAATTTCTGGAAGCAGAGAGTGTCATATTCTTGTTTTATTGATAGCACAGTGATATCTTGTAAATATTTGTTACTGATGGTGAGTTTAATGCTAATAGGAAAAGGAGAAGAGGTGGTTTATCTTAATGTTTAGATGAGCCATTCTCTTGGCATTCGTCTGTTGTTCAGATCACTAAGCATGACTGAAGTAACACCGCTAACTGTAATGATCTCTCTCTCCCCCATCTTTCTCCCTCTCTCTTTTTGCCTAGTGCATAGTCCTGGGGGAAATGTATTATGTAATTTTAGGCATAAAAAGTAAGGACACCAAATACTACAACTATCATAACAAATAAATAAAACTGTACATTAAGTCAAAGAAAAGCAAGCTTTAGGAAGTTAAAAAAAAGCCGTTTCCAAATTTATTAAGATAAGATTTCCTCATTATTGAATTATTTGGGTAATATTTAGTATCACAGGTGAGATGAACTATTTTGTTGGTTGTTGAAACTTTTTATAGATATTTGTTTTGAGAAGTTCTAGGTATAGCGTCTTTATTGTGGATAATTCCTGTTTTATTTGTCCTTTAGCCTATACGTTTATGTTCATTATTTTGTTTCTGAGGATTCAAAATATGCATTTTGCTATACATGGGAATTTCCTATAAAATATTAGTTGTAGTACGATGGTTTCATAATGAATTTTCCAGGTATTCTTTCTTGCAGGGCAGATATTATTAGCTCTATTTTTTTAAAAAACATATTTTCACACATTTTTATTCCCTCCCTCTCTCTCTCTCTTTCTCTCTCTCTCTCTCTTTCTCTCTCAATGTGGTTTCAATTCATTAAATGAAAGATTAAAAAAATAAGTTCTAAGGATTTTCTTTAATAATAATTGATTTTGGAATAACTTACCTATGTTTGCTCCAGGGCTGCAGTTCACCATTTATTCACTTGAGAACTTCCCAAAATTAAATTTTGTACATGTGGAATTGATTCACTTCACACGGATGTGTTGTTTACTCCCAAAGTGATGTAGGTTTCTGACTTTTAATAGTGGTAATGGGTCAGAAAATTGCCCATCCGCATCTGTCAGATATTCAAGGAATATATTTTGAAATTTAACCACTGGGAGGATAAGGAAATCAGTACTAGGTGACTCTTTGATTTAAATCCAATAAAAAAAATTAGAGAATCATCTGATACAAGGACAAATAACAAAACAAACAAACAGCAGAACAAACCCTAGCAAGATGAATTTCAAAAATACTGAGAATATTAAAAGAATAAAATACAGTCAGCCTTTTGTATCGTGGGTTCCACATCCATGGATTCAGGCAACTGTGGATCAAAAATATTTGGAAAAAAATTCCAGAAAGTTCCAAAAAGCAAAAAGTAGGAATACAATTTTGTTTTTTTTCCATTTGGATAACCAAATTGTCCCTGAGCTATTAATTAAACAATACGTTATTTCCTCATCGATCTGTAAAGCTACTTCCTTTTTATATGAAGTTCCTCTGTAAGAGAGAATCTGATTCTGAGCTCTCTTTGGTATTTCTTTCCTCTATTTGTCAATAAAACCACAGTTTTAATTTCCATAACTTTGTAATTACTTTGACTTTTTAATCCTTCTTGAAAAAAATTTGTTCTTTTTCAAAATTGTTTTGGCTATTTATGGCTACTTTTGCTTCCAAAAGAAGTTTTAAAATCAACTTTTAATGAAATTACATTGAATTTATAAATTAGTTTAGGGAGGTTTGACATCTTTATGATACTTAGTCTTCTCACCCATTAACATTATATAAATTCTCCACTTATTTTAAATCTTTTAAAATGACTTTTAATAAAAATGTAAAATTCTCTCCAAAAGGTCTTGCATATTAAAAAAATTACTCCTAGCTATTTCGTGTTACTGACATTTTAAAGGCATATCTTTTTAGAAAATTACATTATCTTATTGTTTCAGACATGTCATATATTTTTTAAAAATTTGCAAGTTCAGGATTGCATTGCTTATTCATCTAAAATTTTCCCATGTTGCTGAGTATCCTTCAATATAAGATTATTAGTGCAGTTGCATTAATATTCCAAAATGGAATACTGTAATTTATTGAATTATTTTCCTAATTATTGGTATTTACATTGTTTCTCACTTTCACAATTTTAAACAGGACTGTGAACAGCTTTCTTGCTAAGTCTTTGTTTACCACAATAATTATTTACTTAGGATTCACTCCTAGAACTTGAATGGCTGAGTCAAAAGTTACGCACTTTTCCCATGACTTTTGATATATATTGTCAGAATCAATCCAGTGGTGTTGGTTCAGAAATCATAATATCACATAAAAGAACACTGTAAACATTACAAATTATGATATATAAAGATATATTTCTTGATGTGGACTATATCATGAAGAGAGCAGATTATAAATAATATTTAAGTATTTTAATTATTTAGGCTTATACTGAGCAATAAAGAGGAGAGTGAATAAGTAAATGAATACATGATTCTGGAAGAGTACCCAACAAGAAGCTAGTAGCAGTTAGCCCTGGGTAAGGGAATTATGCATGATTTTTATTTTCTATTTTTTTCTTCTCTGTCATTTCTGTTTTCAACAATGCACGTGAATTATTTATGAATAAAATTTTTTTAAAACTTTGATATTTTTATATAGGTTTAATGGAATAATATTTCTCCTTCATTTCTTTAATTTTTAGGAAACTTTCTTCATGGCAATTCTTTTTATATGTTTATTTCTCTCTTCTAGGAATGAGGTTGCCAGCTATCTTACTATAACAGCGGTGTACATTATTCTTATTGTAGTTAGCTGCTAACTTTCACAACTGTAATTATTTTATTCCCCATTTGGTACTTAACTATGTTTTAGGCAAACTCAGAAGTATCATGGAGTGAGTTTATTCAACATCAGAATCATGATATTGAAATGTCAATAACGAATGACTGTTTTGGAGTCAGTCCCTCTTGAAGGTAAACAGGGAACAAAGAGATTTCGGGAACAATAAAAGCTTTCCAAACAATTGAGAAAAAAGTTGTTCTGAAACAATAACGTATGCCCCATCCTTTTATTTCAATGTGTTTTCTTAAGGCAATTACTGGCAAAGAGTTTGATAATTTTATGTTTAAAGTTATCTTTTTTCTCAGCCAGGCACCCCACTGCCATCAGGTTTTCTTTCCGAGAGATTTTGTAACTGGTACGTGGTAGCTCATTCTCACTGCCTGCTTCACGTCCACTAGCGGCACACCTTGTTCCGAAATATCGCGAAGTTGAAATGTTTTTATTTGGGCAACTCCTGCAATCAAGGTAATTCACCCCATCTTCAATGAATAAGATGGAAAAGAGCAAGCCAACCTCTGTGACCTTAAACTTTCACTGAAACTTAGAGACGGGTTAACTCAGCTGGTGAGAGCGGGGTGCTAATGACACCAAGGTCATGGGCCCTATCCCATTACAGGGCAGTGACACTCAGAGGAAGAGCCCCACTGCCTTGGCGCAGACTCCCTGGGACAGCTGCTAGCCATTCACAGTGAGGCAAGGGAGTGTGGATTGTTTAGTGAATCATGTCGTAACTTAGGGTGTCTCCAACTCGAAGCCAGTTGTGGGATCAAGGAAGAGAGCCAACTGAGGCTGGGAGAGGGGCCCTAGAGTGTCTCAGGCCAGGACACAGTGGTGGAGGATGAGAAAAACTAAATGGGCTTCAGGAAGTGGGTGTTAGTCCAAGCACTGTTTTCAGTGGGTGTGGCACAGAAGACTGACTGGGCTCAGCCACCAGGAGGGTTCTCAGGCGGAGCCATGGCGTAAGCCAGTGTTAGGTATCTGCCTGGAAGGGACAGGGTCCTCCACATCGGAAAGGGCTCTGGGGCCGGGGTCCGTCGCTGGAAGATGCATGGGCAAGTGCCATAAATGGTTCCCCAGCTGCCACTGAGTTCAGAGCTGAGACTCACCTCTGAAAACCTTGGGCAGAAGCGTGACCTCTAGAACTTGGCCAACTGATCCGTCGGGGAGTGATGTAGGTGAGGAATGGGGTACGTTTGGTGACCTGCACAGTTATCTGCTCAGGTCTTGGGTGTGGATGTGGAAAATAGGCTGTGCTGTGTCTGGGAGCCTGATGTAATCACAGGTTTCACCAGAGGGACAAATAGGAAGGCTGACATACTGTCTTTGTCTGCGCTGGCTGGCTTGGGGCCTGGGAGAAATTGAACTGTAGGCCACAAACAAATTCAGCTGTAAGACGCTGTGAATGAGGAGACAGAGGACAAAAGAGGGGGTGCTGTGACCAGTTATCAAGACTGCACAAACTAGGTGGAGAGAATGTTCTATTGGCAGTAGCATCCTTTTCATCTCTGACATAGCTCCTGAAGGATATACTACATATCTCGTGCAGACTGTTCAGTGGAATTTCTGCAAAGAGGGAAATGTTTGGTTTGGAAGAAAATAATTTCTTTTTCTTTTTTTTTGTCTCATTAAGAAACTTGTGTTTCAGCTTGTGTTATAGTCAAATAATATGTTAGTACAGTAGTACTGCAAAATATATACATCTATTGGGGGTGCTTGCTCAAGTATTTTTTCCTAATAGAGATGTGTAATCAAAAAAATATAGAGGGGCTTCCCGGGTGGCACAGTGGTTGAGAGTCCGCCTGCCGACGCAGGGGACATCGGTTCGTGCCCCGGTCCGGGAAGATCCCACGTGCCGCGGAGCGGCGGGGCCCGTGAGCCATGGCCGCTGAGCCTGCGCGTCCGGAGCCTGTGGTCCGCAACGGGATAGGCCACAACAGTGAGAGGCTCGTGTACCGCAAAAAAAAAAAAAATATATATATAGAGAGAGAGAGAGAGAGAGAGAGCTCTCTGGTTAATAGTGTAACCTATAGACAAAGCTATCCCTGGGGCTAACCAATGTGATTAAATATCCTTAGCTCAGATATTTTGATAAAGTAGTAACGAGGGTAGTATAGTTACTGAAAGATTTTCTTTACAGTTTTTTCAATAACTCTATTAGCCAGTTCACTTGTTATAAGTTTCATAGCTCTTTCACGCTCAGTGAATTTTCCTGTTTCTTCCCATGTCTGTATCTTTCCGATGTTTCATTTTTCTGTATCTTTATAGCTCCCTCTAACAATCTCTGAAAATCAATCAGAGGCTTCAAAATGTGTCATCTCACTTTGTAACCTGCTCTGACTCCTTCCCTCACAGCTGCCTCCATAAGTGATGTAAAATGAATACAGTGCCAGAAATTCTAGTCCTGGGAGCATCTTCTTACTTAAGCTTATTTATTGCTCTGATTTAGAGATAGCAATCCTGTTTCCATTGCCTCTTCCCAAACTAATTAGGTTAGACTCTCTGAGGGAGGTTCCCAGAATTGTTTTCAAAACTCCCTGGGTGATTCTAAGACATGCTATTTGTTCTCCTCAAGCACTGTTCAGCATTCATAGATATTACTTAGTGTTTGCACATTTGTCTACTGTATAGCCCAATAGGTACCCACTAGCCCCTTGTGGCCATTTAAACTCAAATGAGTTAAAATTAAATATTATAAATACAACTCCTCAGTTGCACCAGCCACATTCAAGTACCCAGTAGCCACTAGTACCCAGAGTGGCTAGTGGCTAACGTATTGTCCAACCCAGCTGTAGAGCATTTCCATCACCACAGAGAAGCCTATTGAGCTGTGTTAACAACTGGGAAACATCAAATTGGAGAAGTGAAGGAGAGAGGGTACAATACAACAGAAACCCCAAAGCATTCGGTGTGATTGGTAGATACTGTATCTTACATTACATTTGGGACTTAGTTTATGAGTCCCTTCATTTTTAGATTCAGTTGAAATAAGTTTTAGTTAAGTGAAGGACTGGTTTGATTTTATATGATTTGCTTAGCCTATCTTTGTTTGACTTATCTCCCTTGTTAGAGTGTTTCTAGCAGCATCTCACTTAATCCCTAACTTATTTTTTGTTGTGTGTGTCATTTAAAAATAATTTAGTCATAGAGGTTATCCCCTCTGAAATCTATATTGCTTTACGGAAGAGGTGAACAGCTGGTGAAAATCGTCCCAAGGTTTCTAATCCCACCAAACGAAAATATGGTGCCAGTCATTGCCTTGTACCGTGACATTTGTGAAATCCAGGGAGGGACAGATCTCATGCTGTAATAATACATCAGTATAAACATCCTACTAGGCCAGTCCTACAGGTTCTTATGATAACAGGAACATTGGGAGTGGGAGAATGTCAACCGTAATACCATTTTCATTTATTAAAACGCAAAAAGCTAAGAGTAGCCATTTTACCAGCTGAGTCTTTACTGACTTTTGGTGAGAATCGCTTTCTCAAATTACTTGAAATCCCTTTCTTGACACGATGCTTCCACTTACGCCGTTGTGTAGATTTTCACCCGTACCTCGTTTGTCACTTTGTATGCCCTCCTGCTATTTTGGACACTTTTATTAAATCCCTTCCTTGCATGTAAACAGAACACATCAGTCCATTAATGGAACTCATTATGCTCATTTGTCTTTGCCAAGAACTATTGGAAGTGATCACAAATGACTATGTAATTATAATTAAGATCTCGTAGATGCATTTGCTTTATTTTTAACAAGTTCATTCTGTTAAGTTTCACCCTATTTCAAATAATGACATTTGCTGGTACAAAGAAGAATTATTAAAATGGCAGTTCAACTCATATCTTTGGCAGATAAGCTGGTTATTGTATTTGATAATTGTACTGAATAGCTGATAATATACAGATAGTAACTCGAGGAAGTTTATTCTCTTAGAATACCTATGAGAAACTTATTCTGATAGGACCTGGTAACCAAAGTGATCTTTTTTTCCCATTTTAGTTCATATATCTTCAGTTTTAATTTTGTTCTCCCAAAGAAGGCTGAGTGAGTCCCAGTATGATATTTCAGATTTTGTAAAATCGTAATATTATGAAGAAGAATAATGTATATTAGATCTTCTTTTCACATACTGAGCTAAAAATTATAAGCATCACTAAATTACCAGAGAATTCTTTTAACAATCAGGCTCTTAGTTCAAAAATGATTCCTTTTAAAAAGGAATTATTGTGATAATCTTGTAATTTTCAAAGTAGCATCTTTAGAAACCCCCTGTCCACCATTATCCTTCTTGTTTCCATTCAGGATATTTCATCAAAACTTAAATTTTTCTTTCCTCTGCTGCATGTGGGCTTTATGTGCCTTCTTTCTGAAAAATAAAATCTTTAGTTTCAGGAGCTCTGTGTTCTATTCCTTCACTTTAAAATCATGGGAAAAATAACTGTCATTTCCTTATCCCTGTCTCCAATTCCCTCATCATTTTTGGCAAGCCAATTTTCTCTCTTTTTTCTGTCTGCTGTAAGGAACGTTTTACTTTGCTCCATTCTCTGCAATTCAGGGCTCACAATTTCTTTGAGCTTCTCAGATTATCCTTTGTACTTGTGTCTACTTTTTTATTAAAATATCTTCAGCCTTCTTTTGACTTCATCATCTGTACGTTGTCGTATTTAAAACCCATCTGCTAATTGATTGAAACTAACTCTCTGTCCTGCTTAATCATATTGGATGTGTAACTTCTGAATGAGTTCAAAAATCATCATGTACTGTGAAAGAATTTGCTAGCATGTTCATGTTACTGCATAATGTGCAATGTAGCCGAAGTAAAATAACTCATAATAAATATAATATCAAGAAACGATAGTGAGAATCTGCATATCCTGTGCACTGAGTCAACAGCCAATAAGGCAAATTGTCATGACATTTGACAAATCATAGTAGTATTGGGGATGGTATAGTGAGTAAAAGGGCATGGACATTGAGATTAGCAGTCTTGAGTTCTAATTTTTTGTCAGTTCCTAATTGTGTGCCTTTGGGTTAAGCCATCGTTACCTCTACCGGCCCTTTCATTTATAAAATTGGGGTTAATATCTCAGATGTTTCAATGAAGTGATATGTAAAGCACCCTCCACAGAACATAGTATAATCGCCTCCATACTGATAATTCTCGTCCTTCCAAGAAATGGGCACTTCTGCTTTGAATTCAGGATAGGTGAACTTCAGCCATTTTATTATCATTATTGCATAAATGTACTCCATGGGTAGCTAAACTTGCTTTCACTTCCTCTACCAGCTAAAACCTTGGTATCAGCTCTAAAGAATGTATTAGATGGAATAGCCCATCTGATCAAATCTCAACTAGATATTCTTTCTAGTTTTTAAAATATTTCTTATTCAGTTACAAAACAAGTCTATCACCTGGCTTGAAACAATTTCTTCTACCTTTTCCCTAGTCAGACCATTCAGACAGTCATCACTAACTTAATGACTACACAGGCTTTTTCTGGAAGGCTGGAGGCCCTAGACACTGAGGTATTCCTATGAATAAACCTAAAATCCATGTGTTCAATTCTAATAGCTTCTTTCTTAATTGAATCAAAGCCCTGCCAGTTTAAACAGGATAAGTTCAGATTGTTTACTGGACATCCCAGAGTCACAATAAAAATATACTTTATATGCCGTAACCATTTCCAAAAATATAGTAAGCTTAAAAGAGATATACACTTACCAACTGTCAAGAATCAAAGAATTTGATGAAGCTGATTATATATGGGGCTGTGGCACCAGCCCTCCTGAGAAAGGGCAGAAGTCCCCCTGTGTTCTCTCCAGAAGGGACAGTATGCTTCTGGGGAAGCCCTTTCCTTACTAAGAAAGCTGGAATCTGCAATTAATTTTCCACCTATATCTCCCTTTGGAACATATCCTAATTACATATCTATAATTTCATGAGCTCCGAGTAAAGTCTAAGAACTTTTCTCTGAAATGGCAGCAGTAGGAGTATTTTTCTTTTCATGTGGGCTATAATCTTCATTTTGATGCTCAACTCTTTGTCCTTTATCATAACTTCTGGTTTGCACTAAACATGGGCAAAATGACTGGCTTTTAGAAATGGACACAGGTGCAATACATATGAGGCCAGGAAACCACCTAATTATCTTCACAAAGTATTAGGACTTCAAAGAATTCAAAGATTCTGTAAGTTCGACTTATGATTGGACTGTTATTATCATTGATGTGTTATCCAAGTCTTGAGCTGTTTTTACAGATTTTTTTTTGAAGTTTGCATCTTATTTGAGTTTAAGAGTGTTCCGGCCAGCTTATTTTGGAATATCTTCTGCTACCCTAACTACTGACATCAGCTTTTGCATTCTGACTGAGGACTTCTTTCTTTCTCTCTCTCTCTCTTCCTGCATCCTTAGTGGTGGAAGTCTAGTTTTATGGGAAACTGGTAGTTTTATGGGAAAGTAGGTGTCTCCCACTGAAGAGCAAGTATTCTGGAGCAGCATACATTTAGTATTTGACATCTAGTGAACATGCTTGTTTAAGATATTTTCAATAGAATTTCAGCTCTGGCAATTGGAAACAAAGGATCCAGTTGGTATTTGGTGAGGCAAACAGACGTGGACATGCTTCCTGCATCGAGATGCATTAACTTTTCTGAAAAGTGGATAAGAACTTGTGAGAGTGAATGACGGAGTTCAAATCAGATGGGGCAAGATATTTGATATTCAGGAAGAAATCACAGTATAATAAATCTGTTACTTTGCTTGGATTGAATGAGGAGCCACTAACACTGAAATAGAGTCAAAGAAGAGGAAAATGGAGATTTTATAGAGGAGAACCTGGCCCCTAGATGATACTTCTACCCTCAGTGGAATGTTGTCTTCTTTGAAAGGCGCTGGTTCTAGTCAGTACACGAAACATTCATTGATCATTTACCTAGGAAAGCTAATTTATTTACAAGGTACAGAGTTAAATCTAGCAGGAAATACAGAGAACTAGGCACAGTCCTTATCATTAAGAAACTTTCATCTCTTGGCACGTTTCAGAGAGAGAAACTTTCTGGCTTGGGGCAATAGGGGCTCCTTTGGCATAAGTATGGTGACAAAGAATTGCTCCTGCTGTATCAGTGGTAAGAATGAGATATTTCCTTTTGCTGAGCTCTCTATTAATATGGGTGGTAGAATTTTGTGATCCTTAAGGCTCTTGATAATTCTGTTTCCTCCTCCTCTATTATTAGTACTTGTTCAAGTCAACATTTTAGGAAAGGAGCCCAGTGATTTCTGTTAGCTACCAGGTCAAGTAACAAATTCATCATTTAACATATATTTATTGAGCCCCTAATTTGCCCAGGTCTGAGCTGTAGGGTGTATGAAAGATTTCTAATAGATTTCAGGTGACAGAGTTCACAAATGAGAGTTTGTAGAAAGGAATAGACCCTTTTAAGCCTCAAGAAATATGACATTCACCCACTTGAGGATTTGTTAAATCACCAGCAAGGGTGAACTAGTTTGTTGATCCAGTTGTAGGATTGTTGTAAGATGACTGTCCCACTGGCAGGCACTTCTTGTCCAAGAGAATGTAATTGGGTGTTGGTGACTCAAGCGAGGCTGGGAAGGCTCATCCATGACCGAATTAAAGACAACAAGGACTTCATTTGTATCCAGTGCCGCACCGATCAGCATGAGACAGAGAGGAGACCCATGGGGAGGTGGGGAGACAAACTGTTTCTTTTATAAGTTGGAGAAGGGAAAACTGCGGGTCTGAGTAGCAGAACTGCTAAGAAATGGGAGAAAAGTGAGAACTTCACAGGCTAAACCTTGGTGTCTTATTTATTCCTCTTGGCTACAGAATGCCTGCCAGCAGGAGACTCATCACTAAGATATTACAGGGAAATGAAGCCAGGCAAGAAAAATATGTATTGCTTTTCTCCTCACCCCATAAATTTTGTTATTAATAAATCAGATTCTTATAGAACAGCCTGCCACAGCTGCCTCTAGAAACAAGGGTTTATTAGCCGAATTTTTATTAAAATGCACAGTAGTTTTATGAGTGAACATTATGCTTTTAAGTCAAAACGGATGTCATTGAGATCACACGGGATCGTGACTTACTCCACACTTGATCTGGACCTGGACACTTGGTTTTGTTGCTGGGATAAGGCAGCGTGATTTGACATGCAATTAAAGGTGTGGTAACCTGGGATTGATTTCCCTTTCTTGGCACTCCCTGTCTAAACTTTTGGGAAAATTCCAAAACAGTGCATTCCTATACGAAGGCTACCTCTTTGGTTGCTTCAGCTTCCAAAAGGGACATTTGTAAAGCAGTACAGCAACAAGTCAGAACAGGAACAATACAATCCATTTTGAAATAAAATTTCATCAAAGTAAGCTGGATAAATTATCAAATATTATCAAAGCAAATTATGGTTTTCCAATACGATTTGGTGAAGACAGAGATGAATACTCTCTCCGCACTTGCTTGCAGAATTCCTTTTAAAAATAATAACATATATGGGTTTTGTTTTCCAGATTGTAAACATAAATACATGCTAATTGCAGAGAAGAATCACTGTGTACTTCTGCAGTTGGTGTTTGTCAAGTGCCTTTCTGGCAGACGACGCCAGCTCAACAGGGCAGAAACGTGGGCTGTTGTAAACTTCTGGGCACACACTCTACGATGGAACAGGCATGACCAGGCAGAGCTGACAGCATATTAATTAAGTTTTCTCCTGTCATAGAACTTCAGCTGCTCCCTTCCATCATTGCTGAGTTCTTATTGTCACAGCAGATAGGAACCTAGCTCTGGGGCCTGGGAAGAAGCATGAAGACTGGGCTGGGGTAGCATGGTTGGCCACCATGGGGGGCTCTGTTTACTCTTATGCCAATGGAATAATTAGAGCAGATACCACTGGAGTCCTAGTTTAGGAGGAAAGGGGGGAAATGTGCTCTTTGCATCCACGGGAGGAAACACTGCTCATCTGTACACAAGTTTACTCATCAAGGACAATTAACTCCCCATGGTTAATCACCCCAAAGGAGCCTAGTGTTAAGAAAACTTGCCAGTTTATTTGAATTTGGGTGCTGGCAGATGACACCATGGGATATTATGGCTCCTCATGAGTACTGCAGTCTATTGAGAGGTTGATAGATAGGCCACTGGGCTGGAGGAGAAGGACCAAGTTAGTTGGTATACAGCACTTGGGACAATTGAGGTTAACTGGTGGTGGTGACAGTAGCCTGGTGGAAAAGTTAATAATTAACTGCTTTCAAGGAAAACTGAATTAACCAGTCTTGTCTGGATCATGTACACGACCTTCTCCCCACTACTAACAGATTTATTCCAAAGTTATGTAAGATAATGGAAACAAAACTTAACGATATGGGGAGGGGACAGAGGAATCAAGTCATAAAATCAGACCACAGGGTACTTAGGGTACATAGCTGGATCAGGAGATTGAATGTGGAAAGACTGATCCTAACTTACTTCTTTTATTTAGCAATTTATTTAAGACTTTTGTTACTTAAGTTGATCACATAAAGTGAGTTGCCTTACCAGAAAGACCGATTTCAAACACTGCTATAATAAAATTCCAACAACTGGAATTCCAAGATGTTTTAATATATCAAACTTGTGTTATTAATATATTCAATATGATTCTAGGTCCTACCGACTCATTTATGTATTCCACTGCCATGTCTGTTGAAGTCTAGTAGGTAATTATGTCTACTGGTAAACAAGACATATAATTTCTGCCTTCATGTGGTTTGTAATTGAGTAGCCTTTGATATTTTGTTGTGATTGTTGTATGTCTTTAATAGGAGACGCTTGTAATTTTAATTTGTGTTAAACACTGACCATAACTAACACTCTCTTTCTCTCTCTCTCTTTCTCCGTCTCCCTCTCTCTATATATTTTAGGAAAAGATAAAAAGCTACAACAGGGTTAAATTTATGTGCCCAGTTACAAAGCTTATGCTACATCCTGAAAACTTTTTAAGCAGCAAAGATATAATCTTTGTAGTTTCAATTTATAGGTAGGTGTCTCTGACAGCCTTAAACTTTCCTCTTGACCAGCTCCATGGTCTTCTCCATACACAATGCAATCATGAATGTAGAATTATACTTTGATGCAAGCTCTTGGGCAGGATGACTCAGCTGTTCTCCTTCAACATAGCGGCGTGAATGGCAGTGATTAGTTATTCCAAACAATCAAGAAGCAGTATAAAATTAATTTTCATATTATATAAAAGCACTTCTTGCTCAGTGTTTTGCCCTTGACTTTTAAGAACTAAACTTTTCATTTTAGATCAGTTTTACATTTACAGAACTATTGCCAGGATAGTACAGAGAGATCTCGGATGCCCCACACCCAGTTTCCTCTGTGGGTAACATCTCATACTACTATATGGTACTTTCATCACCATGAATGAACCAATATTGATATTTTATCATTAACTGAAGTCAGTTATTGTTCAGATTTCCTAAGCTATTACCCAATACTTTTCATCTGTTCTGGGATCCCATCAGGATATATTATATTAAGTATTCATGTTGTCTTAGGCTCCCCTTGATTGTGACAGTTTCTGAGGTTTTCTTTGTTTTTGATGACCTTGCCAGTTTTGAGTATTACTGGTCAGATATTTGGTGGAATGTCTCTCAGTTTGGATTTGTCTGATGTTTTTCTCATGGTTAGACTGGGGTTAATGAGTTCTGGGAGGGAGACCAGAAATGTGAAGTGTCATTGTCATCACATCATATCAAGGGTACATATAATCAATCAATATGACTTATCACTATTGATGTTGACCTTGACAACCTTACTTGAGGCAGGATTTGTTAGGTTTCTGTACTGTAAGGTTATTCTTTTCTTCTCCTTTTTCACACAGTTAGCTTTGGAAGGAAGTGCTTATGTGCAGCTCATACTTAAGGAATGGGGGGTTATGCCTTAAGGCTGGAGTACTTACATAAATTAGTTGGAGTTGCTATTCTCAGTTAATTTATTTATTCAGTCATTTATTTATATCAGTATAGACTCATGGATATTTATGTTTGGGGATATAATCCAATTCTTATTTATTTTGCTGCTCATGTTGTCCCAGCTTTGGCACTGGGAGCTTTATGAGCTGGCTCCTGTATTCTTTTGACATACACATCATTGAGCGATTTTTTTTTCTTTTTTGAGCACGTTCTTCCTTTTAGTTCAGACTCATCTTGTATATTTCCTTCCCCAGTCCTAGAATCAGCCATTTCTCCATGGAGTCATGGTTCTCTTATTGGAAACCAAGATCTGAGCAGTAGATGTACTTTCTGTTCCTGGGATATTGTTACTTCTAGGACCTCTAAGCTGACAGTGCAAGGAGATATACGTGTTTATACTGGCCCATGTATATACACATATTTATAAATATTTTTGTTTATATATCTTTATACAACTTAACATCTGTATCTGTCTTAAGCTAAACATGAATACACACTGATGTCTCCAACTCTTGCCATTACAGCATGGATCATTCTAGTCTTCTCTTACTTACAAGTCACTTCTTTCTGCAACAGTGTGAAATCTGGCTCCCATTATGTGCCATTCATTTACTTAATTATTTAATTCCAATATACCTAAGAGTGGTTTCACAATTCTTATAACCTTTAAAGGCAAAAGGGGCTATACACAAACACTGTACTCTAGTTGATAAAAGTTATAACAGTTAAGGGTCTTTTTATGGCCCAGAATGGGGTCTGTCTCAGTGAATGTTCCATTGGAACTCGAGAATAATGTGTATTCATCTGTTATTTGATGGAGTCTTCTATAAATATCAATTAGATCAAGTTGATTGATAGTATTTTTGAAGTCAATTCCATTCATATTGATTTTCTGCTTACTTAAGTAATCAGTTATGGACAGGGAGATAATGATGTTTCCAACTATAATAGCAGATCTATTTTGCTTTCCACTTCTAACCTTATTGCCTCCCAACAGAAGTATCTTTAAAAAATGGATATAATGTATGAAACAACTGTTTTTAAACCTTGGATATCAGGCAGTGTGGGGCAGTGTTTCTTGAGAAAGGGAAAATAGATGAGGTGAGCCCTACTGTTGCTCCAACTTCCTGCCTGGAGAGAAATTCGAGGCCATAGCCAGGGAGGGGGAACTCAGGTGTAATTAAACACAGAAATTAGTACATGATGGTTATCCAGTGAATGACACAAGAAAAGAAATAGATGAAAGAAAAGCTACAAGAATGAGGGAGGTAGAGCCACTAGAGTGG
This sequence comes from Monodon monoceros, assembly GCF_005190385.1. Taxonomy (NCBI): domain Eukaryota; kingdom Metazoa; phylum Chordata; class Mammalia; order Artiodactyla; family Monodontidae; genus Monodon; species Monodon monoceros. The sequence continues at coordinate 74,705,067 of NW_021703771.1, forward strand.
AGTGGGGTCCAAAATTGACTATGGAGGAAATGAGATTTTACTTGGGATTTGGTGGCCAATATAAGAGGAGTGGAAATTGTACAAGGTGGTGATGTTGGAAAGTATTATAAAAAGTGGCAAGGCCAACACTGTTTCATAAAAAAGTAAAGGTTTGTGGAGGGGATTTGTAAAGATAGATTTGAAAAGTACTTTGGGCTTATTTGTGGAAATTCATGAGTCAGTGTAGTGTTGGATTTTATTCAGTGGGTTAGTGGCTTTTTAAATTTAAAATACAACCAGTAAACTCTTTTAAAAATGAGTTATTTCCCTAATCCCAGTACAAAAAAAAAAAAAAAAAATATATATATATATATAAAAACAGCTGCTTTAGACAAATGGGGGGAACAGGGCAAGCAGAAGCCCTAATTATACCCCTACTACTTAGAATTGCCAAGAGTCTTCAGAGCACAAACAACTGCTGTCGCTAAGGAGGTCTTTGAGAGCTTTAGATGGACAGTACGTAACAGGATAAAATAGGTGTGTAATGGAGATTATTCAATTGCCAGTTGATTTGATTGGAAGGAAGATTGAAGGTAGGCAGGGAGACAAATGAGTTGCTGCTGCATCAATCTAGGCAAAAAGGGAGAAGTGTGTGAACCAGGATGGTGGCAGTAAAGATAGAGTGCAAGGGAGTAAAGGAAGAGATATGTGAGTAGATACAGGTTGGGGTGATTTGCTGGATGTGAAAGGAGGGAGAGGAAGAGCATTAAGTAGCTTTAAATGAACTGGATAATTCATCACCTCAAAGTGGATCATTGATGTACCATCATCAATGATGCACTTAGAGGCTAGGATAATATTAATAATAATCTATAATTACATAATTCACCTGGGTTGAAATCTCTGTCCTGCTCTTGGTATGACCTTGGTCATGATAGTTATTCTAAACTTCTTTTTTTCTGTTAAATGGGGACTATACCAGTGCCTACCTTACAAGGTTCATTTCTAGTATTTGAAGGGAAGCATTAGAATTGATGCAGGGAAGTTTCTCTGGTGCAAGTTTCATTAGTTCTTATCTTTATTTAATTCTTAACTAATCAGCACTCCTGTTTTCTTCAACATGTTGAATTAAAAAGCTTTTAGGGTATTTCTCTGCCTGGGTTTTTAATACCTCATGAATAATGTGGAATTATTGAAAAACAAAAGAAAGGTGATTATGCAAATGTTTGAAATATTTAATAATACATTAAAGTAGTCTTGGGAAATTGGAGAAATAACTTTACTGAAGTTATAGTAGCTTTTTGTAGAGGCAAAGGGTACTAAGAAGAAAAAAGATCATTTCAGAAAAAGAAAATTTAAAAAGCAGAATGCATTAGAAGCAAATAAGCCAATGAATTCTATTAATTAATGAATATTCAGATAGCATATTCATTTTTCCTACGATATAATGACCAAGCCAAAGAGTTTAAAGAATTTTTAAAAAAGGATGATTAAATAAACTCAAGTATTAGAAGCAGTCTTTCAAAACTCCTAGTTTGATGCATTAGGACAGATCTTTTTATTTTAGGGCCAGGACATAATTGTTTAAGCAGTGGATATGTCCCCAGCCCCTTTCTCCCTGCCAGGGCTCAGCCCCTACAGTGCCTTACCACAGACCTCCCCAAGCCCAGGCAGCCTTAGAGAGATTCCTGAGGGATCTTAGAGAGTCCCCTGGGCATCATCTCTCTCCCTTTTGTTCTCATTCCAGGGTCTGTGCTTATTGGTTTAATAAATTCCCTGAAATTAACACTTCCTAGTGGATTAGAATCACTCAAATTCACATTGAGTATTATGAAGCAGAGGTTCTATACTCCGCTTCTAAATCCTTACCACAGTGCGACAGGGTATTAGAGAAGGCTTAACCCAAGGGCATAAAATTCAAAGTGGTGGCATTTCACATGTGTGGTGGGCTTGCTTGATGAGAGAGAGTTTGTTTCTCAAGCCTGAGGGTAATCACTGAATTATTGTAAGCTTATGAAATTTTCAAAGGAATGTAGAAAAATTTGCTGTGATACAACTCTTGTCTAATCAGTGACACAACTTGAGAGCTAATAACGTTTGTACACTAGCATATCCGTTACATGACATCTGCATTGTGCTGCTAAATATTGTGCTCAACCATTCTGGGAAATGACATTTTGGGGTGCTGAATGACAATACATCTTGTTTATATGGCGTTACAAGCCAAAGTCCTACTTGTTACAGAGAAACATCTTGACTGTCAAGAGGCTGCCTGTTTAATATTTGCATGATCTAAGCTAATTGTTTTTCTCCCCCCCTGCTTTGTGAACTTTTGTTCAGGTACCAAAATAGTTAAAATAATTTAGACAAAGGAAATTGAGCTTAAGTAAAATACTTATCAGTCTATGTTGTCTGGAAAAATTCTTGGTAGGGAGCATAGAATGAGTTTTTTAATTTACCTTTGGATTTCAATTATGCATGCCACTCCTATACCCCATCACTGTATATAATTAGGAACTGGCTGTATATTCCATAGTGACACAGGCTGTAATTATTGGTTGTGATCTGCAATTCTCATTTAACCTAGGTTAAGATAGTAGAAGTTGGGCCATTTTTCACCTGTTCCACTCAATTCCAGTTTGATTTTTTTTGAATTACTATGAAATATGCAATATTATCACTGGTAGTGACACTGATATGTCACTACTTATATGACAATTACTGCTTACAAGTAGAAATGGTTGCTTTCCTCATTGAGCTGTGCCCTGGCATCCTATCACATGCAGTCGGCCACGCAGTATGTACAACTTGCTATTTTTTTTCTGTCTGTATATTTTATAGAGGCTTAGACATTTGAAAAATATGGAACATTGAGGGGTAAATTTAAGAAAATATTTGTTAATGCTAATTGAATCTACCTTACCCTATTTGACGATTTGATGATTTTATAAATATTTAGCTCTTTCCTCCATCTCTCTGGTTGTGCTTTCTTGTTCTGCATTCCAAGCCTGTGGACATTTTTGTCTTGTGTTCAACAACGTGAATCAAATATTTGAGACTCAAAGTGGTGTGGTGATTCAGCTCACTGCTCTAAGTAGTGCTATACCTAAACCATTTGAGTAGTCAGCTTTGAAATTTCTCCAAGAGAGGAAATCTCATGAATCGGCTCAAATGTAACTTTGTCTCCTAGAGAAGCCTTCTTTGTCTCCTCCGATTAGCACCTCCCCCTCCCTTCCATAGTGTTTTGGGCAGCTAATGCATTCATTCCACAAATAACAGAATAACTTTTGATTCATGGCTTTCTCCCTCCAAGCTGAAAACTTGATGGAGGGTAACATGATCTTTGTTTCCCACTGCATCATCTGTGATTATACATTGTAAGTATTGAACAAATTTTTACGAAAAGAGCAAATACTTTGGTAAACAGTTTTTTATAACTGTCACTCCTAGAACCTGAATTGCGTTTAAAATTCTTCTGGAGATCAGATTGTCTGTAGTATGATTGCTGGGAACTTTGAAAGTGGGTGGTAATACTATGTTTTGTTTTGCTTCATTAACCTTCTATCTACTTGTCTTTATTTTGGAAATCTTTTAAAATGAAGATAAACTACAGTTATAACATAAAGTATCATCTTCATTTTTAAAAAGTAAAATGCACGTGTATAGTCATAACTTGATTACTCAGGTAACTTGCTTTCATCTTACTGTAAACAATGTCACCTTTAACCATTTCTTCTTTATTCAGGTCACTTGCTTCTATCTTTCCATGTAGATCTAATATTAAAAGATTTTATTGGAATGCTGCAGCTTTCCAATAAGATCTGTCCACATTCTCTATCTCTTTATAAAGTTATAGAGTAGGGGAGCAAAGAGTATTTGAGTTATACTCTGTTTAATATTGAAGAACAATGCATTTTTTCACCCTAGTTCCCACCCAAAGTAGGTAAATAACAATCAGAATCATCGTAAATAACAATCAGAATCATCCTCTCAAAATTCTGACCTCAGAATTTCCTAAGAAATGTGAACCTGTAGGAATTCTTTGCTTTCGATCTTCTTTTCCTGTTTTTCATTCCAAGGCCACTGGTCTTACATTCTAAGTGGAAGAACAGAGAGTCCTACAATCTCAGGATGGAAAGTATATTGAAGGTCACGTAGTGCAAATACTGGGTAATTGAATGCCTTTGGTAACACCCCTGTAAAGTCTTCGTCTAGCCTATTCTTGGAAACCTCCAGTGATCTAACACATCCTTTCCTGCGGCAGCAAATTCTATCTTTGTTGTCAGCTTTGACTCCTACAAACTGATTCCTTGCAGTGAGCTCTAACTACTCATAGTTTCCACATATTTTTTCTATTTTACCCTTTGGGCTCATAAAGAGCAAGTTGAACCCATCTATCTCTCTTAGTCAGTTTGGGGTGCTATAACAGAAATACTATAGACTTCATAGATTAAACAGCAAACATTTATTTCTCACAGTTCGGGAGGTTGGGAAGTCCAAGCTTGACAGCACATCTGGTGCCTGATGAGTGCCTGCTTCCCGGCTTGTAGGCAGCTGTCTTCTCATATCCTAACAGGGTGGAGAAAGTAAGCTGGCCCCCTGGCCCCTACTTATAAGGGCACTAATCCCATTCATGAAGGCTCTACCCTCGTTACCTGATGACCTCCCAAAGGCCCCACCTCTGAATACCATCACATTGGGGATTAGATTTCAACATATGAATTTGTGGGGGGGGACACAAACCTTCAGACCATAATGCCATTTTATATAGTATAGCCCATGTGAAGGTGACACTCATGTTTCCTCAAAGTCTTTTTTCTCTTGGCTAACCCCTTTCAGTTCCTCAGTGGTTCTCCATGTGACCTATTTCACATCTCCTCCCCATCCTAGTTCCTCTGAATGGATTTGTTTTGCTTGTCTCTGCAGCATCCAGTACTGTGTGATACTCCAGGTGTGCTCTGATGAGCTGAGAGTAGGCTGTATTACCTTCCCCAGTTCAGATATTATACTCTCGTTAGCATATCTAGCAGCGAAAGAGTTGAAATGTCTGACTGTGGACAACAATTGGTCAGATACAACGATTCTTCTCATTTTATTTCTTTACTATGTTACTTCTAGGTATCCTTAAATGTGTCGACTTTGTTGGATACAGTTTTAAAACTCTGTTAACTGGAAAAAAAAACAAACTTCATTTCAGAGCTCGGATCTTGCATCATACTTAATAGAGAATGGTCTCAGACAAGTTCATTAACCTTTCTAAAGCAGCAGTTTTATAGTATTTACCTTACAAGATTATCGTGAGGACTAAATTAGTTGTGAAATGCTCACATGTAAAGTATATATTAAAGTGCTTAAGCACATGGTGAGTGCTCAGTGCATGTTAGTGATAATAATCTTTACAATTGTTACTTATTCCAGGAGTTCTGGGAAATGCTTATTTTAATACTGAACAAATAGGAAGGGTTGTGGCTTCATTATATTTTTAGTATCATCTAACATATCTAATCTAGACCTACAAGAATAAAAGCTATACATAAAAAATTCACCACCGCACATTTGTTCAAACGCCTTGACAAATTAGAACGAAATAGAACAAAGTTCTGACATTAGTTATTCGTTTCGAGTAAGAGAACAGGTGACATGTTATAAAGAATGTTGACTTCTCATGTCTTTAATATTAAAAATAATTGTATAAACTTTTTACCAAAATGATTATTTCTTTTATATAAATCTAAGAACTGCTGCTATCTGCCATATTTTGAAAAGATTAGAGTTTTTGAAAATATGGACGCTAGTGATCATTTTTGTCCTTTAAAATATTTGTTTCTGCTGATAAATTTCAGCACCACAGCCTGGCCTTTTCCAGGTTAAGATGCTGAGCCAAACCTCAGAGTCTCTGCAAAAGAGAGTGGAGTCTCCCCTGCCCTATAATTTAGTTAGTGGGAACCACAGCTGGTAAATCTTTGGGGGGAAACTATTTTCAACTATTTAAAAACTTTTGTATCAGGAAAATAGAAATACATTTGTGTCAGTCTTAGAACCAAGTAAACAAGTTGAGGGTTGTGGGTCAATTCCTCAGGTGGTGAGGTACAGTTTAGTAGCAATGAAAGACTGACTGAACACCTATAGGATCCAGAGGCTGTCAGATACGTTTTGGATAAATCATTTCTCTTTAGTGTCTTCCATAAAGAGGTATAGATGGTTGATAAGGATGTTTATTAAATGCTTTTTTAAAGATGCCTTTTTAATTTACTGTTGAAAGAATATTCATAGCAGAAGCAATCTTTGATATAAGCCATATTTCAAGAATAATTATTATCATGTCCTTTTTACAGCAGCTCTTACACACACACACACACACACACACACACACACACACCCCAATGGCTTGTTAGACCAGCTTGTACTGGCTCACAAAAGCTTACTGTTAACTTTTCAGGAGTTTTGTGTGATGCTTAATCTCAGACAACTAGCTTGAAATTTGCCATGGAAATGGGAGTAGTTACACCATGGAAATTGGTGAATGCTACAAATCAAAGCCTTTTTTTTTTTTTTTCTCGTGGACAGCTGGTTGTTAAACACTTACCAGCACAACTGTGCCCCAAACTCTTTCCTCAAATAAAATAAAGGGTTGTTAGCATTGAAGATGATTTTAGTGTGAAAGTTTATATGAGAAAAAGAATAAACTTTTTTTTTCCCGTATGTTCTCAGGGATACGGAAAGACCGCAGAGGAGGGAGAATGTTGAAGCACAAGCGCCAGAGAGATGATGGGGAGGGCAGGAACGAAGCGGAGCCCTCTGGAGACAGGAGATCTGCCAACCTTTGGCCGAGCCCACTCTTGATTAAACACACTAAGAAGAACAGCCCTGTCTTGTCCCTGACAGCCGATCAGATGATCAGTGCCTTGCTGGAGGCTGAGCCCCCCATAATCTACTCCGAATACGATCCTACCAGACCCTTCAGTGAGGCTTCAATGATGGGCTTGCTGACCAGCCTTGCAGACAGGGAGCTGGTCCACATGATCAACTGGGCAAAGAGGGTGCCAGGTAAGAACACAAAGTTCGACTGTGTTTTTCAGAGCCATTAACTATTCATGAACTGGTTGCGGTATCATGGGAGAAACAGTGGGAAAAAATATTTTGTTATCTAATTGGTTTCAAGGTTACATCAGAATTGGTTAAAATTTTTCAGTATCCCTACACTGTAATTCTCCTGGAAGTTAGGATATAATGTTTTGAAATCAAAATCTAGATGATGAAAGTCTTTAATCTGACATTTTTAACCCACCGGTATTCACCAAAAAATTGGGGGTGGACTCTAGGTAATAAATGCATTTAATGTTATATGTTCACAGTGGCAGAAATTTTTAACACTAAGTGATCTATGCCCTATAAATTTTTAATATTGAGGATTTTTCTTCAAAACACCTAAATTATGAATCATCAATTTTACCTTAAAAGATTTTAAGTTTTATTTTAAGGTATTTATAGACTAAAGAGATAATATTTTTCTTTTTCTTTTTTTTTTTTTTTTTACTGAATGCCACTTATTCACTCAACTGTCTAGTCTTAATATTTTAGGACAAAGGTAATACAATAGAAAAATAAATTAAGTTCTCATCTCTGAGAGAAGCTTGTAGAAAGATGACAGTGGCTGAAGTGATACTTGGTCCTTCAGTTGATACTCTCAGAACTGGTGTTCCTGTAAAACTTGACTGTTGCTCTTGTTGTTCAGGGAGAAGAACTCTAGTTATTATGGAAACAAGACTAGAAAATGACCTCCTCCATGCCCCATCATATCCATTCAGGAGCTAACGTAGATGAACCAAGGCAAGAGGAAGTTAAATCTTTTTTTCTGGGCTTATAGACCAAACGAGTAATGAATTTAGACAGCGATTGTCTTGTGTGCTCTCTTTTAATAGATTAAGTTAATTATTACCTATGAAGCAGGGGACTTTTTTTTTTATTAAACTAAATAAATGTGGAGTTTTGTACTTGCATTTTAGAGATCTATTATAGGCCAAGAAAAACATGTATCTGGCCTTGGATACTGGTTCATGTATTTGCATTTCTTAACATATGAACATGTGGTCCTTTGAATAAGGAGCCAGCAATATTGTGATCCAAACTTGGTAGAGGGCATCTATTTAGGTAGCAGAGGTTGGGTTACATGGAAACATGGGGATTAACAGGCATATTTAGATTTCAGACTCAGTCCAACTGGCAAGTAAAAATTCCCAGCCATCTTTGGAATTAGGAGTTTTAATGAGCACTTACCTACCTTAGCATTCCCATGTGAAGCAGATCCATAAGTAAATATTGGAATTTACATGTAATGTGGTTATAGGTTTTATCTTTATATTTATTATTGCCTTTGTTTAAAAAAATACTTTGGGAGAAGAGGAAAAAACAAAAGAACAACTAAGGGTCATATCCCTGAGAGCCAACTCTAGTTACTAAGTTTTATTGTCCTATAAGCATATATTTTCCTGAATGAAGTTTTGGTAATACTAGTTCTAGAACACTGTTGAAGTCAAGTATATATTTTTCATACTTATCAGTAGACTTCCATCATGACATTTTTATAATTATAAAAATTTGAAGGGCATTTGAAACAATGAGAACTAAATTCAAATACATTACCAGTGGATGAAAATTTCATGGCAATAATCTTCTGAATTTAGGAATAAAATGGAGCTGGAAATCAAGGGAAGGAAAATACTACGTCCATGCTTAGCCATCCCATTGTTAAACCCAGAACTAAACAAATTTATGATAATGTGATGTGTAGCAAAACCACTCTATAACTTGATTATATTAGTTTAAAAGACCTGAATGATCCCAAAATCCTTGGACCAAACTGTATCTTGTTACTTGATGGTTTAAAAAAATAATAATTATAAAGGCAAAAATGAAATTATATATATGCTATTGGAATATAGCTGTTGTAAATCAAAAGCCTAGTAGTCTGACCAAGCAGAATAAAAAGAGTCATTGATTTTAAAAAGATGAAAACTGAGGGAAGAAAAAAATGTCCTCTGGAATCATCTTTGAAGATGATTGTCAAGCTTCTCAGAAATTTGACAAAGTCACATTTTGAAAAGCTTTTTTGTATCCAAATACTCTCTGTCATTAAAAACATAGTTCACACCAAAAATCTAATATAGACAATATTACATTTATATGGTCACAGTTTGAGAATAATAATAATTTAATATAGAGGGAATAGAAAACATCATTAGTAAGAAGGGCAGTAAGAAAGCAGTTGTAGAAGTACCTGGAATTAGCTGTATGATACAAAAACCTGCATAGAACATTTGGATATCCTCAGATGGCTATCAGTATAACAGAGATTGTGAATTGATTTCATTTTTTAAAAATTTCAGCATTAACGGAGTATAATTGACAAAATTATATTTAAAGTGTACATTATAGTAATTTGATATACTTAGACATTATAAAAGGATTCCCTACATCTAGTTGATTAAACATCTATCACCTCACACATTTACTTTTTTTTTTCTGATGAGAGCATTTAAGTTCTACTTTCTTAGCAAATCCATTATACAATACAGTGTTTTGAATTATAATCACCATGTTTTATATTAGCTCCTCAGATCTTTTTCATGTTATAGCTGAAAGTTTGTACTCTAACCAACCTCTCCCTATTTGTCCCATCCTCTAAACCCTGGATACCACTTTTCTCTACTCTCTTTTTGTGAATTTGACTTTTTTTTTTTTAGATTCCATGTATAAGTGATACCATGCAATATTAATCTTTTTCTGACTGGATTATTTCACGTAGCATAATACCCTCAAGGACCATCCATGTTGCCACAGATGGCAGGATTTCCTTCTTTCTTGTAGCTGAATAATATTCCATTATATATCTATGTAGATATAGATTTTTTGTTTTGTTTTCTTTTTTTGGTGGTACACGGACCTCTCAATGTTGTGGCCTCTCCCGTTGCGGAGCACAGGCTCCGGACACGCAGGCTCATCGGCCGTGGTTCACGGGACCAGCCGCTCCGCGGCATGCGGGATCTTCACAGACCGGGGCACGAACCTGTGTACCCTGCATCGGCAGGCGGACTCTCAACCACTGCGCCACCAGGGAAGCCCATCTATGTAGATATAGATTTATCAGATCTTCCTTATCCATTCATCTGTTGATGGTCACTTAGTTCATTTCCATATCTTGGATATCTTGGCTATTCGAATAATGCTGAAATGAATGGGACTACAGATATCTCTTTGATATCCTGTTTTCAATTCCTTTGGATATACACCCAGAAATGGGATTGCTGGATCTTATGGTAATTCTACATTATTTTGGGGGGGGGAACTCTTTACTGTTTTCCACAGTGGTTGCACAAGATTACAATCTCACCAACAGTATACAGGATTCCCTTTTCTCCACATCCTCACCAACAGTTATTATCCGTTGTCTTTTTGATGATAGCCAACTTAACAGGTGTGAGGTGATATCTCATTGTGGTTTTGATTTGTATTTCCCTGATGATTGGTTGAGGATATTTTTGTGTACCCATTGGCATTTGTATATCTTCTTTGGAAAAATGTATATTCAGTTCCTCTGCCCATTTTTTAATCATAGGGTTTTTTTTCTTTTTTTTTTTTGCTATATGTGCTCTTCATATTAACCCTTTATCAGATACATGATTTGCAAATATTTTCTCCCATTTGGTAAGCTGCCTTTTTGTTTTGTTGATGATTTCCTTTGCTATGCAAAAACTTCTTAATGAAGTCTCACTTATTTATTTTTGCTTTTGTTGCCTTTGCTTTTGGTGTCAAATCCAAAAAAAACTATTGCCAAGATTGATGTCAAGGAGCTTTTTCCCTATGTTTTCTGCTAGGAGTTTTATAGTTTCAGGCCTTACATTCATGTCCTTAATCCATTTTGAATTGATTTTGTGTGTGTATGTGTGTGAGTGGTGTAGATAGGGGTCCAGTTTCATTCTCTTGCATGTGAATATCCAGTTTTCCTAACATATTTTGAAGACACTATCCTGTTGCTATTGAGTATTCTTGATTCTCTTGTCAAATATTAGTTGACTGTATATGCATGGGTTAATTTCTGGGCTCTCTATTCTGTTCCCTTGATCTACTTTTTTTTTTTAATGCCAATACCATGCTGTTTTGATTACTATAGCTTTGTAATATAGTTTGAAATCAGGAAATGTGACACTGATGCCTACAGCTTTGTTTTTCTTTCTCATGAGTGCTTTGGCTATTTGGAATCTTTTGTGGTTCCATAAAATTTTAGGATTTTTTAAATGCTTTTGTAAAAAATGCTATTGAGACTTTGATGGGAATTTCATTGAACCTGCAGATTGTTTTTGGTAGTATGGACAGTTTAACAGTATTATTTTTTCCAGTCCATGAGCATAGAATATTTTTCTATTTCTTTGTGCCATCTTCAGTTTCTTTCATCAATGTCTTATAGTTTTCAGTGTTCAGATCTTTCACCTCCTTGGCTAAATTTATTTCTAGGTATTTTATTCTTTTTAATGCAGTTGTAAATAGGATCATTTCATTCATTTGTCTTTTTGATAGTTTGTTGTTCGTATATAGAAATGCAACTGCTTTTTGCATATTGCTTTTGTATCTGGCAACTGTACTGAATTTATTCTAATAGTTTTTTGGTGGAGTCTTTAGGATTTTCTATGTTTGATGTCATGTCATCTGCAAATAGAGACAATTTTACTTCTTCCTTTTCAATTTGGATGCCTTTTTTTCTTTTTCTTACCTAGTTACTATGGTTAGGACTCCCAGTACTATGTTGATTAGGAGTGGTGAGACAGGGTACTCTTGTCTTGTTCTTGATCTTAGAGGAAAAACTTTCAATTTCTCACTGTTTAGTATGATGTTAGCTGTGGGCTTTTTATGTATGCCCTTTATTATGTTGAGGTATGTTTCCTCTACACCCACTTTGTTGAGAGTTTTTATCATGAATGGATGTTGAATTTTGCAAATGCTTTTGCTACATCTATTGAGATGATCATATGGTTTTTATCCTTCATTTTGTTAATGTTGTGTGTTGATTGATTTGTGGATGTTGAACCATCCTTTAATCCCTGGAATAAATCTCACTTGATCATGGTGTGTGATTCGTTTAATGTATTGTTGAATTTGGTTTGCTAATATTTTGTTGAGAATTTTTGCATCTATGTTCACCAGGGATACTGACCTGTAATTTTCTTTTCTTGTAGTGTCCTTGTCTGGTTTTGGTATCAGGGTAATGATGGATTTATAAAATGATTTTGGAAGTGTTTCCTCTTCTATTTTTTGGAACAGTTTGAAATTCTTCTTTAAGTGTTTGGTAGAATCCACCAGTGAAGCAATCTGGTCCTAGATTCGTCTTTGTTGGGATGTTTTTGATTACTGATTAGATTTCCTTACTAGTAATGGTCTGTTTGGATTTTCTGTTTTCATGATTCAGCCTCGGTAGCTTGTGTATTTCCAGGAATTTATCAGTTTCTTCTTGTGTCCAATTTGTTGACGTATAATGATTCATAGCAGTTTCTTATGATCCTTTGTATTTGTGTGGTATCAGTTATAATGTCTCCTCTTTCATTTCTGATTTTATTTATTTGCGATCTTTTTTTAATTTCTCTTGGTAAATCTAGCTAAAGGTTTGTCTATTTTGTTTATCTTTTCAAAAAAACAGTTCTTAGTTTCAAAGATCTATTCTGTTGTCTTTTTAATCTTGATTTCATATTTCCACTCTAATCTTTGCTATTTACTTCCTTCTACCAGGTTTTGGCTTACTTTGTTCTTCTTTTATATTTCCATAGATGTAAAACTGGTTGTTAATTTGAGCTCCTTTTTTTCTCAATGTAATGAGTGCTTTCCTTTTTTCTTAATGCAGCTGTAAACGTCCTTGTTAGACTGCTTTGCTGTATTTTGTAAGTTTTGGTATGTTTTATTTCAGTTTTCATCTGTGTCAAGGTATTTTTTGATTTTTCTTTGACGCATTTGTTTTTCAGTAGCATGTTGTTTAATTTCCAAATATTTGTGAATTTTAAATTTTAAATTAATTTGTGAATTTGTACTTGATTTCTAGTTTCATACCATTGTGGTTGGAAAAGATACTTTATATGATTTCAATCTTCTTAAATTTATTGTCTTATTTTGTGTTCTAACATATGATCTATCCTGGAGAATGTTCCATGTGTGCTTGAGAAAAATGTGTTTTCTGCTGCTATTGGATGAAAAGTCTGTTAAGTCCATCTGGTCTAATATATAGTTTAAGTCCAATATTTCCCTTATTGATTTTCTGTGTGGGTGATCTACGCATTGTTGAAAGTGGGGTATTGAATTTCCCTACTATTGTTATATTGCTGTCTATTTCTCTTTTCAGGTCTGTTAATATTTGTTTCATGTGTTTAGGTGCTCCTATTTTGGGTGCATAATTATTTGCAAATATTATATTGTCTACTGGATTGACCCCTTTATCATTATATAATGACTTTTTTGTCTCTTATTAAAGTCTTTTGCTTGAATTCTATTTTGTCTGAGATAAGTATAGCTATCCCACTTTCTTTTGGTTTCCATTTGCATGGAGTATCTTTTTTCCATTCTTTCACTTTCTATCTGTGTGTTTCCTTAAACCCAAAGTGAGTATCTTGTAAGTAGCATACAGTTGGATCTTGTTTTCTGATCCATTCATTCACTCTATGTCTTTTCATTGGAGAATTTAGTCCATTTACAGTTAAAGTAATTATTGATAGGTGTTTACTTATTGCCATTTTGTTGATTTTTTTCTGGCTGTTTGTAATTTCCCTGTTTGTTTTTTCTTCTCTTGCTCTTTTCCTTTGTGGTTTGATGACTTTCTTTAGTGGTATGTTTAGATTCCTTTCTCATTATCTTTTGTGTATCTACTATAGGTTTTTGCTTTGTAGCTACCTTGAAGCTTACATACAACAACTTATATTTATAAGTCTATTTTAAGTTGATAACAACTTCTAAAGCTCTATAGTTTGACTTTCCTTCCATGTTTTATGTTTGATGTCACAATTTACATTTTTACTACTTTTCATACTAGATCTATAAGTTAATTACCCACCATCATTACAACATTAGAGTATTCTGAATTTAACTCTATATTTACCTAATTAGTGAGATTTATACTTTCTTTTTTTTATTGAAGGATAGTTGATTTACAGTGTTTCTGGTGTAAAGAGATTCAGTTGTGTGTGCATGTGTGTAAATTCTTTTTCAGATTCTTTTCCATTATAGGTTATTATAAGATATTGAATATAGTTCCCTGTGCTATACAGTAGGTCCTTGTTGTTTACCTATTTTATAGATTTATATGTTCATATGTTTTTCTGTTACAATTAGCATCCTTTCATTAAGCTTGAAGAAGTACCTTTAACATTTCTTGTAAGTCTAATCTAGTGGTGATGAACTCCCTCAGCTTTCGCTTATCTGGTAAAGTGCTGATCTCTCCTTCAACTCTGAAGGACAACTTTGTTTGTTGGGTAGAGTATTCTTGGTTGGTGTTTTTTTTTTTTTTTTTTCTTCATCACTTTGAACATATGATGTGACTCCCTTTTGCCCTGGAAAGTTTCTGCTGAAATACTGCTGATAGTCTTATCTATTGATAGCCTTGTATGTAACAAGTTGTTTTTCTCTTGGTGCTTTTAAGATTATCTCCTTGTTTTTAACTTTTGACACTTTAATTTTAATGTGTCTTGGTGTAGGTCTCTTTGGGTTCATCTTATTTGAAACTCTCTGAGCATCCCGGATCTGGATGTTTGTTTTTTTCTCCAGGTTAGGGAAGTTTTCAGCTATTATATTTTTAGCTTTCTACTCCTTTCAGTTTCTCTTGTACTGACCTTTTCTGGGACCACTGTGATGTGACTGCTGGTTTTCTTGATGTTGTCCTTATATAAGTTCCTTAAGCTGTCTTCACTCTTTTTCATGCTTTTTCCTTTTCACTCCTCTGATTGGATGAATTCCACTACCCTGTTTTTGAATTGCTGGTCCTTTCTTCTGCTTGATCTAGCTGATGTTGAACCCTTCTATTGAACTTTTCAGTGCAGTTATTGTATTCTTCAGTACTGTAATTTCTGTTTGATACTTTCTTATATTTCCTATGTCTTTAGTGAATTTCTCACTGTGTTCATGCCTTGTTCTTCTGACCTTGGTGAGCGTCTTTGTGACCATTACTTTCAACCCTTTGTTAGGTAAATCACTTATCTACATCTCATTAAAGTCTATTTCTGAGGTTTTATCTTGTACTTTTGTTTGGAACATATTCCTCTGTTTTTTCACTTTCCTTGACTCTCTGTATTGGTTTCTGTGCTTTAGATAAAACAGCCACCTCTTCCAGTCCTGACAGAGTGGTTTCATGTTGGAGATGAACCTTACTATTCAGCCCAGCCTGAGCTCTTGGTTGTCTCTCAGACCTTTGTGATTTTCCAAGGTCAATTCTTTGTTCTTAGAGGCTCCCAATAGTTGAGGGTATGCCAAGACCTGTCAGTATCCTAAAGGGGAGGATCTCAGTGAGCATGTAGATACAGGCTGATTGGTAGCTGGACCCTCAGGTAACAGCTTTTAAAGTATACAAATAGATCCCTTTTAGGGGAAGACTGGGTGATGGGATTTTCTGTTTGCTTCCTCTGTGCTGACCCTTGGCAGGATAGCCCCTTAAGAACATTTGTTTGTTAAAAGCCTGTGGGGTTGGCAAGTGCAAGCTTTGCTGGCCACTAGAGCCAGGTGATCAAGGGATGTATTCCTTAGGTGGCATCTGCAAAAGCTAGGGTACCAAACGTGTGTACAAGCCCCTTCCAGGGAGATATTGGCAATTTGGAGCAGCCTACAGGGAGTATGCAGAGATCGTGTCTCCTGCTTTCCCAGTCTCTGGGGAGAATCAGTCAGTCCCTAGACTGTGCTGAATTAGAAACCTGACTCTCAGGTAGCAGCTTTGAAAGTATGCAAATGGACCTTTTTCAGGGAACACTGGGAAATGCCTGTATCTGTTTGCTTCTTTTGTGCTGGACCCTGGGAAGACAGTGAGTCCATTAAGAACGATTTGCTTGCTCCAGTATTATGGGTGTGGTTGATGTAAGCCCTGTTGGCTTCCAGAGCAATGTGCTTTGGGGGCCTACTCCTGGGGTATTAGATGTTGGGACCAAACCCTTCCCTTCCCAGGTAGAAGCTGGGAGTTGTGAGTTCCCTTCTGATTTTATGGCATTGTGCCAGGGTTTGGGGGTGGAGTTTCAGTGAGACTGTGTCTCAGCCTTTCCTACCCATTTCAATAAGGGTCTTTTCTCATTTGCCTAAACTGAAGGAACCATTCGGCTAGTCTCTGGATTTCTTTTAGGGGAAATCACTCTGTTTGTAGGGGAGATTTGGTATACCTATGGGAATTTTGAGTTCAGAGGTCTCCTATGTCTCCATCTTGGACCATAACCCCCAGTTGACTTCATTTTGCCTGATGAATTTTAATAAAAATAATCAGTTCACTGGACTATTCTAATAGTTCTAGAAGTACATTTTTACTAACAGAGTATTATCAGAATTTTCAAATGTTGGTGATTGTAAGTTGAATTTTCCTTTCTCTTAATTATCTAGGGCATATTTTTTGACTTGTAATATCTCTCTACTCAGACTCAAGACGTGAAGAGCATTATGATAAAATACATCATACAAGTATGATAATCAAGTTCCCATCTGTAAAGTACTTATAGCTGACCTGGCTTAAGATCACATCACGACATTAATTTTTTTCCCTCTGCAATTTAAAAACAATTGCAGCAAGGAGAATGATAAAACCTATCTACGCCACTCTGACAAGTGATGCTTTTTTATAACAGGTGTTACATATCTGCTTTTTGATATCTAGCCATAGAGAAGGATTTTTCTCTTTATTGTTTGTACTGAAATTTGTTAATCTTTAAGAAGCACTTTATATAATCTATCCGTGGATGGAGAGTTAGTTTTAAAAGAGATTGTTAAATCTTAATTCATCATTGTCCTATACACAATGACACTTGTCAACAGGCGTAACATCATTATCTGAAGGTCAGAAAGGAAAAAAACGTATGACTGCCAAGTTGTTATATTTTTAATTTCTGCATCATTGATTGGCTGATTCTTATCTTTCAGTGTTAATCAAGTACATTTGATTTTTTCCCCCAGAAGCTGAATTGCATCAGGAAACCGTTAATTTGATTTATTAAAAATTATGCCAAAATTCACTATAATTTTATATACCTCAAGGGCAATTTCATACTTCAAGTTTGTGTTCTAGTTCTGTCTAATGGATATTTGGACAAATATCTAGCCCTGGGCTCTTCACTGCCCTTTAAAGGCTGAAAAGTAGAAGCTTGACAGTCTCACTGAGCCCCAAGCACATCTGAGTGGGTTATGAGTGTGCTGAAGTTGCTGGCCCAGGAAGAAGAATAAAGGGGACATATGTTCACAGTTAAGCTCATGGGAAACATACTACCTTATCCACTTCTTCTTTCTTTCAGTGGCAAACTAGATGGACTTCCTCCTTCTCCTTTCCTGCCTAGGTCACTCTGTACTCAACACCAGACGAGTCCCCTCTTCCTTCTGAGCCGCCCGACTCCCCATCGTTTTACTGTGGGTTCCTTTCTTGCTGTTTGGCCCCAGGGAGAGGGGAGAGGTTCACTTTTCTGAGCATGCCCCCCACCAACCCCAAGCTCACGTTTCTCTGGAGCTTCTTGTGTTATCTCTGAGACTTCATGGTTGTCTTAGCCGTTCCAGGGCTCAAGGCTGCTTCTGACGCTCTGTTCACCAGGAATCCAGTAATCACCTTCCTGGACTCTAACATTCATCCTCATCACACAAGTTAGCAATGGATCGAGCTCAGGAGATGCTTGTTGAATGAATGAATAAATGAATGAATGAAAGAAGCCTTTGGAAACTAATGATATTTAAGAAATCTCTGAGCCCTGTTAGAACTCAATTTTTCCATAAAGTCGAAGTGATCTTTAAAGTTGTGGTGTTACTCTTTTTCACCTCCCTTCAGAATCTACCTGCTGTTATGACATCCTTCTAGCAGCTGCCTTCATGAGACTCATTTCCAACCTTTCTTTTGTGAGGGCCAGAGCAATATCCAGAGGCATGTACAGAACTTGGGCTCTGAGGACTTTAACAGGCTTCACTTGGCTAGCAGCAAGGTTGTTTCACTTCACGAGGGTAATTTAAACCTTAAAATGGGTATGGCCAAGGCACCAAGGAGAGGGCACAATACCTCAGTCTGGGAATTGGGAGCATCTTCAAGGAACATATTTTATTCTGGGAGGTTCCTGTGGATTCCAGGGACTTGGCAATCCTACCCAGTACTCTGATTCCCAACTTGTAATCAGATCAGTGGACCTTACTTTAAAGCTGTCATTAAAGTTTTCCAGCCTGTTTCAGCATGGCACAGTGATGAAAGATAACTTGGAAGTGACTTGGAAGCATGGGTGACATCCCAGAGAGGCGACAGATACTTATGTTTAAGGGTAAGATTTGTGGTTTAGACTTTGCAACTTTTCTATAATAAGAGCCTTGGGACTGGGTTAGAATTACCCCCGCATGGATGGTGGCAGCCCCCTGGGAGCTTTCTTTGGAGCACTCCACTTCCAAGTCAGCCCTACCTGGCTTTTCACTGCTCCTCTGGAAGCTCTGGTTGAAATCCAAGGAAAGCACCTACTTCCTGATTTTTCTTTCACGTGAAACTTTGAAGCCCCATAGAAGCGTGTTGGCCCAGATGCTGTTAAGCCTTTAAAATACTTTTCTCATCTCGAGAGTGTTTGAGGAAAATGCCCCATCTGGGCTTCTTTGCCCCACCCTCCTCAGGGTTCTGTTTCTGTGAATCGGGGTGGGGGTGGGGGCCCAGGGTTCTCAAGCCTCCTCGTGGGGAGTTGTTGGCCTGTGGCTGTGCTACTTCTGGGGCAGGGGGGAACTTGGCATGGAGAATGTCAGTTTTTTTGTATCTATTTATGTGCTAAACAGATGTAATACTATTGAAGTGTGTTGACATAGATTGAATCGTATACTCCCAAAAAGATGTGTTGAAATTCTAACCCCTAGTACCTCAGAATGTGATCTTATTTGGAAATAGGGTCTTTATAGAGGAAATCAAGTTCGAGTGAGATCATTAGAGTAGGCCTTAATCTTTTAAAAAGAGGAAATTTGGATTCAGAGGTGGACACGCAAGGAGGGAAGATGATGTGAAGACTCACAGAGAAAAGATGGCCATGTGATCGGAATGATGCTTCCCCAGGCTAAGGAGCGCCAAGGACTGCCAGTAAACACCAAAGGCAGACGAGGCAAGGACAGCTTCTCCCCAAGAGGCCTCTGAGAGAGCACGGCCCCACTGACACCTTGATTTCAGACTCCTAGCCTCCAGAAAGGTGAGGCAATGCATTTCTGTTGTTTTAAGGCACCCACTATTTAATACGTTGTGTGACAGTTCTAGGAAACGATTACCAATTGTTTTAAAAATAAAAGGGACTTGTATTTTTAAGGCAGAAGAAATAAGGAGCTTTTGATTTTAAAAGGGATGTTTGGCTCACCTGGTGGAGGCTTGGCTAATCATTTACTCTTGTAGATTCTCTCCTTTGCCTGTCCAAGTACTCCACTGAACTTCTGGCTTTGAAGTTGTTTTAGAACTTTAACAGTTCCATGCATCTACCTGGCAACTACCTGGTAAAAATTTTTAACCAACAAAAGAATGTTTTCATCTGGTACTTTAATAGTTTCCTCTTTTGCATTTATATCTTTGATCCATTTGAATTCATCCTGGTTTACACTATGAGGTGCGACTCCAACGTTGTTTTTCTACAGGTGGCTGCACAGTTGTTTCGATTCCATTCATTGAACGGCCTCCTACAGAAGTATTGTTAAGACTTTTCTTGACCTTCCAAGTTGACTATTTGTTAAGAGCTTTGAAAGTAGAGTGATAGATATGACCCATTAGTTTACACGGTTGGTTATTTTTTTTCCCAATTCTAAAATAAAAAAAAAAGAAAATAAAGGATTTATTCACAAGTTACAAATTTTGCCTAATTTATATTAACTGAATATATAATGTGATTTGGCTGTCTTGTGTAGAGGTATTTCATAACATTCCACTGATCTTAGAAATAAGAAGCAAAAGTTCATGAGACGTGATACATTTTGAAAAGACTAGTGCTGATAAGAGGTAATCAGTAGAATTACCATTCAATATTCATAGGACAGAAAAATTGTTCCCAGGAGAGAAAGGCTTCCCTTCTCTCTTTCCCCATCTGTTGAAAGCGTTCCCCAGATACTTCAGTACTGGGCCCTGAGCGCTCCTGCTGCTTTTAACCAACTTGAAAAGCTAGTGTCCTCAGAGCCTCAGCTGTTTACTTTTAGGCTCACGATTTCCAGATTTCCTTCTGTAGGTCCTAACACCTAAATTTTCAGTTCCCACTTTCAACTGCCCACATATCTTCTGATATATATGAAATCAAACTAGCTGTTTTCTCTTTCTCCCCCTTATGGCAAACTCATTTGTTTATTCTAATCCTCTCCATTTCTGCCAGGGACTCCACCCTTCTTGGGTTTTTGTTTTTAAATTATTTTTTATACAGCAGGTTCTTATTATTTATTTTATACATATCAGTGTATATATATGTCAATCCTTTTCATTGCGGTACATGTGCTTCTCACTGCGGTGGCTTCTCTTGTTGTGGAGCATGGGCCCTAGAGTGCGCGGGCTCAGTAGTTGTGGCATGTGGGCTCAGTAGTTGTGGCTTGCAGGCTATAGAGCTCAGGCTCAGTAGTTGTGGTACACGGGCTTAGCTGCTCCGTGGCATGTGGGATCTTCCCGGACCAGGGCTCGAACCTGTGTCCCCTGCACTGGCAGGTGGGTTCCTAACCACTGTATCACCAGGGAAGTCCCCACCCTTCTCTCTGACTTAACTTTGGAATCGTCTTTGTGTCTGGCTCTTCTTCACTGTGGACCATCAGTTCTTCCTCTTCAACATCTCTAGATTTTGGCTTTGTTTTCATTCCACTGTCACCAGCCTGGTCCACGTCCTCATTGTTTTCCAAGCCCAAATTACTGTAATATCCTCCTAACTGGTCTTTTTTGGTTCCAGCCTCTCCTCCCTTCAACTTCTACTCATCACTGCCAGAGTAATTTCTGCAAATCATCACTTCAGAATGCTCCACTCCCTTTATTAGTTTCCTATGGCTGCCATAACAAGGTTGCACAAACTGGGTAGCGTAAAACAATAGAAATTGATTGTCTCACAGTTCTAGAGGCTGCACATCTGAAATCAAGGCGTTAACAGGGCGATGCTCTCTCTGAAGCTCTAGAGGAGAAGCCTTCCTAGCTTCTGGAGGCTGCTGGCAACCCTTGGCATTCCTTTGCTTACAGATATATCTCTCCAATCTCTGCCCTTCTGTTGTCACAGGATGTTCTCCTTGTGTGTCTGTATCTAAATTTCCTTCTCCTTATAAGGACGCCAGTCATATTGGATTTAGGGCCCACCCTAATCCAGTATGACCTCATCTTACTTGATGAAATCTGCAAAGACTATTTTTGAATAAGATCACATTCATAGGTTCTGGGTGAATATGAATTTTAGGGGAAACAGCTATTCAATTAAAAATTTGGCAGTGGACTTGACTGTCTAACTTAGCAATGGCTTTAACAGATAAGTGATAGTGTACCTTGACGCCTAAAATGCAGAATGAGACTATGCCTCAGGGCGCCAAACCCTAGGCTAACCTTTTTCAGACAGAATATTGTGAAGGACCTTGTAGAAAAGCTGTTCACCAGCTCGGTCTCTCCCATCGTATTTGATTTCTACTCTCCAATCTGATCTCCTTGCCTCACCCTTTCCTCCTGCCGGTCTCCCCTCCACAAAGTGTTCATTTTTTTTTTCTTCTGCTTGAATACCTGCATCTCCCTCTCTCTGTTTCACTTCTATACTCGTTTTTTTCCCCTAAAGGGACACCTCAACTTCTACTTCCTTTCTGAAACTTCAGACTAGCTTAATCAGGGTAATCTTGGATTGAATTTGCCATCACAGTATAACCAGTCCATGGTCCAGAGTGCCTTGTCAGATGTATATAGATGAACTAAATCAACCAGGGTCTAAAACACAGCAAGAGCTCTTAAACTGTACTCTTATTTCTCTGATGGTAGATTTGTTGCTGGGTGATTCATTTATACTATGGTTGGATGTCTTCTTTTAAATGGAAAGATGAATAGGTGTCTCTTGATGGCTGGGTGTCTCTTTTTGTCCAGGGAACTTTGTCAAAGGAAAAGTATTTTTACAATCTGGGTTGAATTGCTTAAGCCATGAACTTGTTCTTTAAAAGTTGTATATGTGCAAAATGCGTTTATATTAAATTAATCATATTTTAATTGTAGTAAGGGTGTCTTCCATTTATATAAAACCTGCTACAGATACAGCTATGTGAAGTGATCCTTCCTTTGACAAAACAAATGTTCTTATTTTTATTGAAATGTGCTTCTTCAGAAATTGAGATTTCTTAGTGTTATGACCGTTTGGACTGACTGTAGTATAGCTGCGTTCTCAGAATGACCCTGAAACTGTATGGCTTCTCCGAGACACGTGTGGCTTTCTTCTTGGGGTGAGTGCACTTGATCTTTTGGCTTAACCAATTCTCTGTCTAGATCCCTGGAATCCATTTATTCCTAACAGGTGTGTATTTAGACACACTGTGGGCTTAGCCTCTGTGTGCCCTAAGCGTCAACATGGCCAAACTGAAGTTTCAACTTCCCTGCTATCCAATGGAAGTTACACCTCAGTGATGTAAGATGTTAGTTTTCTTTAGGGGGTTGAAGACCAGAGAACTGTAAAAAGCAGAGAAAATCAGTATTGGCCCTAACGAGATCTAAGTAGGCGGAGCCATCAAAAACAAGGAGAACCTCGGAAGGAGTAAGGGAGTAGAATTAAAAGAATTCACCTATTTCCTATACAACTCTGTAAAACCAGTCATTTCTAGAGGAATCTCAGTCAATAGATTTGAAATTTGTTTCATGCCACCACACTGTTATTGCTTTCACAGGAACCAGAGAGCTCTAATCAACAGGTTTACACTGTAGTCTTTATGTTAGACTACAGTCTAAACTGACTGTTTGTTTGGGCCACAATTATTACTTTTCTCTCCTCACTTCCCCCCCAACCCCCAGGTCTCAAATACTCATGGTAAACATTTTTCTTGCTAGTGTGAAAATAAACCCACTGCCTCTAGCAAGTGCTTAAACAGTGAAGCAGGTTGGAAAGTATTAGTATTAAGCTAGATATAATATAGAAATATGTTCTTTTTCTCTAACTCAAATACGTTATTTCCTAGAGGAGGCAGTGTGACTGTCCTCTTAAGGTGATTCCTAGAGGAAAATGGTAATAGTCATTAGGTAAATAGATGCCCATTCTACACCCTGCTGTTGCACAGAGGGTGGGGAATTAGAAAAAGTGCTGTGGTAAGGTCCTTTTAATGCTTGTGGTATTCTAACAGTAATAGTAAGGTTGATACAACCTTGGGGTTGTTTATATTTAATTTTAAAGTTCACCTGAGTCACCACAAGCAGCTTGGTGTTAGTTCATCTTCTTCAGAAGGATAAGTGACAAAATTAGCTGTTCTTGTTGGGCACCTCTAGTTCCAGGGAATCTTAGAGATTCAATTCTTGTTGCCTTGGTTACTAAACTGTTCCATGCAGTTTGCTCAACTTCGAATGGGTACTTCTCTTACGAACATTCTCCCTTGTAAGTAAATTGCTTGATGTGTTAAAATCTAATTTCTGCTTAAAAATTCTTGAGTCAAATTCACTGTGATTTAGTTCAAAAAAACAAATGGCCTTGTCTTTTTGGTCTAGATTTTTTCACCTAGATGCACCTAGCAGAGCCCCTAACACAATAATATGAAAAATTAGAAGTGTGATTGCTAAAAAAAATTTAATAAAATAGTGGCAGTGCCCGTCTCTAGAGGGAATTGAAGTTTCTCTTTGTAGTATAGCATGTGTTTATCGTGTGACCATTTCATAAATATGAAATCTAATAAAATGGTGGGTAGTTTTTCTCCGGAGGGTGTTAAAAGTGTCTCTTCATAGAATAGCATGTCACATAATAACATTTGGTTCTTTTTACCTGGTCAAGGTGTTTGCCTAAATTTTCTTAGGGCATTTGAAAACCATCCTTGAAAATTAGTGGATAAATGCTATGAATTGAGAAATCATTCAAGGTCTTAAGCTGTGGCCTTAAGCATGCATTTAAGTTGTATCTGGCAGTGTTTTTCTTCCTGTATCAATAAGGCAGAAATGGGATATAATCACTTTTGTTTTTTCTTTATTGCTGTGCACAATTCAGAAATATAAACTGAAAAAAAATACTGCCTCTTCTTGAGTAGATCGGAAATTCCCCAAACTATGATCCAGAAGAATGCTACCTTTATAGTGGGTCTGTGGGAGTGGAAGGCTCCACTGAGGCTGATTAAGAAAGATTTCAAATTTAAAAGGTTGACAAATATGTAGATATATATCAAATAGTCAGTTAGTGTCTAATAACTGTATCAAATCGCATGACTCACAATCTCATGAAATCAGAGAGATCTACTTAAATATCTTTTAATTTTCCTTCCTAATAGCAGATCACTTTGACTGAATCTTTAGTGGAAAAATAACTGTCAGAACAGGAACATGGTTATTATTAGCCTCGTTAATCATTTTCTGATTTGTCTTGTTTATGTTTAGTAAATGGAACTTAATATAGCTTAGAAGCTACATTAAAAAAAAAAGAGGTATGGATGGATAGTGGTGATGGTTGCACAACAATGTCCTTAATGGCACTTAAATGTCAAAATGGTAAATTTTATGTTATGTATATTTCACCACAATTAAAAAGGAGGTATAATACTTTACATCAGATACATGAAAAGGAAAGAGGCATCACATGGCAAAAAGGTAATAGAGAAAAATGATACAAAGTTCAGAGGTCATTTCTCTCATCCAAAACTTTGAATTTGATTTTTAGGTAGAATATAAACACATTGTAAAAAGATAAATTAATAATCCAATGAAGTGGAGTGGAATAATGAACTAGAAACAGGTTTTACCTTAGGCTCTTAGAGAGTCCTCTATAATAAGAGCACAGTTTCATTCATTTTACAGTGATTTAATGAGTTCCTCCTACATGTTCTACGTGTGGGAATACACTAGAGAGCAAAAGTGACAAAATCCTGCTTTCAAGGAACTTCTCTTTCAGTGTGCTAGCTGTCACATGAGGAATGTGAATGCAGTTACTATGGTTTGTCCATTTTCCACATGAAGAAGAAGTGGAGCTGAATTTAGTGATTTATCTGTTACAAATAGTAGCTAACTAGGTGTCAGGCAGTGTTCTAAGCATTTAACTGATATTAACTCAGCTGATTGCTTTTATTGTTCCCATTTTATAGAATAGGAAACTGATGGACAGAGAGGTTAATAAAGTTTAGTATTAGGGAAAGAATTTGTATTCTAGGATACTTTCCTGTGTGAAATTCTTAGAATAGGCTAAAAAAGTGATTACACAGTTTCAAAAAGTTGTACCATTTTATCACTATTAGATTTTTTTTAAAAAAGCAAAATAACGTCTACTGCCCCTTCTCCTGCCATAAGACATAGACATCATCAAGAGCGTCTGTATAATCAAAACTAATTGAGATTTGATTGTCCTTTGCTTTTGTTTTGTTTTGTTTTTACACGTTGTTACAATTAAGAAAAAAAACATTCCTGAGTTATATCAGCTCCTGCCAATTTTTCCGAGTTAATATTGACTACATTTTGGCTACATTTAAATGCTTTAAGCTATCCTACAAGCTTAAAGTATTTGTACATACAAATATTTACATGAAATTGGAAAGAATCTAGGGGTAAGAAATTGTACCTATTTTAGAAGAAATCCTACTTCAAATATAACTCTTTTCTTTTAGGATTAGAATCAGCCACTTGTAGCAGAAAACCCCCAAGTAATAGTGGCCTAATATACAAAGCTTATTTTTCTCTTACATAAGATAAATCTGTACTGCTTTACCAGTAGTATGGCAGCTCCGCAGTCAAAACGACCCAAGCTCTTTCTGAGTTTCTGTTTCCTAGCCTAGCCCAAGGCTTCCATTCTCAAGGTCAACTCTTGGTCCAGTGTGGCTACTGGAGCTTCAGCCATCACAGCTGCATTATAGACCACAGAAAAGTGGAAGAGGGAAGAGTCAGTAGTATTACACTTTGCTGAAAAAGCTTCCTTTAAGGAGCCTTGCTGGAAGTCTTACTCAGCACTTCCTCTTATATCTCATTGGTCGGAACTTAGGCTCCATCTGGCTGCAAGAGACACTGGGAAATATAGTCTTTAAGCTATGTACGTTGTACCTGGAATAAAATCTGAGTTCTATTAGTAATAATAAGAGTTGAATGGATATTTGGTAGACAAATAGCAGTCTCTACTGCAAGTTATCTTCACATCATAATTGGAGAGTTAGACATTCTCTTTAATGAATATTCTGACTTGAATATTCATTTATATGCTGAACATCAACATATATCACAGATAGATCATTTTTAAAAAAGAATCAGAACATGAAAAAACAAAATTCCCATGAAAGCCATATTGAAAAGTATCTGCTACTTCTTGAGTGTTTTATTATCAACATTTCCCAAGTGGCATGAGCTAAGAAGTGGTAGAGCTCTGGGAAGTCTGGTTCCTAATGATGTACCTTCAAAGCCCTTGCATGTTGCTGCTTCATTTTGTCATTCAGGATGTTGCAGTATTTCAAGACATTGCAGCCGGTCAGCATGAGCATTGATGATTGTTTTATGGTCTGGTGAGAAATTCTGGCTGTTCAAATTATTTAACTGTTGGGATTCTGCACCCATGTGATTGTACTGTATGCATATTTTTTAAACTGTGTGCAGTAGATCGAAATACACACACTCACATTTACCTCTGAGAATAGTTCTTGAAGGAAGGTTTCCTGTATGCGAGGGAATGTGTTCTGAGCATAAGTAGTGGACAAACATTACATACTTGTCTTCAGAGGGTTAATGATGCTGAGTCCTCAGATGCTGAGACCCAGGACCCAGCATCAGTGCCAACTGAGAGCCAACAGCTTCAATGACCTGAAGTTTTTAGTTTTTACATTAGCAAGGACAGTGGTGTGGAGTGGAGAGGAGAGTGAGGAGGAATTGGCGACCAGGACTGGCATCTCCCTGGGGCTCTAGAACCACTCACCTAAGTATATAAATGCAAACACTCCCCAATGTGTGAACTGGTCATCTTGGGACAGAAATGTTCAACAGGAAATGCCCTCTTCAACCCACACATTTTCAGGGGTAGCGCTTGGCTTGTTCTTCCATCTTTGTTTGAATCATCCCATTAATCAACCATAGTGAAAGATCACTTAGTCATCTGTGAAACTGTAAACTCTTCATTGTTAGGAATCACTGGTGTGGCACACATCTTTTTCTACTCATGAACAAATGCAAACTCAAATGCTGATTTTTCTCATGAGTTTTTTTAAATGTTTCTTCTGCTAAATAGTCACAGCCTCTTTTCTCATGTCTCCCCACCCCACTAATCGTCTTTTCTCAGTCTCTATACTCCAACATGTCTCAGAAGATTCATGGCCAGTGCTGTGCCATGGGTGGCTCCTGTCTAGGGACCAGCTTTTGAGGGACTGCGACCCTCAGAGGTTGCAAAGTTGGGCTGGGGGGATTCCTGGAGCACGGGCGGTGAATCTGAGACCCGCAAACCCAGGAGGCCTACTGCCTTATCACAGTGTACCTCAACCTTTTTGTTCATTATTGCTACCCCAAGTAGAAAAATTTAATGTAATTTAATTTAGAGGACTATCAGATACTACAGAATAGGACTTTATCAGGTACCCGCAGCTTTGGAAGACCACAGACCATTGTTATAGCCAAGATTTTTTGATCCCCCAGATCTAAGTTTTCCCTTGTCAGAGATAATAATTGTCCCTGATGAGAACAGATGCATTAATATAAGAGATCCACTACTCCATATGAGCACAAAACATTGAATAATATGTCTTACACATGTATGGACTATGTTCTCAAGTATTTATAGACCCATGGAGCCAGTAGATTTTAAGTTCTGTGAGAAGAGTTTTTTTTTTTATCCATCTTGTTTACTGTTACTATCTCCAGTTTCTAGAACAGTACCTGGAACATAGTAAGCACTTATTAACTATTTGTTGACTGTTGCATGATCAATAAAATACAGATTCAGTCTACACATTATTGATCTCAGTAGTTTTTGGGTATTATACATTTTCTCAGTCAACGCTCACTAAAAGGACATTAATGTGTGTGCTTAGGGGAAGGGGGTTGGGGTAGGTCCTCAGACTCTACTGATGTTCCAGTGGAGTCTCTGCACTTTAAAAAGTGGAGAAACACTGCCTTAAGGAGCCCGGAGTATGGTTGGAGATGGCGGCTAATAATATATTGATTATTTTGTTCACTTAGCAATTTTCATTGAGTATGCTACAGGCCCGGCACTGTTCTGGGTGCTTGGGATACATCAAGCCCCGCCTCCCTGGTGCTTACAGTCTAGTGGAGGAGACGAGAAAACCCAACGTGATGAACAAGTTAACTATCTATTTTTGGAAGATGACAGTGGACAAAGGAAAAGGAGAGAGGGAGACAGGGGACTAGGAGTGGGGAAGGGGGAGGGGGGTCAGAATAAAACTCTCGGAGAGAGCATTTGTGCAACACTTCAAGGAGGAGGTGAGAGAGTTGGTTAGTCATGTGGAGGGAACAGCATTCCAGGCAAAGGGCCCAGCGAGTGCAGAGGCCTCGGAGCAAGATCAGTTCTGGAACATTCTAGGAACAGGAAGGAGGACAAGAGCAGAAAGAGGCAGGAGCCAGTTAGGAGAAGACGTGGCCTGAGAGGGGAGGAATGGGGGCTCATGTGAGTCCCTGTAGCAACTAAGATTTTGGCTTTTATTTGGAGGGAAATGGGGTCTCATGCAGGATTTTGAGGGACATATGACTTACATTACAAGGGTTCACTGTGGCTTGCTGGTTTGAGAAAAGCCCCAAAGAGGACCAAAGGTCGAGGCAGGGTGAGCAGTTGAGAGACTACGACAGTAAGTAGGTGAGGAATAAGGGCTGATGGCGGCTCTGACAGGGGTGGTAAGAGTGGCAGTGAGGGGTGGTCACACCTTGAATATCTCTTAAGGAGGAGCTGACAGGGTTTTCCTCATGGGCTGGGTATAGAGTGTGAGAGAAAGGACAGTGTCAAGGATGGCTCCAGTTATTTTGGCCTGAATAATTAGAAGGTGGACTTGTCAGCAACGGATATGGAGAAGTCTACACGTAGTGTTTTCTGGGGCGGGTAATCGGTTCAGTTTTGAAATATTTTCAGACAATCCAAGCAGAGATGTCCTGGGATTTGGAAGTGGGTCTGGGCTTGATATAATGTCATGAGTCCCCAGCACAGAGATGATTGAAATCACTAAAGAAGTGAGTATAAGAAAAAAGAGAAGGAGATTGGTGTTTTCATATTCCTTTTTCTTTATCTTATATATCTACTCTATTATTAGATTATGCCACTTTTTCTTCACATCTAGAAATTTTCAAACATCTGAAAAAAAAAGTGGAAAAAATGGTACAGTTCCCTCCAAAACACTTGTGTATGTATGTGTATTTTAAAGAAAACTTCAGACACTGTATTTTTGCACCCATAAATATTAATACCTTAGCATATATCTCTACTAGAGAAGGACTGTTAAAAATAGAGCACCATATCATAACTATATTTAACAGGCAAATAAATGATAATTTTTAAATATCAAATTCCTAGTTTTCCCCAGCCATTCCATTCAAAATGTCTGTTTACAGTTGATTTGTTCCAATCTGGGTCCAGACAATGTCCAAACCATGCACTTGGTTGCTGTGACCCTCCCATTTTTTTTTCTTGCCATTTGTTTACTGAAGAAACAGGAAGTATACCCTGTAAAATGTTCTACAGTTTGGAGGTGGCCAATTGAATCTTTCTGATGACATTTAGCATAATCTCCTCTACTCTCTTTATTGTTGCGTGTTAATTGGATTTTAAGGCTTGATTATATTCCTGTTCAATATCATTGGTCAGAACACTGTGGAATTGCATCAGGATGTGATAAGATCTGGAAACACCACTTTTAGAGATGTTAGATTAACCAGTGATTCCAGGGTGAACAGTTTATCTGCTGTCGTTTCCTGTCAACCCTTCATTCTGAGAGTTTTAGTTACCACTAGTTGCCTAGATTCATCAAGGTTGAAAAGAAAGGTTATTTTAACAGGGTTGAAAAAAAAAAAAAAGGAGACCAAAGGCTGAGCCTTGGGACAATCAGACATTATGTCGGAGTGAAGAGGAGGGCCTGTCAAAGGAGATGGTAACGGGGTCCTCACTGTGGCATCTTGAAAGACAAATGAAGAAAATACAGGGAGAAAAATGATCAGTTGTATCAGCTGTTACTCTTAAGTCAAGTACACTGAGAATTGATAGCTGGTCATTGTAGTCAGAGACTTGGAGGTCACTGGTGACCTTGTCAAGAGCAGTTTTATAGAGTCGTCGTGGTGAAGGCCTAATTGGAGTGAGTTCATGAGAAATTGGGAGGAAAGGAATTGGAAACAGGAGAGATGAGAGGGAGAGTGGATGGATCAGGGCAGAAGAGTAAGGTTGTTGGGCTACATGACAGGCCCACTTGACGTTTGGGTCATGAAGGTGTGGTTGTGTGTTTCTCTTCAGTCAGTTCAGCTGCATGGGGAGCTGGCATGAATGTAACAGGGCAGTAGTTCTGTATGATGAATCAAGAGAGGGACCAGGGATTCTAATGAATAAAAATGGTGCAGGTGAGGCAGGAATGTAGATGCTGAGCGGGTAGGGGATGGTGAAAGGGGAGCGGGACCCCAAGCCTGATGCCTGTCCTTTATAATTAGGGTCGAGAGCTTGCATCTCCCAGGAGCTCTGCCGCTTCACGGAAGTCTCTGAAGTCGGGTTCTTCGTGGATGCTTTGAAATCTTCCCAGAAGTGTGTTTGGAAGACCTGCA
The DNA here is from genome assembly GCF_005190385.1 of Monodon monoceros. Lineage (NCBI taxonomy): Eukaryota > Metazoa > Chordata > Mammalia > Artiodactyla > Monodontidae > Monodon > Monodon monoceros. Next base: position 74,736,112 of record NW_021703771.1, read on the forward strand.
TTCTGTGTAACCTTATCCAGAGTCCAGGGGCCCTTCAGGAGACTCCAATGGCAGAATGTCTGTGGTTGCTTGAAACCAAAGTGGGTTACCTCAGCCCATACCAGATCCACCCTGTGAGGAGCCCCCAGAGCCTCCTGAAATGAATTTTCTGCTCTGATAGCCTCCCACCTGCTTTGGTGTGATCACAGCCTTCACCACGTATCCTCCGGTGTGATGTAGGGCTCCTAGTTGATCTAATTCCTTTTCAAATAGAATCTTGTACTATAGCAATCCAGCAAGGAATGAAATCGTGATTGAGTTTTCTTTCCTTTGCAAACCAAAACCAAAACTAAAGTAGAAGAAAAGAAACCTAAAATAAGCAAAGGAAAAAGCAAAGAACATTTTAATGCCAGAAACTGAAATAGTCCCCTTAATGTTTGAGACAAAGCACTCAAAATTCTTATAAATAAAAATCTGCAGCTTACGTACTCAAAAGCAGCTACTAATGTAAATTTATTGTCTTCTTCACCAGTAAAGTTTTACCCAGGAGAGTCTTCCAGGCCATAAGGATTTCTTATTAGAAAGTAAAGGACATGGTTTTAAATGACTATTCTAAATGAAGCCACATGATAATTTTCGATTTTCTGCAAGAGGAGATGTGCAGAGATCTTTTTCTACCCCTAAGCAGAAAAAAAATGAGCAAAGATGATTTTACTGTTTAGCTGTGTTATTGATGAACTCTGCCATCACAGTGTCACATGCCTGGGGAAAACTACCGAAATGGATCTGGACAAATGGTTCGTAGATTTGAGCAGAGACTTTGGGCAAAGCTTTTACCACAGTCCTTTCAGAGGTGGTCAGAAGCAGCCTGTCTGAAGCTGGTTGAGCACTGGTGAAGCACTCAAACTTGGTTCGACAGATCCTGGTGTAAAGGCTAGCTTTGCTACTAATTAGCTGCTTATTCTTGGTTGAATTAGTCTCTCAGAACTTCTCTACTGGTGTACATCTCATAAGGTTGGAAGGGGTTGGAAGGATTAATTGAGACAATGCATATACTTAGTTATAAAAGTCTGGTACCATAATAAGGCTTGTGATAGATAACAATCATCTCAAGAACCACACCTCAGAGAAAAGTTTCTGCTTGGCTTTGCCATTTCCCTAGTATCAACAGCTACAGTAACGTGGAAATTATGCGGTTACGCAGATATATCTCTTTTTTTGCGGTACGCGGGCCTCTCACCGTTGTGGCCTCTCCCGTTGCGGAGCACAGGCTCTGGATGCACAGGCTCAGCGGCCATGGCTCACGGGCCCAGCCGCTCCACGGCATCTTCCCGGACCGGGGCATGAACCCGTGTCCCCTGCATCGGCAGGCGGACTCTCAACCACTGCGCCACCAGGGAAGCCCCAGATATATCTTTTTAAAAAAAATTTATTGAAGTCTGATTGATTTACAATGTTGTGTTAATTTCTACTGTACAGCAAAGTGATTCAGTTATATATATATATATATATATATATTCTTTTTCATATTCACTTCCATTATGGTTGGTCAAAGGATATTGAATATAGTTCCCTGTGTTATACAGTAGGACCTTGTTTTGTTTTGTTTTTTATAAATTTATTTTATTATTTTTTAAACATCTTTATTGGAGTATAATTGCTTTACAGTGGTGTGTTAGTTTTTGCTTTATAACAAGGTGAATCAGTTATACATACACATACGTCCCCATATCTCTTCTCTCTTGCATCTCCCTCCCTCCCACCCTCCCTATCCCACCCCTTTGGCTGCGTTGGGTCTTCATTGTTGTGCGCGGGCTTTCTCTAGTTGTAGAGAGCAGGGGCTACTCTTTGTTGCGGTGCGCGGGCTTCTTGTGGTGGCTTGTCGTTGCGGAGCACGGGCTCTAGGTGCAAGGGCTTCAGTAGTTGTGGCACGTGGGCTCAGTAGTTGTGGCTCACAGGCTCTAGAGCACAGGCTCAGTAGTTGTGGCACACGGGCTTAGCTGCTCCGCAGCATGTGGGATCTTCCCCAGCCAGGGCTTGAACCCGTGTCCCCTGCATTGGCAGGCAGACTCTTAACCACTGCACCACCAGGGAAGTCCCAGGACATTGTTGTTTATCCATTTTATATATAATAGTTTTCATCTGCTAATCCCAAACTCCCAATCCTTCCCTCTCTCACCACCCTACCCCTTGGCAACCACAAGTCTTCTGTATCTCTATGTGCTGTTTCTGTTTTGTAGGTACGTTCATTTGTGTCATATTTTAGATGCCGCATGTAAGTGATATCATATAGTATTTGTCTTTCTTTTTCTGATGTACTTAGTTTAGTATGATCATCTCTACATCTATCCATGTTACTTATGCAGATATTTCTTCTTTTTAAAAAAATCTTTGTTGGAGTATAGTTGATTTGCAACGTTGTGTTAGCTTCTGCAAAGTGAGTCAATTATACATATATCCACTCTGTTTTGATTCTTTTCCCATACAGGTCATTACAGAGTATTGAGTAGAGTTCCCTGTGCTGTGCAATAGATCCTTATTAGTTATCTGTTTATGCAGGTATTTCTTGACTGATCTGCTGTTGACTCACAAGGAGAAAAATAATTTAGCTATCCCTCATCAACGCAAGTTTTGCTTTCTTCCTTTACCCCCATATAATTATATCACAAGTACTGATTAAATCATTACTGTGATATGTAAATATTGTGCATTGCTAAGCCACATAGGGAATTATGGCCACATTTTTCTTTTTGAACAAATCTTTCATTTTTCTTGAGGTTAATAATTACTTCATATTTTCCACTGCCCAGTTTTTAAACTTTACTTTTTCCACATATTTCAACATTTGTCTAGTATGCCTACACAAATATGCTGAAATACAAAGTTACAAGTTTTCCCCCTGGGGTTATACCTGACAGCATCTTCCGTCTTTGGTTCAAATTGAAATCCTACATCATCTTCTTTTTTGGTTTATTTCCTTGCCTCATTTATGGGGCAAATCCTTGAGGAACTTCCTAAGAAAGGACACGTTAGCTAGATTTTTTAAAGTTCTTGCATGTCTGAAAATGTCTTTTTTCTTATTCTTCCATCTAAATGATAATTCGTCTGGGTATGGAATTTTCCTTTATTATTTGGAAGACATTTATCCATTATTTGTATGTGTCCTTTTTACCACAGCCCCCTTTCTCACCCAAGCATTGTGGCTCTTTTATATCTAGTGTTCTGTAATTTCATAATTATGTGGTCTTTTCATTCACTGTGCTGGGTACACACACTCAGTGGACCCTTTTGGGTTTTGGGAATTTTGTGGGGAAGGGTTACTTTAAAAAATTTCTTCAACCTTATCTTCCAATTTGTCCAATAAATTAAAAAAAAATATGTCTGAACTATTTTAAATTTCCAGGGGCTACTGTTTGTCTTCTAAAGCTTTCTTTTAGAAATATATAAAAGCTATAATATATACATATATTTTATATAGATTTTGGTTCATTGTTACTGTGTTACCTTTTTATCTCCCTGAGAATATTAGTTATAGGTATTTTCTGAGTCCAGTTTTTTAATTTTTATATTTAACTTTCTTTTTTAGTGAAATGTATTAGATATATGACATTGTGTAAACTTAAGGTGTACAGCATGTTAATCTGATATATTTATACATTGTAATATGATTGCCATTGTAGTGACAATTAGCACCTCTATCATGTTACATAATTACAGTTATAGGTATTTTAAAAACACTTTTCTTCTGGTCCCTGAATTATCTCTTTTCTCCTTCCTTCCTCCGTCCCTTCCTCCCTTCCTTATTTCCTTCCTTCCTTCCTTCCTTCCTTGCTTTCTTCCTCCCTCCCTTCCTCCTTCCCTCTCTCCCTCTCTCCTTCCTTCTTTTTCTCTTGCTCTTGATTTTGGAGGTTTATCACAAAATATTTGACCATTCATTCATTTTTAACCATGAGGAACCAAAAATGCACTGAGTGAAACTCAGTGGGGTTCAATACAAGCATTTCTCTGGGACTGATTAGTTTCTCCAAATCTATAATTTTCCAATCTCCTTTTCAGGAAGTGAAAGCCTAGTTGCCTGTTGTATGGAAGTGAAAGTGAGGGTAGAGTGATCCCCTAATCAGAATGTAGATTCATTAATTTGCTTGTCTTCAGTCCTTAGACCTCCCCGACCCCCATCATGCTTGGAACTCCAAAGTATGAAACTATTAATTATCTTTCTCCAGAAAATAAAATTCAAGTATTTTGACAGGGATTTGGGGGATAGGGATAGAGAGTAAAAATGTGAAGCCTGATGTTGATAAGTAGGATGGGGGCCTGTTAGTTTAACCTCTTATACAGATTTTCCACCAGTTTCTCTGACATCTTAGCCAGTTTATCCCTCTGAGTTGTTCTGGGATCCTGAGGGGCCGTTGCCTTGATTCTCACTGATATCCTTTTCCATCCTCTACCCCTTGTGTTATCTCTAAAAGATGAAATGATTTTAGAAGCTGAATTTTAGACTCTTCCCCAATACAGAAAATAAAGGTAATTTTCTTTTAGATTTTTTTCCTTCTGATTAAAGCTCTTTCCACCTTTCCAGTGGAACTGCCTCTCCCTGGGGGAAGGTGTCTGCCTGCTGGAAGAGTTCTCTTATGACTGGACACAGAGCAGAGCCGGTGGCCATAGGGTTTCTAAATCCTTTTGGTTTCTGTTTTCAGGTTTAAAAAGTGCTACAAGCTTGAAGTATAGTATTATGTGTCAAAATTATCTCTCCCTGATAATATTTTCAGGGTGAATTTTTATGTTTTAAATGCTCTTTTTCATACATGAATCTTAACCAGAATGTGAAGAAACTTCCATTTTTAAAAAACAAATGTCAAAACCATGCTTTCAAATGAAAGTTGCCCTTCAACTCTACTTGAGCAACTCTACACCTGAGACAGTAATGCTGCATTTCTCAAAATACGGTAGAAAATATTCTAAAATTTCTCTTAGACCCAACTTGTAAGCCTCACACATCGTTATGTTGCTGTTTTTACGGTCCCTAAAATGGTATAAGGGACCTAGTTAACCAGATTTTTATTTGCATAACAATTGACTGTGATAAAATATTTTTTCACTTTTTGCTCTGCTATATATAAAAAAAAGTGATTTTTATAACCATTTAAAGTTTAAGCTATAGTTTTTACCATATGACTAATAGCCAATAACCTAAATGAGCTTAAGCAAATAGAATCTGTAGAGAATTCTGATATTTGTCAGAGTCAGTGCAGGGAATCCTTTTGTCCTGAGCATTTTATAGAATAACTCATTATGGTTGAGTGGTTAGAATAACTTGTGGTTATTTGGTTAAGTTTCTTTTTGAGGCATTTTTAGCTGATCTATCACTAATTCTATTCCTGCTACCCTTCTCCCCACCAGCCAACTTGTATAAGGCGTGACATAAAATTTTATAATTAGATTTGTTCGAGACAAATTTTGAAATCAACATATTGCCATTTTCTTTTCAGGCAGGCCCCTGAGTTTTGATTTTTAGAAATTGAACTTGTGGCACGATATTCCCACTAGTCTTATCTCTTGATTAAACTCATTAGTAGAAGAGAGATGTATTGTTTACCTTGATGAAGACAGGATCCTCAAATCATTTATGGCTCTTATGGAAAGCGATGTGAAATGAATTAGACACATTCTCTTGCAACCTCTAACACATTGAACCACTGGGTGACTATTTAAGCTAGGAATTTTAGGTGATAGGACAAAAAAATGTGTAAATAATCTGCAAAGAAGATAATTACTTTACAGATGCAGTTTAGTTTTTTTCTTACAATAAACAGAGTAGCTTGTTACTTATGAAATTGTTAAGGCCCTTGATAACGTGCAATCAATGCTATCCATTTAGAGATAAATGTTGTTTTGCCAATCACTATGTTAATGTTAACCTAATAATTAAATCATGTGCTGTTGTAGGACTTTTTATACTAATGTGGAGAACGTTCTTTGTTTAGGAGTAATAGATCATATTCTCTAACTATTTTCTTAATTATGTGGTATATACTGGTTTGCTGAAAAAAATCTAAGTGACGAAAAAGTTTATAAATTAAGAAGCAAAAGCTATGTTGTCTTACTTTGCCAAAAGCACTCCTTAGTAGATAAACATTGCTGAACAGTGTTATGAAACTGTCTCCAGATATTTTCTAGGCATTTTCACATACTTACACACCTAGTTAATTTTTTTTTTTTTTTTTTTTTTTTGCGGTACGCAGGCCTCTCACTGTTGTGGGCTCTCCCGTTGCGGAGCACAGGCTCCGGACGCACAGGCTCAGCGGCCATGGCTCACAGGCCCAGCCGCTCCGCGGCATGTGGGATCCTCCCAGACCGGGGCACGAACCCACGTCCCCTGCATCGGCAGGTGGACTCTCAACCACTGCGTCACCAGGGAAGCCCCTAATTAATTTTTATACAGTTGGGATCATATATCATCTGATCTGCAACTTGCTGTTTTTCACTTAACATGCTGTGACCGTCTTTCCAAGCCATGACATGTATCTCTAAAATGTTTTTGAAACTGCTATAGTTTTTAAACATTTTAATTTCTTTATATACATATGTGTGTGTAAATTGATTACTTACTTACATCTTTGTTTATTTCTTAGACCTCCCAATTTTTTTGCTATATTACTGCTTTAAGATTGTCAAGATTTATAATAATTACTACTCTGTAGTTATAAAATGTATTTATTTATATAAAATAATAATATTTAATAAAATAATAATAAAATTCTCAAAGAAGAATTTACTCCACAGAGAGGTCATTTACTTTGGATCTATCTTTCTTGGATCCCTTTTCTTTTGACTGGAGGATATCCTTGAGTAATTTTTCAGAATAGGTATGAGGGTTATAAACTTTCTAACCTCTCATATGTTCAAAAATCTTGCCTTCATATTTGCTAGCAGTTTGATTGAATATCAACTTCTAGGTTCAAATTCTTTCGCCCTTAGAACTTTGAAGATACTGCCCAACTGTGGTTTAGAATCTGTTGCTGCTAATGAGAAATTCTGGTGTCAGTCTGAGACATTTCTTTGAGGTCACCTGACTGTTTCTTCTAGGAAACTGTTATTTATCCTCTGACTGATGAAACTTTTCTATCATGTCTCTAGGTGTGAGTGTTTCTTTTGTTTAGTCCTTTAGATATTCAAAAGGCCTTTCAATTAAAGTCTCGTCTTTCTTCAGCTTGGCAAAATTTTCATCTGTTATGTTTTGGTTTTCTTCTTCCCCTTTATTGTCTCTCTTCTCTCCTTCTTGAAGGCCTTTTTGATATATTGGATTCCCTATCTCTCTCTTCCATGTCTTTGAGATTATCTCATATTTTTATATCTTCGTTTTCTTTTTACACTACATTTAGAATACTCTTTCACTTTGGGACACCACCTCTTAGATCTTCAGTTATGTCAATTTTATTAGTAAATCTGTGTTTGAATTTTTAATTTCAATTTTGGTAACCATATTTTTAATTTCTAAGAATTGGTTGTTTGTATTCTACCTTTTCCTGAAACCCTACTTTTACATTCCACAATACCTAGAAAGAACTTATTCTTATTCGTAGCTGATTGGGAGTACACTCTGAGTGCAGAATATTGTGGGGCAAACATTTTGTTACTGTCTTCAAGTCTCCCCAATGCCTATATGTTATCACCTCCGTCAACATCCCTTTCTCTCTTTTTCTCTACCCCTCACCACATCGCTAAATTCCAATTTTCATTTTGCTATCACTCTTTGTACTGGGACCAGCAGACTTCCATTTCATGCTGTCATCCCTCAAATCTGCATTGTCAGTACTGCTTTGCATTCCCTTATTTAAAGTGAGGTGAGAAAAATAATAGGTGTGAAGGGAGATGAATTCAATCCCACTATACTCCTTTTTCATTGCAATCTTCTCCCATTTTATGGATGAAATAACCTGTTGTAGATCTCTCTGAGAATGGAGAAGAGAATTTTAAAAGTTCTCTTTTATTCCCAGAATAATCTCTATTTTATTTTTTTCATGGCTCATGAATTTCATTTGTTTGTCTTATGTCCTCTCTTTCTTGCTCTTGGTTTTCCTCAAACATCCGGTGGTCCATGGTGGTCTGTTTGTTGTGTTCACATTTATTAGTTAGAGTCAAGGTTGGAACAGGCAGCTGGTCAGTGATTTCACTGCAGGTGTGGGAATCTGTTCCCCCGCCATACCTCTCCCCACACTGGGCAAGCTGATCTGGTTCTGGGTCAATGAATGGACCATTTCTTCTTGCAAGCATACTTCCAACCTGATGGAGGGGAGCAAGCAGGGAGACAGGCTGGAAAAAGGTCAAGCTAGAGAAGACTTCCTCTGTGCATGGTCCTGGGCAGAGCTGCCTTCTTGATTTATTTTTTCTTCTTCCTGTCTACAGTTGAGATCTAGAGTTTCTTAGGCTTTCTCTGGCATCAAAACCCCTAGCTGGATTCTTCTTCATACAGATCACCCACATTTTCAGTAAACAGAGCTCAGGCTTTGGGTGGAGGCTAAAAGGCTCAAGCTTATTGGGGAAGAGGTGGGACGTACATGGTTTTCCACGCTTTTCTGAATGCAGTTCTTTAATGAACTACTCTGATAATTGCTCCAAGGTGTTTTGCATTTGTGAACTTCTGGCTTCTAGGAAGAACTCCTTTACCTCTGGTGTGTTACCTCTGCTCTGATTTCTGTGCCAGTTCATTGCATCTGCTTCCTACCTTGAAGGGGTAGGAAGGGAGGGGAGACACGTGGGTGTGCTCTGTCCTTTTCCCTGAACCAGAAGCCCTTCTGATTTATTTTTAAATAAGATTTTGTATTTTTACAGACTTATGAACTTTATTATTGTAGCTTATCAGTGTTTGGGTCCAGAGTCAAACCTTTATCAGCCTATAATTTAAAAAAAGAGCGTTTATTTTCATGTGGAAGGAAGGAGCAGACTAAAATGAAGTTGAGTATTCCAAAATGTTTTGAAACGTTTTTCTAAATGAGTCATTCAGGTATACAGCTGGTGTGAGCCCCTGCAAAAGAGTGTGTACATCTGCATGTGAACACACACACACATACACACACACACACTCACACACACACACACACACACACACACACACACACACACACCATTTCTCCATGTCTCCTCTCATCTAACTGTTCCAGCAGACACAGGCAGCTGAGTGGTGGCTGGTGGTAGGAGTTTCACCATTTGCAGTGCCAGTGGCTCTGGCAGGAATGTGTGCAGGAGCCAGCCATATCGACAATAGGAGTAGAATATTTGAGTCATCAGGACATGACTTTCCCTCCCACTTACCTCTTCTCTTGCAGCTGACAACTCCCCCAAACAGCAGTGGAGGCAGGTTCTGTTGATTTGCTTAGCCTGGGTCCACTGTGAGCCACAAACACCTTAGAGACTTTATTTCAGGATGCTGGAACTCCTGAAACCAAATGAAACTCATGGTCTCTCCCCACTCCCCCAATCCTGTTCTATGTGTCTTTGTAAGTGGCACTTTCCCTCCCCACTTGACTTTCCTTCTGAAACATACCCTAATTTTAGTTTATCCGTTGTCACCTCTATGGGTCTCCTCCTTTCTAGTGACATCATTATGGTGCAGTCCCCGTAGTCCTGGACTCTTGCACTAGGCTCTGCTGACCTTCTGCCTTTTAGTTGTTTCTCCTTTCCATTATTTCTACCTTTGCCTCCAGAGAGGCCCTTCCAATGCATGGCTCTGATGATGACCAGATTAGACACTTTGCAAAGATAGTATCCCTGTTTGATTCCCTCTCTGTCCTCCACATGCTCACCATGATGCTTGGCATTTAGTCACTAAGGTTAATGAAGACCAGGGATACATAGCTGCCAGACGATGGAGGTTAATGACGGCTCGCAGTCCTCTGTTGCTACCCCTTCCCTATGCCTTCTCCACCACTGGCCCCTCACATCTCTCAGTCTTCCTGTCATGACATGCCTGGCCAAGAATACTCCCGTATAAGAAGCCTTCTCATGAGCATACCCATATTTTATAGAAACAGATAAAAATTTGTAGGGAAGAAAACCCCACCAGGGCTTCTTCTTTCTGGGCTTCCTGAAGATAAGCCTGGTTACGGAGCAGTCCCAGCCTTGGTACTTACAGGAAGTGGGCCTCTTTCTCTCCTACTCTAGAAAGCAGATCCAAGATAATGAAAGCAATGTTACTACAGGAAGTGCCGTGGAGCTCCTCGAATTCATACTTTAAAGGGATTATTCACAGTTTATTACCAGTAACTGATTACATGGGGAAACACTGGACAGCTGACCAAGAAACCCTGCACTTGAAGAAATGAAGTGTCTGCACTTAGCAAGGCAGTCAGCCTCATGCATTGGCTCACCCATACTCTCTGTTCTGCCCAACAGGGCGACTTCCTGTCCTGTTGAGCTCACTCCATTCTCCTTCTTCTGTGTGTTTCCCACACCATTCCCTCCCCGTTGAGTGCCGATCTCTGCTTGTCAGATCCTCTAAAACAAGCTTAAATGCTGCTTTTCTTCTATGACGTTCCTCACCCCCATCCCAATAGAAACCTTTGGTTCCATCTAGCTGTTTGTTTACATGTTTATTATAGTATAGTTTACCTATATCAGATTTTTTGGTGCATATGCTTTATTTCTTCCAGATTCAATGTATTTCATTTATTCTTGTATTCCACATAGTACCTAGCATAGTACCTTGTACAACACAGATGATCAATAGATCTTGTGGAATGGATTTATATTAAATTGGCATCATTTGTGTGTCCTGGATAGTAGAGGTTTTAATCTGTGGGAGAATGCCTATAGTTAATTTTTAAACGTGGCTAATAGTCTTCATGGAAAAATAGATAGTGATAACACCAGTAAGATTATCTCATTTAACCTTATGACAACTTGGTGAAGTAGGTATTTATTTTCATTTTACTGGAGAGGAAACAGGCTTGGAGAAGTTGAATAACTTGCCAAGGATACACAGCTGGTAGAAAAGAGTAGAGCCACTGTGTTCTGTCTGTGTTTGAGTATGTGCTGGTTTATTATTGTCTGAATTGTAAACAAACTAAAGAATATAGCTGGCTTTTCAGTCTACTCCCATTTTGATAGCTTGGCCCACCGTACTGCAAGATCAACAAGGGGGACTTCCCCTGAGTGAGTGACTTTCTGCACTGAGTGTTTGGGGTGCCCCAAACTGTTACTACGCTGTCAATGTTACCATTTCCTGAACGCCCATCGTGCTACGAGCACCAGCCCCACCGGCCCCCTTCCCTCCTCCACTTTGTTAGAAGCCGGAACTGAGAAAGTCGTTGTGTAATTTACCATAACTTTCCAGATGCTTTTGGAAACAAAAAGAAGTTCATCAGAGGGCCAATGATTGCATCTTTTGGTAGAAAGTAAAGCTTTGCGTACTATAAACACTCAGTGAATGTTTCCTGAATAGAGACAGGACTGGAAAAACACCGCTCCCTGGCTTTCTTGATTCACAGGCGGTTCGTAGAGCCTTCCCATTTCCGTAATTCCCTTTACCTTCTGTTGGATACCTAGCAGAGTCGTTTACTTGTTTGGTTTTGTTTGAATTTTCATTATTGATTTAAAGCAGAGGTTGGCAAATTTTTTTCTGTAAAGGGCCAGATCGTAAATATTTTCAGCTCTGTGGGCTATTTGGTCAGTGTCACACCCACTTAACTCTGCCATAGACAAGAAAGCGGCCATAGACGATCTGTGAACGAGGGGCATGGCCGTGGTCAAATCCGACTTCATTGGAAAAAATGAGGGGATCAGCCTGGGTTGTAGCTTTCTGACCCCTGATTTGAAATGTGCTATGCTTATTAGATGCTACCGTGTTTGAGTCTGTGTTTTCTGTATTTTTCTAAAATTTACTGGGCAGGAAATGACTAAGTTGATGACACAACCATCTGATTTAATCACTGAGATTAATAGCATCTCACATGTAATGAGTGTTTGCTACATGTCAGGCAATTTGCTAAGCACTTTACATGCTTTATATTATTTATAAAGCAAGTACTATTATTATCTTCATGTACAGCCAAGAAAACTGAGTCACAGAGAGCCTGCCGGGGTTACGTGTCGCCAATATATTGATACAGGTGGACTGATTTCAGGATTCATGAGCACCTACACAGATACTAATGATACTAAACTGAGATGGGCCTTACAATCGGAAATCTGGTTCACACTCCAACTTTATTCCATGGCAAATTAAATTAAGGCTGAGCCTCAGTTTTCCCACCTATAAAAGGGGAATAATAATAGAACTTGTTCTTCCAACCATAGAGACAGCTGGGAGGATAAAAACGTATGTGAACGTGCTTTACAAACTGTAAACACTATATAATTGTTAGTTATTGGTCTGTCATTTGGATAAATCTTAGTCTTTTTTATTGAAGAGTAGTTAATTTACATTATTGTGTTAGTTTCAGGTGTACCGCAAAGTGATTTTGTTATACATATATCTATGTATATATCTGTATTCTTTTTTTTGATTCCTTCCCATTATAGTTCATTACAAGATATTGAATATAGTTCCCTGTGCTATACAATAAATCCTTGTTATCTATTTTATATATAATAGTGAGCATCTGTTAATCCCATACTCCCAATTTACCCCTCCCCACCACCCCTCTGCAGAGAAAGACAAATATGATATCACGTATATGTGGAATCTAAAAAATAGTACAAATGAACTTATTACAAAACAGAAACAGACTCATAGACATAGAAAACAATCTTAGTCTTTTTTTTTTTAATGTGTAGTAAAAAGTAGAAATTTTTAAGAAAGGCAGTGGAATTCTTGAACCCATAAGAGGGTTATCAGGATGTTGACACCTAAAACCATCTTCACTGTTTTTCTTCTTGATCTCTCCCAGCCCTAGAGCACTCACCTTTTCTGGGTGTTTGTTGTTATATATCTAGGTCCCTCTCTGCTATGAAGGAAAGGTGTACCATTCATTCTCTCACTCCTTTACTCTGTTGAGCAAGAGTAAACTGTTTTCAAAGGGCTTTTCCTAAATCACTTAGGCTGGGTGGACATAGGGAGGATAGAGGTGAGGCTGGGATGCAAAGAAAGAGGTCAAAGGGCACATAAAATATAGTTATATTTTTATAGATTTCAAATGTGTGATTCCAATTTAACCATGTCTCGTTAAAGATTGATTTGGCTGATACAGTTCTGAGGCACCCCTTTCCCAATGCCTTCCTTCCCATCCTCACAGCCTCTGGCCAGATGTTACTAACTGACTCACAGAGATGGAATGGTACACATCTCCCCATCTGAAAAAAATCACAAAGTGAAAGAATTGAGATAACCTTAAATGCTGCTCCTTTTTCCACCCAAGCTATTCCTTCACAATATTGTGTTTAGTAAATTCCCCCTTTAGTTTTTCCTCAGCTCTCTTTTACTAGCTCTTTATGTAACAGATGTCTATATTAATTTGGTGTATTAGTCAGGAGTCTCCAGAGAAATGAACCAAGAGGATCTATGTATCTTTGTATCTATGTATCCATCATCTATCTACCTATCTACAGAGCAATACTTATTTTTAAAGAATTGGCTCTTGGGACTGTGGATGCTGGCAACTCCGACATCTGTAGTGCAGGCCAGCATGGTGGAAACTCAGGGAGGGTTGCAGTCTTGAGGCAGAATGCTTTCATAGGGAAACCTCACTCTTTGCTCTTAAGTCCTTCAGCTAATTGGACAAAGTCCATCCACATTATGGAGGATAATCTACTTTACTTTCCTGATTGTAAATGTTAATCACATCTAAAAAATACATTCACAGCAACATCTAGACTAGTGTTTGACCAAATAGCTGGGCACCATAGTTTAACCCAGTTGACACATAAAGTTAGCCATCACGTTTGGTAACAGTAACCTGTCATTATACCCTACTTGTAAACTGGAAGTAGAGAGAAATGCTGGTCATTCTGAACCGGCATTTCTATGGAATGCTGAGATCAAGGACCCTCTTCTTAAGTCAGAGGCAACAAGAGATATCTGCAGTGTCCTTTGCTCTACAGTTCACCCAACTAGTAGGTTCTACCAACTAGTAGTTTGGCTTCAAGCATATAATATCACACTGATTAATTTCAAAGAACTTTTGTCAAGGATGAAGATGTTGATGTGTTTATTATTTTTACCAGTCCAAGAACTGTAAAGAGCTTGTTCTTTTTTTTTTCTGTTTAAGATTTAGATTTTTTAATGCTCAATAAAATAAGCTTCATTCTTTCATTTTAAAACATGGGGAAAAGGAGATAGTCTACAGAAGTGTGATTGCCTGCTATTTGATAGCATCATAACTTTGTTTTCACCTAAGAGATTCTGTTTTGCTTCCAAGAAATTTTACCTGAGTTCAGTTACTATCTATACTAGTTGCAAAATAAAGTAAGTCCATCAACCAGTTACATTTTCATAGGGGAGGGGAGTTTAACACACACTAAGCCAACCATTTAACTTAAAGTTTTCACAGCAACTTGATTTAATCAGTTGCTAATTTTGGTACCATAATTACTTATAAACCTTTTCTTCCTCTTATCTGAATTCTTACTTTTAGTGGCTGTCAAGTTGGAAAATCATGCTCTGATTGAATTCAACTATGTGCTTGAAGAGTTAGAGCAGACAATGTTAGCAAATGCTTTCATAGTTATCTCAGAATGATAAACTGGTAACAGCACATCCAATGGGAATTTATCCATTCTTAGATTGTTTTCTTTTTGTCCCCCCGGCATTTATAGTACATTCATTTATGCCACAATATAACCTTCATAGATTCTGATAAATCTGGTATTAAATGCAATTTATTTCTTGAAACATTCTAACACCACATCAATTTAAAAGATTCTTCAGATTTTACAAGGCATGAAATCTATTCAAATAGAATTTACATGGCTATTTTAATGTCTGTTTGGTAATGGTTGCAGTGAAGCTATTCATGGTCATATTAGGTACTAAAGACAACTTTTACATTAAATATCAACATTTTAGAGCTCTCTGCTGAAAATGTCAATAAAGTCTGCTTGAAAAGCTATGGTGGGGACAATATCTCTTAGTAACACAGTATGCCACACCATTTTGTACAGAGTTCAAGCTTTTAATAAGCATTCAAAATGTGTGCCCTTTCTGAGGTAAATAAACAATGTAGATGCAGTGTGAATAACCATGAGAACTAGAAATGGACATGATCGAGTATAATATCTCTGAGGAATAGAAGTAGGAGGTTTTCACTTTTAATTTGTACCTTCTACACTGTTTGAATGTATATTTCTACATGCATAATAACTCTAACAATAATAGTTCCAACAGTAATAGCTAAAGGTTTGTCTTTTCAAATGTACAGTTGAGTAAAAAATAAGTCATTTGAGATATAAAATTATGAAACGTATAAAAATTTTATGAAAATTATATAAAAAATATAAAAAAAAATTTTATATAAAAAAATGAAACTGATTTTTATGTGAATGAAAATTGCTCCATTTTACATGACTTCAGAAAATTATAAAACTTTCCCATCTTTTTTTCCCAACTTTCTTAAAATATAATTGACATATAACATTGTGTAAGTTAAAAGTATATAATGGGATGATTTGATACATGTATCTATTGTGAAATATTTACCACAATAAGGTTAATTAACACTTCCATCACCTTACATAATTACAATTTTTTGTGGTGAGTACATTTAAGATCTATTGTCTTAGCAACTTTCAAATATTGTTAACTATAATCACCATACTGCACATTAGATTCGTCAGAACTTATTCATCTTATAACTGGAAAGTTATGCCCTTTGACCAATATTTCTTGATCTCCCTCATTCCTCAGCCTTGGTAACCATCATTCTATTCTTTGTTTCTATGAGTTCGACTTTTTCAGATTCCACGTGTGAGATCACACAGTATTTGTCTTTTCACTGTTTGACTTATTTCATATAATATAATGCCTTCAAAGTCCATCCAATTTGTTGCAAATGTGAGGATTTTCTTTTTATGGCTAATATTCATATATAGATACACACACGTGTATATTGTATATACACACACATATATTGTTTTAATACATTTGAGTTAACTTTTCTGAGTGGTGTAAAATAGGGGTCCAATTTTATTCTTTTGCATGTGACAATTCAGTTTTCCCAGAGCCATTAATTGAAGAAACTATCCTTTCTCCATTGAGTATTCTTGGCTCCCTTGTCAATATTAGTTGACGTATATGCATGGATTCATTTCTGGGCTCTCGATTTTATTCCATTGGTCTATGTGTCTATTTTCATGCCAGTACCATACTGTTTTGATTACTATAGATTTGTAATATGGTTTGAAATCATGACGTATGATGCCTCCAGCTTTGTTCTTATATCTTGGGATTGCTTGGGCTCTTTGGGGTCTTTTGTGGTTCCATGTAAATTTTAGGGTTGTTTGTTCTATTTCTGTAAAAAATGCCATTGGAATATTGATAGGAATTGCATTGACTCTATAGATGGCTTTGGGTACTACAGACATTTTAACAATATTAATTCTTCCAATTCATAAACACAGGATATCTTTCCATTTATTTGTATCTTTTTTCATTTCTTTCATCAATGTCTAACAGCTTTCAGTGTTAGACATTTTACACCTCCTTGACTAAATTTATTACTAAGTATTTTATTGTTTTTGATGCAATTGTAAATTAGATTATTTCACATATTTATTTTTCAGATAGTTTGTTGTTAATGTATAGAAACACAACTGATTTTTGTATGTTGATCTTGTATCCTGCAACTTCACTGAATTTGTTTATTAGTTCTTACAGTTTTTGGTATAGAGCCTTTAGGATTTTCTAAATATAAGATCATGTCATCTACAAATAGAAACAATTTTACTTCTTCTTTCTGATTTAATTTGAACATCTTTTATTTCTTTTTCTTGCATGGTTGCTCTGGCTAGGACTTCCAGTATGATGTTGAATAGGAGTGGTGAGAGTGTGTACCCTTGTCTTGCTTCTGATGTTAGAGGAAAAACTTTCAACCTTTCTCTGTTGAGTATGATGTTAGTTGTGTATGCTTGTCATATATGACCTTTATTATGTTGAGGTATGTTCCTTCCATATCCAGTTTTTGAGAGTTTTTATCATGAAAGATTGTTAAATTTTGTCAAATGATTTTTCTGCATCTATTGAGATGATCATATTGTTTTTATCTTTCATCCTATTAATGTGGTATGTCACACACTGATTTGCATCTCATGAACCATCCTTGTATCCCAGATATAAATTCCATTTGGTCATGGTGTATGATCCTTTTAATGTACTATTGAATTCAATTTGCTAGTATTTTGTTGAAATTTTTTGCATTTATATTCATCTGGGATATTGGCCTATAGTTTTCTTTTCTTGTAGTGTCTTTGTCTGGCTTTGGTATGAGGCTAATGCTGGACTTATGAAATGTTTGGAGGTGTTCCCTCCTCTTCAATTTTTGGAAGAGTTTGAGAAGGATTGGCATTAATTCCTTTTTAAATGTTTGGTAAAATTCACCAGTGAAGCCATCTCGTTTGTTGGGAGGTTTTTGATTACTGATTCAATCTCCTTACTCATTATGGCACTTACAGAATCTTTTTGGTTCTATAGGTCCTGCTTATCTGGAAAATACAGTAAAGTAACTTATGAGAATTATATTTCTTATGATGTTTCATTATGTGCTGATTTGGATTAATTCAGAAATACCGTAAGAGTAATAACTCTCTCACATTTAGCTTTTATTTCCTATTCAGACAAACACAGCATAGAACTAATAAAATTCAAAAAGCAAAATTTTACTCATTGATAGAAATTAAATTACCTTTTATTAGTCATCCTCACCTAATGTTTTAAATAGTTTACCTTTTTGGTAGTGCTTTCTTCTGTACTTGAATAGTCCTTTAACAGTGTAAAGTTATGATGATTTTTTTCCTTTCAGCACTCACAGATGCTCCAAAATTTTTATATGTATCTATGTATAAAGTAGACATAACTATATAAATATATAGTTAAAATTAAATCTACCACTGAAAATAATAAGAGAATTTTCAATTGAGGCTTTTTGAAGTCTTTAAAAATGTACGTAGAGACTTCCTTTTCTGGTAATATAGTGACTAGATATCCTGGATAACCTATTGAAAACAACTATAAATGCTATATTACATGTTAAATAATACCTTTCAAAATGCATCACTGAGCTGGCTAGAAAGTATGACATTATAGAGAACAAATGAAAGTGAAAGCAGGAATCTTGGAATGTAAGCAAGCCCGAAGATATTTATGAAACCCAAGGACCTCAAGTTTCCATTTTGACCTGCACATAGTCCAACAGAAGATTCCCACATAAATCTGGGATTCCAAAATCTCTACCCTCAGTGTTAGGATGAATGAGAAAACAGCTATCTCTGCAGAAAGAACAGTAACAAAACTTGCCTGACACAGCATTGGTTCTGGAG
The DNA here is from genome assembly GCF_005190385.1 of Monodon monoceros. Taxonomy (NCBI): domain Eukaryota; kingdom Metazoa; phylum Chordata; class Mammalia; order Artiodactyla; family Monodontidae; genus Monodon; species Monodon monoceros. The sequence continues at coordinate 74,754,556 of NW_021703771.1, forward strand.
AGAGGAAAGGAAAATATCTTCCCTGTGAAACGATAACCACAAGCTGGCCCTCATGTGAGCTTTCAGCCAGGATTGTAGTCCAAAAGAACCACAGCCAGACTTTGTTCTTTAATTTGGACCCAGGTTGATAGTGACCACAGGGCACTGGGAAAAGGAAACACCAATCCTCACGGGGGAATGGAATTTCAAGTTGGGCCTCAAAGAATTCCCACTAAAATATTTCAAAGAATCTGTACCCACACTCAGAAATCACCAAACACCCACCTCTGCCAAAAACAAACCACTATGAGTAAGCCAGCAGGGGAAAAAAAGAAAAAGACAATAGAATCAGACTCAGAGACTTCGTATATTGGAGATTTAGACACCTACTACAAAAGATGTATGTTAAATCTCCTTAAGAAGTGAAAGAGGATTGGAAATATTAGCAAGTAGTAAGAAGCTATAAAAAATGATGACACAAATTTTAAAACGGAACCTAATAGAACTTCTGCAAATAAAAGTATAATGATTATAGTGAAATAATTGTTAGACGGGTTAAACAGTATGGATTTAGCAGACGTTTAGTGAACCGAAAAATATATTCAGACAGTTGATCAGGAATGAAGCTTAAGGAGATAGATAGATGACAAGTATGAACTTCAGTTTAAGAGGCACAGAGAACAGAGTATGAAGGTGTAATAAAGTTCAGCCAGGATTAAAGAGGAGATAGTGAAGGGAATGGAAACATACAACATTCAAGAAATATAATGGCCGAGAATCATCCAGAAATGTTGAAAGACGCTGATCCTCAGATTCAGAAGCCTACAGTTTGCAATCCTAAGAAATAAGACTCTAGAAAAAATGTTTGATACGCAAAAAGAGATTGTGAGTAAAATATTGAGAAATATGTGAGTAAATAAAAATAAGCATTGACTAATGAAGCAATGATAATGTCTAATTTGAAGGTTAAATATTTGAGTAGAACTAAAATATGGGACCATAATAATATCTGAGTTGGAAGGGGGATGATGGGACTTGAAGTGGTCCATGAACTTTGTGTCCCTGGTATCTCTTTTGTGTCCAAATTTCCTCTTCTTTTAAGGATACCACTCAGATTGGATTAGGTCCCACCCTAATGGCCTCATTTTCACTTAATCACCACTTTAAAAGCCTTATCTCCAAAAGCAGTCATATTCTGAAGGACTGGGGGTCAGGACTTGAAGATATGATTTTGGGAGGGACACCATTCAGCCTGGAACCATGCAACTTTTGTAGTAAAATCCTGTCTTCTGGAAGAGGAAGAGACCAAAGTTATTTTGGAGGATTGAACTTGGCTATTTAACCTAAGATGATTTTAGAAAAAATGAATATTAAATATACCAGCTCTCCTCCTTTTTGATTTTATTAATGACTTGACATGTTTTAAAAACTCAGTACAATAAACAAAAGGCTCATAATCATAACCCAGTTACCTGCTCCTTACTTTAGTTATAAAACTATCATTTCTAAGGAATAGCATCATAAAAAATCATATTTTAATTTACTCTCAAGAATGTGTGGTGACTCAGATTAAGAAAGCAGAGTGTGAAACCTGCTTTCATGAGCAATTGACAATTAAAAATTAATTACGTAGTTCTAAAGTTCTTGAAAATAATCTGTTTTAACTAGGGTGAATATTCCTCTTCTTCAGTATTGTTTGCAATATTGCTTTTCTTGATTAATCTGGGTTTATTTCTAGATAATGAAACATAAATCTTGGACACATTTGCTTTCTAAATACCAAATTGCACATGGAATTAAAACTTAATGAGCTTTTAGCGCTGTAATCTCAATAGGCATAATCCATAATCTTTGTTCACTGTTGGTTTTTCAATAAGAAACATTTTATTGTGTAACATAGTGGGTCATATAAGAACCTTAAAAATAATCGGAAGAGCAGATTTCCGAAATTGCATAATGTTATTGCCTAGTTAATTGCACATAATTTTTTTAATGACAGCCATTCTATTCAGTATTTGCTTGCCTGAAGTTGAAAGATTCAGACAAACAATGCACTTTTGGTTGTCACATTTTGGAAAGGATTCTTAGGAAAAATAACAGCCCTTTAGTTGGTTAGTAAGTGATGGGTTTCTTGGAACATGTTGCTTGCTAATTTTACTAGACAAGAAAATAAATTCAAATGGTCAGCTACATTCCAATTTGTATTCTTCTAAAAGTCCTCCCCTTTGGCATTCTTGGATTTTGACACTCCTACACACCAGTTAAAGAAGTTTTTAGAGTGTTCAAAAGAAATTGTTGCAATTAGTTTCCTGGTCTCTTCTCTCTTTGATGTGTCACTATAATGCTTTGAATAATTTTCAGCATCTGGCATTTGCTCAAGGACAATTTCTTGACTCTGAGGAGGGGGAGAAGCAATGAAGGAAAGAATATATATTTTTTCTTAAATAGGAGACAAAAACTATTTTTGTCTAAATAGTCTAAACCATTTTTCTAGAGAGGTGACAAAAAATAGATCACTAATTTGCATAGTTGACTATTATAGAGATCTTTTCTCTTCGGGGTAGCCATTAAGGACAGAATTAGACCAACAGTCGGTAACATCCGACATGTCTAGGTTATCTTGCCCAAAAGAAATTCAGATAGATGAGCTTTGCAAACTGGAGCCATCTGAAGCTTTAAAATGGCTGCAGGTGTCTTAGTAGGAGACGAATTTTATTTTCTAATGATTAGAAAGAATGACCAGGCCATGAAGTCTAGGGTTATGCTGCATTTCTCATGTCCCACACAGGATGTTCTGAGCAGTTTCTGTCTGTAGTTGTACAGCGGTTCTAGTCTTCTTGTCCACTCCACATCTGCATTTTAAGGTTTAGAGGTAGATTCTACCTTTCCTTGTTTCTTTGCAAACTTGTCTTATTTTTACTTCTATATTGCCATTCCTAAAGTAATGACAAATTTTCAGTAGTGGGTAAGAAGGGAAAGAAATGATAAAACCAGTGATCTGGAGGAGTTTCTTATTCATGGCTTTACTCACTTTTTAATAACCAGCACCTAGCACCCAGGAGGCATTTGGATGATTTTTGTGGGATTGAATTGAATTTTTTGTAGAGTAAATGACAGTAAAGAAAATAGTATTACAGAAACTTTCAATCTAAGGGAAACATCAAGACTGAAATTTCTATATTCTCCTTCTTCTTATAGATCATTAATTTTTACCTTGTAAAACAAATCTTCATTTAAGCATAAGACATTCCTTCGTGACAGATCAAAGCCAACAGAACGAACTTGAGAAATATGTGTAGAACGTTTATTAAAAAGTCTGTTGTGAAATATAAACCTAAGAATATAAGATTGTTCTCGTTGTTCACACAAAGTTACTGCTGCTCTAGCTTGAGCAGTTTCAACCATATTGAACTTAAAAATTCAGATGTGTGCAATCTTTTAATATCCCTTGCTCCCTTGGTAGACATTTGCCCAACTTGGTTTCCCAGCAGCTTATCCGTCTGTGATTAGGCTAAACTCTTCATGTTCATAGTGAACATGTTTTCCTCAAAAGGATTGTATGTCTTTGGGTAAATGTAAACAACAAAACTAACGAGTTCTGCAGTGTTTCCAGACAAATCAGATGTGTCTTCATCCTCTTTATATTGTTAAACTTGAGCTTAACATTATGTAGATTTTTTAATGTGTTACAAATATATTTACCTAGATAATCCCATTTAATTCATTCACTTTGTGTTTCATTCAGTCAACAAGCATTCACTGGCTGCCTGCTGTGTACCAGTTGAGGAAGACATAAATATGATTAAGGCAGGGTCTGTGCTCTGGAAGAGCTCATAGCCGAATGTGCAGGCTACCATGTACACACCAGGAGCAAAGAGGAGCTGAGGGTTGGAACTCAGAAGCCGTGGAGACCTGGGTCTAATCCCACTTTAACTGCACTCCTGGGCATGTTACATAACTTTTGTTTAGGAGCCTCTGTTTCCTTACTGGTAAAAGAGGGTTAACATATAAATTGCTTATCTTAGTGAATAGCAATGTGTTCATAGAATGTCTAGAGCGATGCTTATCCAATAGAAATGAAATTTAGGCCACATATGTAACTTAAAATTTTCTAGTAGCCACATTAAAAAGGTAAAAAGAAACAGATGAAATTAATGTTTTTTAAATTAATTCATTAATTATATTTATTTTGGCTGTGTTGGGTCTTTGTTGCTGTGCGAGGGCTTTCTCTAGCTGCGGCGAGCGGGGGCTACTCTTCGTTGCGGTGCGCAAGCTTCTCATTGCAGTGGCTTCTTTTGTTGTGGAGCACGGGCTCTAGGTGCGTGGGCTTCAGTAGTTGTGGCTCATGGGCTCAGTAGTTGTGGCTCGCGGGCTGTAGAGCGCAGGCTCAGTAGTTGTGGTGCATGGGCTTAGCTGCTCCGCGGCATGTGGAATCTTCCCAGCCCAGGGCTGGAACCCATGTCCCCTGCATCGGCAGGTGGATTCTTAACCACTGCGCCACCAGGGAAGCCTGATGAAATTAATTTTAATGATATCCTTTGTTTAATTCAATATGTCCAAAATATTAGCTTTTAAACATGTAATTAATATAAAATATTATTAATCAGCTAGTTTACATTCTTTGTTTTGTAGTAAGTCTTTGAAATCTGGTTTGTATTTACACGTAAAGCATCTCGATTTGGATGTTAACTTTTCATTGAGAGTATTTGAATCTGTGTTTGGATTTTATAAAATTTAGGGTGGAGAAAAAGTAGGTTCACATACCCAATTAGTTCTGAATATACTTAAAAGTTTTTTTTTAAACTGAATTGAGTATCAGTTTAAAATTTTAAGCTAATTAAAATTAAATAAAATTTATAATTCTGGTCCTTAGTCACACTAACATTTTACGTGCTCAACAGCCTTAGGAGGCTAGCGGCTATCATATTGGATAGAGCAGCTCAAGAATGACAACTCAGTAAGATAAGTGCTATAGCAGAGGCGTGAGCAGAGAGCTCTAGAGAGTTAAGAAAGGAATCCATGAAGTGGATCTTGAAAACCCAATAGAAACTTACCAAGGAGATAGGAGGAAGGAAAACACTTTGATGTGATCTCTTGGAAGCATGTGAAGTAGCAATAGTAGGCTCATTTAATCATTTAACTGAGTAATTGAACACACATTATGCGAGATGTCGGGGCTAGGTATTGGGGCTTCAGTTAGATAGACATGGTCCTTGAGCTTAAGTAGCTTAGAATCTAACTGATTCACGGGCCTGTTTTCCAGAGAGGTGGATATTAGTGTCATCTTGGGTGTGCCAAAATGCCTTTGCTTCTGTAGCTCAGAAATCTAGCTTGTCCCCTTCAAGATTTCCCTGTGAATAATACTTTTTTAAGCTGTACGCAAATTTACTTTGCTTATTCATTTCCAATGAAAAATGCTGTCTTTTGTTTTGTTGTTGTTGTTTGATTATTGCTTGTGGTTGGCATGGCCGTACTGAAGGTTTCCTGTGGCATCTAGGGTCTGGTATTCATTTGCTTATTGGCATTTCAACTGTCAGCTCTTAGGTAGGACAGATTTCATTCCTGTCTTTGGCTCTTTTGCTTGAATACCTGGGGCAGTGGTAGGAGTGGTTGCTATTCTGCCACCTGTCTGGGATGTTTTACCTCTCCTTGAGACAAACAGCAGGTGATTTAGATTCAGATGACTCATTACTGCTGCTAACTAACACCCTCATAGAGTCATCAGTACCTTGCTTATTTTGCAATTCTGAGTCCCTAGAAAGGATCAAGTAAACTTCCAACTATTCAGTTGACTCTGTGTAGATTTTGCCTGTTGCTTTGTTTTCACCAACTCTCCCTGAAGAGTAGGCCAAAAAAAAAAAAAAGAAACAAACAAACCAAAAAGCAAGACCAAAGCAAAACAGCCAAGAACAGCCTAATATATCTAGAAAGATTCTCAAGAAAGACTATTTTCTACAAGATAATTGTCTACTCCTTAAAATATTCAGTAAAAGAGACTTTTGCTGCCATCCTTGATTATGTTTTTTAGTATCTCATAATCCTTCGAGTTATAGGAAGCTTTTCCTAGAATCTAATCCATATGTCTGTTTTCTCACTGGACATCTTTAATATGGCTACTTCCCATCAGTAATACAATTCTCTTATTTTCTGAGAAATGTGGGTTGAAGTGATATTCAAACCCAACTGTGAGGAATTAAAATATCCAAGTAGGATTCAATCTGGGAACTAAAACACTAGAAATAAAAAATTTGGTAATCAATTTTGGCATTTGAAGCTAAGCTAAAGTTATGGCACCTATATGTACAAATGCAGAATTTTTTACACAAAGTGATTTTTACCTCTGTTGTTAAACTCTAGCTATGCTTGAGCAAACAGTCTGATTCAGTACCTGTCCACTCTTGGTTGTAGTTTTCTGAGCGCTGGTGGGCTACTATTTGCAAGTACTATTTCTATGATTAAAAGTGAATTTAAATAGATATATTGCACATTTTGTGGACTACGTAGTTATCTTTAGAAAACCTAGTTTTGAAAACCTTGTTAGGCATAATGTAAAAGGCAAAAAATTAAAGTGCATGTGGGTATTAAATTTTTAAAATGTAAGAGTCCCTTCCTGCCTTCTCTTCAATCCTTCATTAATGCACTAGTTCTCCCGGTGGCTATGGCCAAATTTTAAATGATTTGCCTGTCTCACGGCAAGCGGAAAGTCCTGACTTCCTGCAGTGGAAGATTAAGAATATAGATCATTTGTTCTGTTCCTTCCCCCTTCCTCTTTCTCCACCCTTCAATTTTTGTTTCATGCACAAGTGTGTGTGCATGTGCTTGTGTGTTTTATGCATGTGCTTGGGGCTATTTTGTCAGACAGGTTAGTTCAGGAAGAAGATAGGTAAGAGTAGCTGCCTGCCCAACTTTCCTACAAGGAAGGATTCTCATTTTTCTTAATTGTGAGTTTATGCTCCTGGAAGAATTGCGTACAATTCTCTTTTGTGTCTCCCAGCTACTTTCCAGCACATAAGTGCTCAATAAATCTTAGATGGATGGATTGATGGATAGATAGGTGGTTGGATGGATGGATGAGCACAAGCAACCTTAGGCATATATATACTCAATAAAAACTTGTTCAATTAAGTTGCAAAACAGTCCTCCCAATAAAGCCAAAGCAAAGCATAAGGGCCTGCTGAAGTCCTAACACACTCCCCATGCTATTGACCCAGGACCTGTGGGTGACAAACCCTCTCCCACTTGTTACCCCATGTGTGACAGTGGGCAGTATCAAAAGCCCTTCATCAAAAGCGAGTCCAAGAAACTATCTCAAAGTAAGTAAAGAGGCTTTCTTGTTTCTTTCTCTTTATGGAATAAAGTGTATTGTAACAGATAGCAGTAACACTAGCACTCCCTATTAAAGACAAAAGAGATTTGAGTGACAAGAAGGTTTTCAGCCCATCCATGGGTACTATTTTAATACTTGATCCCAGCTGACAAAATGGGACAAATGAGACTCTTTCATAAGCAGGTACTCTCCCTCCCTATATAAATGCCCTTCCTAGTCCTGGCCAAAAGAAGAACAAAATGGCAAAATAAAACTAAAAGACGATGTGAAGAGCATCTCACCGGGGCTTATTGTTTTGCCCAACCGTGGTTGATAGGACTAGATCTGGTCAGTCTTTGGGTGAAATCAGTATTGATATATATTTGGCTTCGGAATTTTCTCATAATATACTTATTTATTTTTTTGTCCATTCAATTAACATGTAATTTACCAATCAGCTAGTAAATGAAAGGATCTGTGGTAGCCCATTCAAGAAATAGAAATTGAGACATTAGCTAACTGCAAACCCAAATTGTTGTGCTCAAATTACATGATCTTTTTTTTTGTAGCAACTTAGGAGATTTGGAATGCTTTTACACTCTGATCCAAAAAAAGTGTGTTTTTTTTTTTTCAATCTCAGTCTCAGTGTTGCAAAATGAGACAGAAGACACAAAGTATCCCAGAGGGTTAACATTATAGCTGTAAGAACTTCAAATGGACAAGTATAACCCATTACAACTGCTAATACTGATACATCGGGAGAAAAATACCTCCTGAGAAGTAATATGCAGAATAGCTGTGATTGCCGGAAGCTGATAGAACCAGGAATCTAAGTTATTTTTCAACAAACCATCGTTCCACTTTCTGCCTCTTTCTTGACATTGTGCTTTTAGCAGGGCAAAAGTGATTTGAGATTTTTGTTGGAGTTCAAAATTTAAATCAAGTTCACTTTGCTAAAATTCCACTGAATGGAGTAGCAGAAGAGAAAAACATAGAAATAAAAGAAAAGGGAATGAAAAAGCTTTAGAGTGCCACCATCCTGAAGGGATTAGAAAACAGGCCACTGAAAGCCAAGGGGAGGGAAAGAGCATTTGGAGGTGTTCCTGAAGTCTTCCAGAAGTGATGAGGGGATCCCAACCCTCCTTGGTATTTGCTAGAACTTGTTATTTGGAAGATTATTTGCTTTTAGATTTGTTGCTTTTAGATTTTCTGTGTTAAGACTATTCACTATCTCTTATCTTTCTCTTTGTTATTTCTCTGAATCATTCCAATTAGGGGTATAGTAAATGGCTAGGTAAAATGTATATGTAAACATGCCATTTACACATAGCCACAAAGATAATGAGGCCTAGCCTAGGAGACTCCACCATTAGGATATTATAGTTGCCAATAAAATCAGCATTAATTTTTTTATATTAATTTCTAGACCCTTGCAAACATTCAGTCAGAATCCTTTTGAATATTAAGTTTCATGAAAAGCACTGTTCTGGGTTCTTTGGGGAAAGCAAAGATGAGTGAGCCTGTGTCTTCCTCTCTACTAAGTCCATGCATTGGAGGGGTAATATCTTCTAGGCTGAGGAAAGGATGAGAGAAAGGATCAGAAACCTTTTTCGGTCAATCAGTTACATTTTTCTGAAAACATGTCATTAATCATGCACAGTCTTGTAAACTCCAGATCAAGATGATATCATTGATCTACTTAACCAAGTATAATCAATTCTCGTAAGATTGAGGATCCTTCACGTATTTATGACTATTCTTCCTGCCAGCTTACATTCTGAAGTTTAGGTATTCTTCACATTCTCATTCTATCTAAAGCAACGTCTTTTCACACATCTGCATGGGTTTCAGACTATTTGGCCTGGCTATCAATTTCTAGTCCTAAAATTTGACATTTATTGGTGTCTAAGATGCCTTGGACAGAATACGTAGAAGTTCTTCAAAGTGGGCTGGGTGGCCATTTCTGCCCTCATCCATTCTGGCCACTCCTCATCATGGTCGTGTCAAAGCTAATGACTTTGTGCTCCTGGCCAGTTCTCAGCTGGCCATTTAAAAACCTCACACAGGGCTTCCCTGGTGGCGCAGTGGTTGGGAGTCCGCCTGCCGATGCAGGGGACACGGGTTCGTGCCCCGGTCCGGGATGATCCCACATGCCGCGCAGCGGCTGGGCCCATGAGCCATGGCCACTGAGCCTGCGTGTCCGGAGCCTGTGCTCCGCAACGGGAGAAGGCACAACAGTGAGAGGCCCATGTACCGCAAAAAAATTAAAAAAAAATAAAAACCTCACACATCTGACACATCTTTATAAGAGATGTGAAAGTTGAGAAGCATGTATTTTTGAGGTTTTGCCTGTCTATTTCATGTGTAAATTCTTACTAGTAGATTTTGCTATCTCTTAAAAGTAAATAAAATGTGTTTTTTGATATCTCAGTCATTTTATAATTCATTCGATTATCTTTATTGTAAGACCTGCCATTTACCTGTACTCTTTAAATCCTGATGAATTTTCACAGACATTCTTTAGTTAAATAAGGGTAGGAATGATTTCCCTTAATAGCTTATGAGGTGAGTCATTGAATGTGAGTCATTAAGGCCAACTCCTGTACATGCTTTTAAGGAGCAGTTGGGTTTTTTTTTACTAGATCTGTATTACAACCTTTTTTTTTTTTTTCAGATCTCTTTGTCTCATATGCACAAAGCATTCCAATAGTTAATAATATTCTCATTGCTCTTCAATAATGTCTTGAGAGCATTCCAAGAAAAGTAGGGGCTGGAAGAGGACTTCCCTGTTGTAATGTGATGTGCATGAAATTACCAGCAGCCTCTGATTATCTGGGAAGTCACTGACTTCTAGCCTTCCCCGACAAGGGGTTCTTAACCTGGGGTCCATGGACACACAGAGTTCTTAAAAAATAATTGAATTTCAGTATAATTGGTTTTATTTTGTGATTTTTAAAATGCCTGCTTTTGTGCATCTAGAATTCCATTCTGAGAAGGGTCCATAGACTTCATCAGACTTCCAAATTGAGCAAAATGTTTAAGAACCCTGTCATAAATGTATTTCAACCTACAAATTATAGCTGATGAAACTCATGGTCAGGGTGTCAGAAGAAAATTGGTCATAATATTCTTGGCACTTTTGATCATTAAAAAGGAACTAAAGCAATGATAGCTATCATTTATTTGTCAACTACCAGTGTTTTCCAGGCAACGTGATACTTTTGATTTTTCACCGCAATGTACTGTAGGGATATTGTTATCATTCCCATTTTGTAGGTGAAATAACTGAAGCCCAGAGCAATTCATTTATTTAAAAAATACTCATAGAGTATACATTACGAGGAGACATCGTGCTAGGCATCAGGGATGAAATAATTCACCCAAGGTCACATCACTAGGAAGTGGCAAAGCTGAACTCAGCAAAGCCCACTGTCCCTCCCATCACACATTGCATCTTCATAATATCTCATTCTACATTGGAAAAGTTAAAAATCCTATTGAGAAACACAGAACTCTAAGAAGGTAGCCAACAGATATTCTCTTTGTATAAATATGAAACATAATTAGATCTTCCTGCAAAGTAGTAATTCTTTTTTTAAAAAATTTATTATTTATTTTTGGCTGTGTTGGGTCTTTGTTGCTGCACACGGGCTTTCTCTAGTTGTGGCGAGCGGGGGCTACTCTCCGTTGTGGTGCGCAGGCTTCTCATTGTGGTGACTTCTCTTATTGCAGAGCATGGGCTCTAGGTGAGCAGGCTCAGTAGTTGTGGCGCACGGGCTTAGTTGCTCCGCGGCATGTGGGATCTTCCCGGACCAGGGCTCGAACCCATGTCCCCTGCCTTGGCATTCTTAATCTCTGTGCCTTCAGGGAAGTCCCCAAAGTAGTAATTCTGCTCATGCTTGTCATCATGAGACAGAATAAAAATATATGTCGTTTTCAGTGATGGCATCTGTATGTCTTTGTATTCAAGAAAAGACATCTACTCCTCTGCCTTGCTAAATAGTCACAAATCTTGCCTCTAATTTGGTGCATGTGCCATTGGTTTGTGTGTGGTGGTGAGGGAAAGGTATGGAGGAATGGTTTTGTTGTTTTAGTGATCCCATGATTTTCTCATTTGTGGTCTGAAATACGTAGAACAAGAGACCTTGCAGTCTTGAAGACAGATTATATTTTCATTAGGAAATGTAAGCCAGGTTTATGATGATAAACACAATTTCTTGGAATCAAAAGAGCCACTTCATGCCATCTCCAGTTCTGGCTTAGCTCCTCTTTCCAGATTGGAAGCTGATTTGAGAAGCTGACCTTGACACTGACAGCAGTTGAAAGTGTGATTAGGAGTTTTAGCCCATTGTGCCCTGGAGGATTTCCTATCTGCTTCATAGGTGGTCGGAAGGGAAAAGAAAAAAAAAAAAAAGAAAAGAAATCCTTTCCTTTGGGTTTATGACAGTGGAATATAGGTTGGAAATCTGACTAATCCAACATTAGTGGGCATGGATATTCTCTTTAATTTTAACTTGTAAAGATAAAGACAACTTCTCCATAAGAAGAAAAAATAATTATGTTCAAAATATTTTTAGTTGCAAGAATTCAAAATGGACAAAGCAGTTTCGAGTTTCATTTTCCTCAAGTTTCATTACAGGTTGATACCTTGCCTGGCAGGTTTGTAAGAAAAAATTATCCCATCATCTCTGCCTGCTCCCCTCTGGGATGAGCAGTGGACAGCTCCAAGGCTGGCTCCCTCAGTGCAGTCAGGCCATCCAGCCTCTCCCCAAAGAGAAATCTGGTGCAAGGTCTCCTGGGAGGCACGAGGTGACATCATTGCATAAGCCAGGGCTGCATTTGCTGCCTAAGTGGACCTTCCCAAGGTCCTGGGGGAGGGAGAACACAGCTGCAGCTGGCTCCTTGAGGCTGGGACCCTGTCTGCCCTCAGGATCCCTTTGGGGTTAAAGAAAAAGAACACATGTGATCTTTTCATGTTCATCTCCTAATGTGAGAAAGTGGATGGAAGTGTTGCATCCCAGCCAGCAATGATCAAGAAGCAATGTATTTGATGCCGTTTTTGAATTCTTATTATTGAAAGTATTTTGATAAAAAGTCACAAACATGGCCAGAGTTGGTTTTTTCTTTTCTTTTTTTTTTTAGAATCAGTAAATAACAGATGTGTATTTTTCCCTTTCTGGACATCTGTTTAACAACTTTGGACATAATGAGTACAAAGAAAGGAAAGCATATGCCAGCCCCATGCTCTATTTTTCTTTCTTTCTTTTTTTTTTAAAGTTATCAAGTCATTGTTTCCAGTATGGGAAAAATGTTATCATTTTGATGCGTTGGCATTTTTCATGACATCTTGGTCTCTTTTTTTCTCTGCACATTCCTTCAAATTGATACTGCAATCCCATGAATTCAATTCTCACCTACTTCCTGATAAAACCCAAATCTTTGATTTCGACCTGCCTTCCAGGCTTCTCAGCCTCAGACCCTTGTTTCAGCAAACCACTAGACTTTTCTACGTGGTGCACCACATGAAGCTTAGACTAAATATGTTCCACCCGGCACTCACTGCCTTCCCCTGTGAACGCCCTCTTGCTTCTGTCTGCCCATCACAGTGGCCACAGCTCTACCACCCAGACACTCGGGAGATCCTTGGCTTTTTCTCCCCCTTTTTTCATCTCATCAGTTGGTAAATTCCTTTCATTCACCTTCCTTAATATCTCATCAATGGCTCTCCTTTGGTTCATTCTCCTAGTGGAGAATGAACTTAACTAGTTAATACTCCTCGCTATAAACTCCTTCAGTGACTCCTCTTTGCCTCTGGGTGAAGCCGAAGGTCTGTGGCACCACCTGGCCCCAGCTTCCTTCTCTGGCCCCATTTCTCACCACGCCCGCCCTGCTTTCTGTCTGGTCTAGAGACAGTTTCAGGAACATGCCATCCTCTCTGCTCCCTCTGTAGCTTTGCCTCCCTTTCCATCAAGTATGCTATCCAGACTCAAATCAGAAATATGAGTCTTGCCACTTTGGACTATAGCTGCCGGTCCTGTGTGCATCCAGTGAGCCCTGCACAGACCTCCAACATGGTCTTAGATAGTACTTTACAATCTTTTTTATTTTATTTTATTTTATTTTTTAAACACTTTTAATTGAGGTATAGTTAATTTACAATGTTGTATTAGTTTCAGGTGTACAGCAAAGTGATCCAGTCATATATAAACATGCATATATAAATATATATATTTATATACTTTTTCAGATTCTTTTCCATTATAGGTTGTTATAAGATATTGAATATAGTTCCCAGTAGGTCCTTGTTTATCTATTTTACATATAGTAGTGATTACAATCTTTTTTTAAATTGGACTCTCTTTTCTCTTAGCTTTGATGTCAGAGACCAAGACATTAAAATTTTTTGTCCGTAACATCAATATTGTTCCTGACACATGGTAGGTGTTCAAAATAGTGAAGAAATTAATTTTTCTGTAACTAATTTATGCTTTTAAGTACTCCAAAGAATACTGTATTTGTGAGTATTGTTGATTTTTTTTTTAATGGTAAGGTTGGGTATTTAAATTTCACATCTTGCTCCTTAAAAAGTTGGGTTTATGCATAGATTTTACTGAATTTTTAAGACTTAAGCAACACTATACTCAAAAGGACAATATCCCAGTTAAAGGGAAAGATATATTCCTATTTTAACCTATGACCACATTTAGAATTATTTTTAGAGATTGGAGGATCTAACAGCTAAGTTTTCCAAATATTCTTGTTGCCTCTTTAGCGTGTTCTCTCTCCCTTTCTCTCTGTCTCTCTTCCTCTCACTCTCGCTTTCTTTCTATTCCCACAGTGACAATTTCAGTCCCCTCCTTTGCTACTCTTAACTCCCTACCTACCACCGCCTTCTCCTTCCCAAGAAAGGAGCTCTCCTCCTTCTTCCCAGAGAAACTGGATACCTTCTTATAAGAAGTCCTTCAAATTGCTGCACCTACTACAAGAAGATAATTCACTTACACTCATCATCTCATTCATTAAGAGAAGTGTTTATTAAGGGTCTTTTCTCAGCCAGGCACTGCATTAAGTACTGTAGGCATAATGTCATCAAGACATAGTCCCTGTGCTCAGTCTGTTTCCTTTCTGGTGAGTGATGCTAATGAGCACATAGGCACTCACACAGATAAGAGCTACCCTGGGAATGAGAACTTGATCTTGATGCTGTGAGCGCTGAAGTCCTTGGAAGAGTGTTCTGGGAAGAAGGGAAGGCATATGCAGTAGCCCAAGGAATAACCTTTGCTCCAGCCTCAGAGATTAAGGTGTCTGCTCCACAGATATTTTTCTATATTTTGGCACTTAACACCTGTCATTATTATCATATGTCCATTTTCTCTGCTTCCCCTATAGACTAGGAGCCTTTTGAGAATGAGAACATTGTCCCATCTCTGTACCGATAGTACCCAGCCTCATGCAAGGTTTATATATATATTGGAGATACTCAAGAAATATTTGGTGAATATTGAACATGACATGTCAGCGGTAAAATGTTTATAGTTTCTTACTGTTATGGATTGAATTGCACACTCCCAAAAGATATGTTGAAGTCCTAACCCCCAGCACCTGTGAGTATGACCTTATTTGGAACTAGTCTTTGCAGATATAATCAAGTTAGGGTGAGGTCATACTTGGGACTTCCCTGGTGGTCCAGTGGTAAAGAACCTGGCTTCCAGTGCACGGGATGCGAGTTCGATCCCTGGTCGGGGAACTAAGATCCCACATGCCGTGGGGCAACTAAGCCCGCGTGCCACAACTACTGAGCTCGTGTGCCTCAACTAGAGCCTGCGTGCAGCAAACTACAGAGCCCACGCACCCTGGAGCCTGCGCACCACAACTAGAGAGAGAAAACCCGCACGCCACAACTAGAGAGAAGCCTGCCCGCCACAACTAGAGAGAAGCCTGAGCAGAACATGTGGGGTAATGAAAAGATCCCGCATACCTCAACAAAGATCCCGTGTGCTGCAACTAAGACCCGACGGAGGCAAAAAAAATAAGGAAAAAAGAAGAAAAAGATGAGGTCATACTTGATTAGTGTGGACCCTAATCTCAAATGACTGCTGTCCTTACAAAAAGAGAAGAGACACAGAGACACACAGAGAAAACCATGTGATTATGGAGGAGAGATTGGAATGATGCATCTACAAGCCAAGGAATGCTAAGGATGGCCAGCGACCCCAGAAGCTAAGAGAAAGGCATGGAACAGACTGTATCCTAGAGTCTTCAGAGAGAGCGTGGCCCTGCTGAAACTTTGAGTTCAGACTTCTAGCTTCCAGAACTGTTGTTTCCTGTTCTTCTAAGCCACCCACTTTGTGGTACTTTGTTATGGCAGCCCTATGAAACTAATACAGCTTTTATTTCCTACTTTTATTAGGAAATATCATTGTAACTCCTGTTGTAAACCTTAGGCAGTCAGCATTACTGATGGGACCCAATACCAAGCCACGGGCCATGCTGAGTTAGCGAACAAATGGAATAGTTCTTGCTTTGAAGGTAATTGGTACTTAGAGAATCTCTCTTTTAGGTTTGCTTAGCTACCCACTTTATTTTTAGAGTGGCTATTTAATGGCCTAGCAAGAACTTCTGTGCTTATAAAAGGATCCACCATGGATGAAAGAAATATAGTCTCTGGCTTTCTAATCTCCTTATGGCCTCTCAGCAATGGTGTATATAAGGTCAGTGTTCATTGACTTCAGATCTGGCGTGGAAGAGGCTGAAATATTTCTTTCTCCTTCCTTTTGTTGCTTGTCCTCTCTGGGGCTGAAATTTGTGTAGGATAATGGAAAGAATGTGGGAAGTGGGGCACTATGGGACACCTGGAACAGAGGAAGCAAACTTTTCAAAATAAATCCCCATGTGCTTGTGAGACCCGCAGGCCTCCACCGCCCCAGACTTGTGGCCCTCCCTCTTCTTGGTGTGGGGCCCTGTATCTTGTCCTCTGGTTTCTCAGGAGTGGTGTTGTTATGTGACTTTTTACTCAGCATTTCTGTTACTTCTTGATGATTTTGGCTTGCAAAACTCCCATTTTAACCTTCTGAATTTAACTATAGGAAAGGGAGAAAAAGCCTCTTTTTTTTGCTCCTAATTCATTCTAGAACGAGATGTCCTTGGGTAATTGGCAACAACAGGTGTTCCTCTAGCTTTTAAATCAAGTGTGTGTGTGTGTGTGTGTGTGTGTGTGTGTGAGGAAACACTCCCTAAAATTATAAGATAGTCATCAATTTTGGTTTCATTAAGGGACTTGAGCTGGGTGGGGATAGGAAGAAATCATCATTTTTCAGTTGTTTGGGGAACTTGCTCTAAAAAGGAGATTGTCCGCTTCTCCTTCAATCTTTGTGTTGATGACATTTGTAGTGTTTACGGGGAGCACGCAGGTACCCAGAAAACTCAGACTGATGACAATAGTATTTGAAATGCTTCTGTAGGTCTGCTATGAGGTACACAGGAAAAAATGTATGTTCCAAGGTACAAGTGCTTGTTGACTTTTAAACGCAGCCAGCCCGTGCTCCTTATCAGAGATCTCAGAATCGCTCCGCGGTGCTGGCCTTCCTGTCCATTTGACAAGCATGTCAAAGGACAGTCTTAAGCACTTTATAGTTTATTAATTTTTTTCCTTCTTTAGTTTGCCATCTACTCTCAGAAACTGGAAAATAATTTCTTTTACTTTTTTCCCCTTTCTCATTTAAGCTGAAATTGATTTCTTTCTGAGCTTGGAAAGAAAAAAATTAAGCTGTAGTTAATACAGTTGCTTTGCTGAATAAAAATAAAAGACCAGTTTACTTTCAAGCTGTGCTGTATCAGCGTAAAGAGCTGTTCTGTACCTCCAAGGAGGATTTTGACATGAGAGTGCAAAATTTTATAGCATCAATATAGGATAATTGTAGCCAACACAAGAAGTAATAGAATTGTTTATTTGGAGGATGGGGTGGGGGGATGGGATTTTTGTGTGTGTTTGGAAAATTGGGAAGCTAGGAGACACTCTTAAATCCATCAGCTTCTCCAGAACTCTTCTCAAATGCTTATTGTCATGACAACCATCTCTTCATGAACCAAGGCCCCGAGTGTAATACAGATGGGCTTGGTTACAAGGTAGAGTTGCCATCTGCTTTGTTTTCTCTGAGGGACATTTTTTTTTGATCCCCGAGTATGATCTTCATACCTGAAAGTCCTGACCTATTTTTCTTTCTAGAGTCAGATATAGTTGTGAGATTAGTTCTTTTCTCCTGACTTTATCTATCATCACATACCTTACTTATTGCTAAAAGGAGGGGAAAAAAAGGATAATTATGTGTGTGTGAAAACAAGTATACATATTTTAATGATTTATTCCTCTATCTACTTTGCAAAGTCTGATACAAGGTGCCTAGTAATTCAACAGTACAGGCAAAAGTGAGATCAGGGCTTCCCTGGTGGTGCAGTGGTTGAGAGTCTGCCTGCCGATGCAGGGGACAGGGGTTCGTGCCCCGGTCCGGGAAGATCCCACATGCCGCGGAGGGGCTGGGCCCGTGAGCCATGGCCGCTGAGCCTGCGCGTCCGGAGCCTGTGCTCCACAATGGGAGAGGCCACAACAGTGAGAGGCCTGCGTACCGCAAAAAAAAAAAAACAAAAAACAAAAACAGAAAACCAAGCAACAATTGAGCAAACTTGAAGCCAGTGTTGTCTTTGGATATCCTTTCTCAGTGAGTAACCTACTCATTATACCTAAGATCTTTTCAGAGGAAGGACAGTTTTCTGCATTTAGTTTATCTCTCATGTATGCATTGTAAGAGAGATGTCTGGGAAATATCTCAGATCCTCCCAAGCAAGCTCTCTGTTGTTTGTCTTTCATTCAGATAAAACTGGGGAAGAAGGAGAATAACCGCAGACAGCGGTGTTGGTTTTTCTTTTGGATGTGCCTTAGAAACCCCTCCTTTGAATCTGTACACGTAAAAATAAGTCACAGAGTAAAATGTGTTAAGCTCTGCTGCACTGTGCTGAAGGGATTAGTAATGATGTCATAGCATCTTCATCATACAGTGTCAGCTAAAACATGACCCTCTCGTCAGTCTGCAGAGTCGAGATGGGAAAGTTCGTGCATCTGTATAGATATCATGACTTTCATCACCTGTAATTCTTTCAACATACGGTCTTCTAAGTAAGGGGTGTTTGAAGGGCGCTCCAGTAATTTTAAAAGGCAGTACCTTTGTTTATTTTAAAACCTCTGGACTGAATTCTTCGATCTTTACTCAAATTAATTTGGCTGTCAACTATGCTAAACGTGACAGATTTTAAAAACGTCAACTTTGTCACATTCAGTTCTTCACTTACCACTGGTTTTTATTGCTTATCATTGCCTTGAGAATACCACTTTATTTCCCAATGCATGTAGTCACCTCAGGGTAAGATTCATTCTCTCTACCCCAAGGCAAATAAGGAGCAACAAAGGACCTCAGTGGAGGTCTGCTGAGTTCAATAGAAAGCCATGGGCCACTTATATTGGGGCTGGTCAGGGAGGGGGGCATGAGGACAGCTGCATTCTGGATTTGCTAAACATCTTGAAATGCTTTGAGTATAATAAAAGCCCAAACGTGCTTTCTTTTTTCATTTTTTCACATATGTATTTTAGGAGAAATATAACCCACATGCTCATGTTCCCTCCACTTTTAAATCATGAAAATGTTGTTTTGTAAGAACTGTTTGATGTCCAGGAAGTCTTTTATCCTTTTTATTAGGTTATTTTTTACATATAAATAAAAAGAAAAAATAAACAGAAAACACAACATGACATCATGATTTAGGGCAAACACAAAGTGCTCTATTTAAGTTTGAAGTTCTAAATCTCCAATATTTTAAAACCAAACATTTCTCTTGGTACTTTGCAAAAGTGGTCTTCCCTTCTACTGGACAGAAGTTCCAGCCTGTTGGGATGAAGTAGGGAAGAGTACAAATGTTCATTGAGTAGCCACTCTGGTACTGAGACATCTGCTAACTCCTTAATTTTTACAATAACCCAAAGTGATTATTTTACAGATGGGAAGAGCTTTCAGAGACCTTAAGTAACTGGCCGTGGGCCACAGAATAATTTCAAGCCAGGTCTACGTGTCTTTTTGGTTCATTGTCTTTTAATTACTTCTGTCCTCCTCATTCTGTTGGGGGAGAAGGGAGGGTGTATACCTTCCAAAAAGTTACATCTTGGGAAGTGACTTGGAAGTACCTAATAATCAGGCCTGAGGGTGAGGACGTTGTAGCCTCTGGAAAGTGTCTGCTTGGTATTGGCAAGGTGGATATTGACTACGGTGTTTGCATAATGGCTTTGGATAGGTGATGTTTGCCAGAGGGGGCCTGGGAACACTTCCTTTTATTATAGCGGAGGAAAGCCAGAATACACAGGGATGTGATGTGGGGCAGGCTTGGTAGGAGGCCCATGTTCTTGCACCGTGATTCAGTATGTCTAAACAAGTGATAGTCTCATACCATTTTATTCTATAACAGTGGTACATATTTGGTAAGAGTGGTATATTACATTATTTATTTAAATGGACTAAACTCATTTCTTTGAAAAGAATTTTTCAATGCTTATATGTTACGGAGACATCTTAAAGTGTTAGAGAATGAGAATCACAGTTCTAATGGGCCTCTCTATAATGAGGCTGCATATAAAGGAGATTCCATATTTTTATTTGGAGGAGGGAGGTTATAGTCAACTATACCATGAGGTACATGGTTCATAGTATGGCATTAAGTTACTATCTTGTGGAGAAAAAGAAAAAAAAAAACAACAGCAAAATGGAGGATGTGAAGACTGCTTAGCATCTGAGCTGGGATCTAGGTTGTTCTGACATTATCTGTTCTACAGGCTTTCTCTCAGAAATCCCAAGTTTTATTCAGTTTGTAGCTGATTTATGCTACAATCTCATGTTCCATATGTTCTTTCTTTCTTTTTTTTAAAAAAAAAACCCTTATTTTATTTTGGCATCAAGGGGAAAATAGATGAATTATTTAAATCTTCTTTCACTGAGTTAAGGCAAAACAGAAAGAATGCAATGGGCAATATAACTGACATTTTGGAGAACATTGGGGTCATCATATGACTGAGAACATGATTAATTTTTTGAAGGTCAGGAAACTAATATTTTTCCAGTGGATTTACTAAGGGAACCAACCACCTGGCTTCTAGTTTTGAACTGCTCCCCAGGAAAAAGTTGCTTTTTTCTTCACAGAGATTCTACTTTGTTTTGCATCTATAACATATAGGTTGTATTCCATGGAAATAAGAAATACAATTACTGTAGCCCTCATTTTTTTTCTCATGCCTCTACTGAAGACCCACTCTGGTTTATCTTTTACTCAACAGCACTGCAGAACTTAAGGGGCATTCATATTATATTAGTCATTTTGCCTCAGGCTCTCGGCACACTTTGCCGTGTCTTGCCACACCCAGTAAGAGTGGGTAAAGCTTTAAGTATCTCCTGTGTGCCAAGGCAAATTAAGCAATTAGTATGGCAGTCCCTAGCAGAGTGGGGAAGAGGGCTTAGGATCTCATGAGGCCCAAGGGAGGGGGGAAGACAGGCCACGAGCTCCTTTCACAGTCAAAACGCAGTGGAAAATCTCGGAGGCAAAACAGTTACCTTATAACGAAGAAAGAAGGCAGAAATATCTTTACTTGGTGACGAGACTGGAAATAACAAGCTGCTTTTCTGTATGGAGAGACTCTTTTTCTCTGAAAGAGGCCTTCCTCAACTTCATCAGATCCCTGCCCACATAACAGGTGGCGAACAGGACTTGAAGCATTTCTGTCTGTTTCCAGTATATCCTATCTCTGGATACTCTATTACTAGACCTGTAAGTGCAGACTAGAGAAAAAGGCTCATGTTCGCTTTCTCTTAAAATTTTATTTTATAAAGTGAGATTTCCTTGCAGCTGACTTCACTTGGTCTCAATAAACTACTGTTACTACTTTTGAGGTATGCATTCTACCCCACTGGTGTGGATTCCACAGCCCTGAAGACCCCTTGCCACTGGCACTAAATGAGAGTCCCTAAGTGATGAGGGGTAAATCATGTCTCACTGTGTCACCTGTAAGAAGTTCTGTCACTGATGCCTCTATTCATATCCCCTAGATGCTGCTAGCTCCTACCTTCATACTGGCCACACTTTCAAGTGTTCAAGAAAGGCATTGTTGCATGCCTCTAAGTTATGATAGCAGATTCAGCTGAAGTAGCATAATAGATTATTCTTCCTGTTTTGAAGGAAAATAAGCCAAAGGGTTGAAACTCGGTGTCTATAGATAGTTGGCCCAGTATAATTTTGTTTGGGATTTATTACATTATTTTTCTTCACGGTATATGAATTGAGAGTATTAAAGGACATTTATTCTACACCAAAAGAGCATGCAGCTCCTGTGTGGTTAAAATAATATTGAGATCAGTATATTGGAAGAGACACTCCATCCAGTAACTTCCTTCAGTAGCCCTCACATTCACTGAGAAGGTTAATTGAAAGTTTTTGCACACTCCCTGCAGCCTTGCCCCAGGAACTTGCAGAGGACACTTTGGAAGAGACACAATAACCCTTGTCTGCAGGTGATATGCACAGCTGGGAAAGATAATTAAAGAGACTATTCCTTTCTGAGAGATCTACATCATTTCAACAGAAGGACCCAGCAATTCTGCTGGATTCAGACTGAAAACTGTCACTAACAGACATACTTCAGACAGATTTCATAATCACCAGACCTCTGTGGTACAAATGGTTATGGTGAGCTTCTGAGACTCCCCCAAAACCACTAAAACTGTCCGACTTAAATAGCACTGAAGTTTTGACGTGAGAATTAAAAAGTATGATTCAGTTTAATATGTAAGGTTGCTACCAGAAAATGCTCCTTTGGTTTTCCAAAATTGATTGGTTACATGGCTGCAGTTCTCTCTCGAGATACCCTCTAAATGTCATCCTGCGTGATTGTTTGGGGCTTATGGAGGGTATTGAATTACATTGTGTAGGTTTCATTATGGGTGACATTATCACAGGATTACTTTTTTTTTTCCACATCAAACAGGCAATGTCATGAGAAGAGAGAAAATACCTCTCAAATGTTAACATTTCTGAAAGTGAGTTTGATTTATAGGGTAGGTTTATATTGCTATTATGAGACTTTATCTGAAAAATTGGGATGAAATCTTAAAGAATTGAAACTTCCCTGTGAGTTTTCCTTATAAACACTGCTCACTGGAGATGGTTTATCCCATTAGACGTTGACTACTGAGAAAGAGAAGCCTTTCTTGCTGCCTTAGGCAGTGCTTCTTCCAGAGCAAGGCTAGTCCATTTTGACCCAAAGCACGCTATAGGTAAACAGTTCCAAGGTGTAGGGATATCTGTTCCTTTTTCTTCCCAGGAGTCCTGAAACCCAGTCACTGTTTTTAATCCCTTAGTTTTTCTTATGAACAGAACTGCCCATTTTCTCTCCAGTTGCAAGTCCTGCCTTGTGTGACTGAAACCCGCCCTTTCCAGTGGGAAGACACTTGCTCTGATAAATGCTACACTTTAATTGGCCTTGGCATGGCTGGACGATGTAGCAGAAGGTGCAATAAATTTAGACGTTACAAAAGCAGAATTTGATAGAATTATGCATTTTGTGCTTCTAATGAGTACCTAGTCTAGAAGGATTTACAGACACATGCATAATTAATGCGAATATAGTGTAAGATAATGATCTGTTAGAAGCACATGAAAAGATGCTCAATATCATTAGTCCTTAGGGAAATGCAGATTAAAATCACAGTGCCAGTGTGATACCTCTGTACATCTACTAGAATGTCTAACATGAAAAAGACTGACCATACTAAGTATTGGCTGGGGATGTGGAGAGACTGGTACTATCGTCCGTTGCTGTCGGGGTTGTAAAATGGAACAATCACTTTTGAAGACAGTATAGCAGTTTCTTAAAAAGTTAAACATATACCTACTGTATACCTACCTTATAATCCAGCCATAGTACACTTAAATATTTACCCAGGAGAAATGAAAGCATATGTCCATACAAAAAATTGTACATAGATTGCTCATGGCAATTTTATTTGTAATAGCCTGAAGTTAATCAAATATCCAATGAAAGGATAAATTGTATTTATTTATTGGCTATATCCAATAAAAAGAATCAACTATTCTTTATTGCTGAGTGGAATACCACTCAGCAATGAAAAGAATCAACTATCTATACATGTAACAACATAGGTAAGTCTTAACATAATTATGCTGAGTTAAAGAAGGCAAAAAGATGAGAGACTCTCGGAGAATTAAATAAATGCAGTAATGGTGGAAATATAGAAAGGAGAAAAAGAATTTTATGGTTACTTCAAAGATAGAATTAATGAGGCTTGGTTATGGGATGGTGGCTAGAGGGGGCTTACACTCTGAGGTCTTTCTCCACCTTGGGTTTCTCTATGCGGATCATCATCTACTTGGTGGTAAGGATTATATGAAAGATGGCACTTAAGTATATAAGAAATGATGAGCTAATTGTTTAATGCTGATTCTTTAATCAACACCCCCAAGAAGAAACATTCAGTAGGCAAACCATCACTACTACTGCTTAAGGAAAATGAACTTACATTTTGGCTTTTTAGTAAATACAAGTATAGATAACTAATAAAAGTATAATATTAGTGAGAAAAAATTAAAGAAGAGGACAAAGAAAAATGGGATTCCTAGACCCATCTCATGGATAAGAGAGAACAAAGGGTTGAGGGCAGAAAGAGAGAGGAAGGAAATGTGATGGGGGTACCTCAGGACAAAAGAACAGGGAACCAATTTGGAAAGGAGCAAACTTTATGGACATCTTGTTTACGAAATGCCCTTGTCACTCTGGCATGTCTTAATTTGTGTGGTTAGATTTATTTAGTCACTTGATCCAAAGTCTACAATTAATTGCAGCACATAAGAAGTACTGTCACTTGTGGTCAAGGGCGTAGGTTCTGGAGATTATATTTCCATCTCTGACCTTAACTAGTATATAAGCTCTCTGACCATCTGTTTCCTTATCTGTAAAATGATATCCCCGTGAGTTCCTACCTCTGAGAATTATTGTGTTAATAAATACTTTAAAAATTGGTATGGGAAGTACTTAGCATCGCTTCTAACCCATAGTAAAGGCTCAATCAATTGATCTTCCTGTTCTTTCCCCTTCTTCTCCTTCTCCCCCTCCTTCTTCTCACTATTATTATTACTGTTAGGCATCCACCATATTGTCAGTGATGACTGGAGAAAGCTTTACTCTCCCAATACACCATTGGAAAACAAGGGCACTTTTTAGTGTTTATTACCAGAAGTAACCATAATGTCACTTTTATTCATCTGACTCATTCTCTCCCGAGTGATTTATTTACACATTCTACTGTATTAGTCTTTCTTTTCCATGGTGTGAAAAAAAGAGCATGGCTTGGTGATGAAGCAAAGAGGTAGAAATTTAGTGACTTTGGTCCTGCCTGTGCTCCAATTCCTATTTGGTTTAGGGCAAGTAATTTAAATTTCTTGCACCTAAATGTCTTCAGCTGAAACAGAAATGAAATGTAATGATCACATAGGGCTATTAGAAATGTCTAAGTAAAAAGCATACACATTTTAACACTAAGTTCAGAACTTTATAGAAAACTAAGTGGGTTGCTTAAGTTAGTATATTTCTGTAGATATGACACTAAGACATTAAAAAAATGCCACAGTAAAGTTCACTGATATGCTAGGTTTAAAAAATAGTTACTTGACTTTCCTACTGTGTGCTTCTAATTTATGTTTTCCCATCTAATAAAAAATAGACCCTACCACTTCAAATCCCTGGTTGCATTACTTTTCATTTGAGTCAGCAGGGTTTTCTTGTCTTGTTTCAGGATTTGTGGATTTGACCCTCCATGATCAGGTCCACCTTCTGGAATGTGCCTGGCTAGAGATTCTCATGATTGGTCTTGTCTGGCGCTCCATGGAGCACCCAGGGAAGCTCCTGTTTGCTCCTAACTTGCTCCTGGACAGGTGAGTGACCTGGCTGTAGCTTGGGGGAAGCACATTCTTGATAATCACCAGTCTGATCCTGAAGCTCCTTTATTCAGCATTGCACGAAGCTTCCAAGAACTTCATCAAATATACTTACAAATGGGTGGATTCGGGTGATGTAGGGTAGTCGAGTTCACAGAAGGCTAAGGATAACTGTCTGCCTGATGTCTCCCCAGATTAGCTCTCTCATTTCTAAAACATACGTGTATATTGTATATGTGTGTGTATATTTATATATACATATATGCCTGTATCAATATATATACACATATGTATGTATCAATATATATACACATATGTATTTGTGTGTATTTACAAAATTGTGAACTGTAAT
Organism: Monodon monoceros; assembly: GCF_005190385.1. Lineage (NCBI taxonomy): Eukaryota > Metazoa > Chordata > Mammalia > Artiodactyla > Monodontidae > Monodon > Monodon monoceros. The sequence goes on from NW_021703771.1 coordinate 74,780,229, forward strand.
TTTCTAACTTCACCTTCATCTTGTGTTATATAAAAGAATGATGAGTAACTTTCCTTTAATTAAAATCTTTTTTTGGCTCATGTACATCCAAACCACAATAGTCTTTTCATTTCCTTTTCCAATTTTGCCATCAGTAAATGAAGAAATTTGAACAGAGTTCTGAAGGCCACTTCCAGTTTTATGAATTCATACAAGTTAACTTGCTTATTTTAGAAAATGAAGATTTCAGTTTTCAAATGTGCCACCTTATTTCATGTATTCTATTTGGGTTGACTTGGAATGTGGGTCCTATTCTTTCTTATTCAGTCATTGCTTAGAGTAATCGAATTTAGACATTATTTAACAGCAGCTACCACTAACAGAGTCCCTACCCAGCACCAGCTGCTGTGCTGAATACTTTACATACATGATCTCATTTAATCATCACAGTGCTCCTGGGAAGCCTTATCATTCACGTTTTACCAGAAAGGATGCTAAGTTTCAGAGACATTCTGCTACTTGCAAAGAGCATTGAGCTAGCCGATGGTGAGCCAGAATTGGAATTCAAGATCTGTCTGTCTCTGGCACACTCATGTTGGCTCCTGCCCTGTGCACGCGTCCTTCACACTCTTTCCTCAACAGCAATGCCTTCTCTGGTCTGCTGCTGTGACCTTTTGTTACCAGATGCACCTTGTCTTTATGGACGACATAATCATTTGAATGGGAACGATCCATCTTGTAGTTGTTTCTTGCAGACTTTTTTTGCCTCTGCTCATCAGTCCAAGGCTGCCAGGTTGCACGCGATGCATCTTTGGGCTTTCCTTCCTTTCGGAGCACCACGCTGCCCCCTCATCTCCTGTCCTGCTCTGGCTTCCTGCCCTACACCTGCCAAGCCGCCTGGAACAGAGTTCTGGCAACATTTATTTATTTAAATACTGGAGAATTGTATACGTATTGGTTACTCTTTCATCATTTTGTGTTATTATAGTGTCATCAACAGTGATGATGCTGTTCAAGAAGCAGCTCTTTCTTTCCATGGAATATAGTCCCGTATCACAGTTTTGTGGACTGATCGAGAGCGGCCACTGGTCTGGTTCCGTAGAACTGCCCTCGCACGGTATTTAGCCTGCCTTTTAGAGGATGTCTCTACAGTGCTTCTTCACTTCTTTTCCTTCCTTTCCCTTCCCTTCCCTTGTTTCTCTTGTCATTTTTCCCTTCCACCTCTTTTTTCCTGTTTTCCTTCGCTTCCTCTTTACTTCTTTTTTTTTTTTCCGGCCTATCTCCTCTTCCTCCTTTTCTTTCTCCTCCTCCTTTTTCTTCTGCTGCTTTTCAATTTTTTCTGTTACAGTCATGTCGTTCCATGACCAAGTTATAATAAATTTGCAGATGAAAATCATAGACCACGTACAGTGTTTCTCCACAGTAGACTGGAAGGTGTCTTCAGGGTTTAGGATATTGGGGACATTCCTGACTGAGTTGATGTGTTCCATGATTTACTACCTCATCCATGTTTACCTTCCTAGGTACACACTTCCTGAGAGCAATCATCAGTCATTGCATTTTAGATATGAAAGTGTTTGTGACATCACCTCACCCCGATGAAACTCATTTTGCCAGCAAGGTGATATTGTGCAGGATCTTATCAACCACCTGCCTTTCTTTTCCACACACTGTCAGTGTGCTTAATTTTCTCCCATGTTTCTCACTGCAGTGTCAGTGAATAAGAGTTCTCATTTCTCTCCATTCCTCCCTTCTAAAATTCCAGATAGGAAGTTCCTACTACCTCTAGACCAGGATTTCTCAACTTCTGCACTATTGACATTTTTGGTTGGATTATTCTTTCTTGTGGGGGACTGTCCTGTGTATTTTAGGATGTTTAGCAGCATTCCTGGACTTAACCTACTAGATGCTCTCGTAGCAGCATCTCTTTCCCCAGAGATGACAACCCCAAATGTCTCCAGACATTTCTAAATGTCCCCTGTGTATGTGTGGGGAGAAGGGAGGCACAGAATTGTCCCTGGTTGAGAACGACTACTCTAGATTTTCCCATTTCAAAATCCTATAAGCTCTTCAGACTCGCAGTATTGAATACATTATCTTCCTCACCACGTTTGTTCCTTTTCTTTTTTTCTATTAGTGGTATTCAGCTAGACACTGAAGCTGTCAAGTTCAAGTTAACCGTGGATTCCACTCCCTGCACCAGATTATCCAGTTAACTGTCAAGTCCTTCCTGCCCTGTTTCTGAAATCCACACCTCCCCTTTGTCGCCATTCCTCCCCTAGCACAGGTCCCTCCTAGCACAGTCAGCCCTCCCCAAAGGCTTGCCTCTCCAGCACTGTCTTTCTCGGCCACCGGCCCTCTTTCCTTCAGTCTCTTCCCACAGGGCTGCCAGAGGCTTCTTTCTAAGGCACAGCTGTGATCCTGATGCTTTCTGATTCAGCTTCCATTGGCTCTCTGCCTTCTTTAGAAAGTACCGTCTAGACTTCTTACCTTGATGATTATGAATCCCTGTTGCAAGTGTCGCAGACACAGACATCAACAGAGCGGGTCAGATGATGTAATGAGGAAGGCCAGTGGCTTTGGGTCCAAAATGGAGTTCTGGGGATTAAGTGAGCCTGGTGAGCTCTTTTCCAGGCTAACAAACACCTGGGCCCTGACTGCAGCCTGAGAGCCACGAACTTGACTTCACTCTTCAAGGTTTTTTTCCACTGCTTCTGAAAGGCCCTGTACCTTTAGGATTCCTTGTCAGAATCTTGGGACCTTCTTTAAGGCCATTTCAGATGTTACTCTTCCGGAAAACCTTCCTCCAAACTCTCTCCTCTTTAGCCAGAAAGTAGCCTTTTCTTTGTCTATGTTCTCATGGGGTTTGGTTTCTGCTTCTCTTATTCTCCTTCTGCCACCTGTAAGTTATGACTGTATGTCTTATCTTCCCTTTCAGCTCATGAACTTCATACAGGCAGGAACCAGATCTTGTTCGCCTTTTTGTTCCCTCCAATGAACAAAGTCTTCCATGATCCCCGATAAGTGTTTGTTAATTGCACTGGCCAGGGTCCCCCGGTGGCTCATGGTATAGTCAGGAGAAGCCACGTCTTCTGATGGTCATTTCAACTGTTCTTGTCATCAAACTCACTGACTTCTTGTTCAGGGCTACTTAATTCCTGGCTTAGACCCTTCTAGACTTCGAAGAAATTAAGATACATCTGTTTCGAAAGGATTTTTTAAATTACTAAGTGCATTTGGCTTATGCTTATACTTCTGCTTATATTCCACAAACCTGTTAAATTCCGAATGAAGATAAACAGAGGATCTTATTTTTCTTCCATCACTAGACCCACTATGGAGTAAAATCCTCCAGGTCTTAATATGTTTAAGAACATTTACATACATACATTTCTAATCATGTTAATGATTAGAAAAATATATAAATAAATATAAATTATATAAATAATATTATTTTTTAAAATATGGTCTATAGTATATAATTTTCTATATTTTTCTAATTATTAACATGTACCTAAATATTATAAAATTTCAATATTATTAAATTACTCTCTTGGTATGAGAAGATAACTGCTTTTGCTGACATTGATATATGCATAACAGTAAAAAATATTGTGACCAGCAACCCATTTGAAATTTTATACATCTGGAAGATGACTTTTGAGTGATAGTTGAGAGCACTGTTTATGTTTTCGCCTTGCAGGCTCCCAGCCCTTTTGATAACATTCAGCTTTCTGATTAACATCAGTCACCTTGATCTCCCTTTTGCTCTTTTCCCATCCTTTTGCACATTGTAAACATTTTTTGTAACAAAATGTAGAAATCCATGAGTTTCAAAGCCAAGTATTTGAGAGCTGGTAAGCAAAAGATGAACGTTTGCTGCATCATTTTTATTTTATCTCAGGCTCGGTGATACTACCTTTGCAAAGTCGGCCTCCATAGGGTGTTTACATCTGCATAGACCTGGGGACAAGGGAAAGCCAGAAGTCCCAAGGAGTCCTGTCACCCAGGGATTATCAACGTTGCTAACTAGAGACAAGGGTTTATCTGTGATAGATTATAATGATATCCTGTTTTCTTAAGCCTTCTTTGCAAATCCAGGCACTTGTGCTTTCCAAGGCTATCAAGAGGACAGAATATACCTTAGTCTTCCCTTGTAATTACTCAAATGTTAGTATTGGCAAATGGGGTTTAGTGATTATAGGAATATAAAAAAATTGCTGGATTACCATCCCACACTTGTGAGCAGAGGACTGTATTTCCTATCTAGCATCCATTTCAAAAGAGTTATTGCTTGATTTACTCCCGATGATAACCCATGATATCTTGATTCTGGTAGTTTATAGCTTTCCTGGTAGTCATGTGCTTGAAGGCTAATTTTATCCTTGCCACTTAGCCTACCCACAGTTTCCAGTTCTTCCCTGTATCTTGCAGCACTGAGTCCCAAGCACTTAATGCAGTCTTCTCTTCCTGTGAAAACCAAGAAATAAAGCTTGTTATCAGGTATTAATAGAGAACCCAGTAATTTCTCTCAGTGTGTGTGTGTATTTTATAGGAGGGAAGTTAAAGATAATAAGAACACCTGTGAAAGTAATCAGGAAATGGAGAAATCTCATTTTCCATTCTAGCACCTAATCCCTTGGTGTGTTTTGGCACCAGAAAACACAAAATATGTCCTCTGTGTCAACTAGGAATGCACCTCTTCGTTTAGTCCTGCTTGAGTGCTCACCCTGGAAAAACAGAGACGGAAAACAGAAGCAAAAGTGTTCAATATAAGTCATTCCTTGTGGGATCTCTTTGTTTTCGCAGGAGTAAAGTTTACTATCGCTGGAAGGCAGATGTGATGTTAGAGGACACAGTGTGAATTGCCAGTTCAGTGAGACTATCCAGTTTCCAGAGCACTGTCTAAATTCTGTTTTGCTGGCGCCATCCATGCTAACAAATTCTGAGAAATATTTGCGGATTTCTCAGTGAAGCCAAAGCACTCTCTTTCGATTCCTATTCACTCTCAGAGAGAAAAAACTATTCATCCATTTGAAAGCAAAGCTTAATTCGACAAGGAGAATATTCCCTCTACCAAGCGTCTGGCCAGAGGGTTGTTGATCTAGCTCTTTCCATCGCTCCTGCATCAGGAGGCTCTGTCCGTAGGAAATAATATTGGACAACAGAAAGTTCTTTGACTTGTAGGCATGGAATAGGAATAAGTTCTCTTCCTTAAGAGAAAAACAGGTTGTTGCACTGGAGAGAACATTTTGCTTCTTCTACTAAATAGCTGACTGTTTTCAGACCGTAAATTCACTTTAAACTGAAAAAAAAAGTCATTTTCTAGAAGCAAGAGCATGCTCATTTCAAGTTATTTATTGTAAATATTTCAGAAAAAAACATGCAGATAAAAACATGCAAATGAAACAATGCTTCCAGCAAATGCTTTTACTGGCCTTTTTTTAATTGGCCTTTTAAATTTTTTTCCTGTGTAAAATTTGATGTAAATTCTTTGCAGATTTTCTTCACTTGGAAGAGTGAAAAAAGAAATTTCGGAAATAAGTTGATAAATTCAGAATGTAATTTGTTTAAAGGTTTCTTGGGCATAAAAAGAAGGACCTCCCTTTATATTCCCTTTTTAGATTTCTTCTCTCTGAAAAATACATGCTCTACTGAAGGGGGATGTTATAGTAGTAGGGGCAGCAGGTGGGTCGGGGAGTGATCAGCTCCTCAGCAAAGTCAGTCCTGGGCAGGAGACAGTTTCGGTTACTCCAGTGGCTTTGCTGGATTCCCTCATAACTTTCCAGGCTTGTGTTGGTTTGCATCCCTATATGGCCCATTCATATCCCAAGAACTTTGTTCATAACTTTTATTTTTGCTCTACCTTATAGAATTGGATGAGGAAAGGAAAGAAAGGAAGCCAACTTTCATGTAACTTCTTTAATCTGTACAGTAGTGTGATGGGTTATCTTCTATACTATATTTTATTTATTATGTGAGAATACAGGTAGCAAAGGGTTTTACCAGCTTGTATTCTTGGCGCTGGATCCATTGGTTCTTTCCAGTTCTGAGTCCTTAATTACTCAACAGCAGATGCCAACTGATTGATTCTTTAAAGTCTTTGGTGCAGAGTTATGACAAATCCTGGGAATATGAAACTGTAAACTGCAGAGGAGAAAAATTGAGGCCCAAAGAATAGAGAAATTAGCCAAGCTGTTAATATTACTGCTATCTCTGATTGAAAAGGTATCAAAATATCTATTGGACTAAAACCCAATTTCATTACACACTTTAAGTGGGTCAATTATGTGATATGTGAATTATATCTCAATAAAAACATTAAACACACACACACACACACACACACATATTGGAGTTTTGGAAAAAGTCAATTTGACCAACGAGACCTTCAATCATGAAAACGCCTGTAAGGGTTCTACTGGAAAAAGGTAAAAAACAAAACATTCAAATCAAGATTTCTTCTTAAAAACAAAGCAATTAAGCAGTGCTATGTTATAAATGCTGCTAAGCCACAAGTCTTTAACTCCTCAAGAGGAATAAGCCTATAAACAGTAAGGATCCACTTAATATAAAATTGCCCCAGAGGAAAAGGCATAATTCCAACCAAAGAATTAATTCTGTGTAAGAGGTTAATTTAACTTTTCTTACATGTTTACCTACCACATTATTTTTGCATTTGCCATAAATTGTTAACAATTAAACTTGCTAATTGATTTAAAATACAATCATCATAATATTTTTGACAGTTCTAAAATATCTTGATATTATTTAAGTCACACATGCTACATAGAGGTAATCACGTAATCCCTCTCTCATATCTGCTTTAATCGCAGCTGCTTTTCCATAGTCAGAATTGGAAAGATCCTCATTTGTTTAATGAGTGCAATTAAAATCCATTGATAAAGGGAGATAACACAACTTCAAGTCTGTGTTAGTTAGGATTCAGTTTAAGTCAACTCAGTAGATATTTATTGAGTACGTCCATGTCTCTAGGGTTCTGCCTAATACTGGAGGATATGAAAAAAATGTGTAAGAGGCAGACCTGTCCTCAGGGAATTCACTGTCTAGTGGTAGAGTAATATTGGTGTACAAATGAATGCAGGCAAAAGCAAGACATTATAAGCAAGCCTCCACCACACCCCACATCATTCGTGTCTAGTTTAGCTTCCTCCATCACTTTTTAAAAAATTGAGATACAATTGACATAACATTATATTGTACAACATATGTATACAACGTATGAGTTGATATATGTAGATATTATAAAATGATCACCACAGTAAGTCGAGTTAACATCCATCACTACAAATAGTTATACATTTTCCTACGACGAGAAATTTTAAGGTCTACTCTTTTACCAACTTTCAAATATACAGTAAAGTTTTATTAACTATAGTCATGAGGCTGTACATTACCATCCCCAGAACTTATTTATCTTATAACTGAAAGTTGGTACCTTTTCGCTATCTTCACCCATTTTGCCCACCACCCTCCTCTGGCAACCACCAATTTGTTCTCTGTATCTTTGAGCCTGGTGGATTTGTTTTTATCTAAGATTCCACATATAAGTGATATCCTACTGCGATGTGTCTCTCACTGTCTGACTTATTTCACTTAGCATAAGGCCCTCAAAGTCCATCCATATTATCACAAACGGCAGGATTGCCATCTTTTTATGGCTGAATAATATTTCATTATATATATGTATATATATAAACTTTTTCTTTATCCATTCATCCACTGATGGACACTTAGATTACTTCCATGCCTGCCTTGGCTATTGTAAATAATGCTGCAATGAACATGGAAGTGCAGATATCTTTTCAAATTAGTGTTTTCATTTTCTTGGATAAATGCCCAGAAGAGGAATTTCTGGATCATATGGTAGTTCTATTCTTAAACTTTTGAGGAACCTCCATCCTGTGTTCCATAGCGGCCGCCCAATTTACATTCTTACCAACAGTGCACAAAAGGGTTCCCTTTTCTCCACATCCTCACCAACACATGTTATTTCTTCTCTTTTTTTTTGAATTTTATTTAATTAATTATTTTGTACAGTAGGTTCATTTTAGTTATCCATTTTATACATATTAGTGTATATATGTCAATCCCAACCTCTCAATTCATCCCCCCAGCCCCCAACCCCCCCGCCACTTTTGCCCCTTGGTGACAATATGTTGGTTCTCTACATCTGTATCTCAACTTCTGCCCTGCAAACGAGTTCATCTGTACCATTTTTCTAGGTTCCACATATATGCGTTAATATACGATATTTGTTTCTCTCTTTCTGACTTACTTCACTCTGTATGACAGTCTCTAGGTTCATCCACGTCTCTACAAATGACCCAATTTCATTCCTTTTTATGGCTGAGTAATGTTCCATTGTATATATGTACCACATCTTCTTTACCCATTCATCTGTCGATGGGCATTTAGATTGCTTCCATGACCTGGCTATTGTAAATAGTGCTGCAATGAATATTAGGGTGCATGTGTCTATTTGAATTATGGTTTTCTCTGGGTATATGCCCAGTAGTGGGATTGCTGGGTCATATGGTAATTCTATTTTTAGTTTTTTAAGGAACCTCCATACTGTTCTGCATAGTGGCTCTATCAATTTACATTCCCACCAACAGTGCAAGAGGGTTCGCTTTTCTGCACACCCTCTCCAGCATTTGTTGTTTGTAGATTTTCTGATGATGCCCATTCTAACTGGTGTGAGGTGTACCTCATTGTAGTTTTGATTTGCATTTCTCTAATAATTAGTGATGTTGAGCAGCTTCTCATGTGCTTCTTGGCGATCTGTATGTCTTCTCTGGAGGAATGTCTGTTTAGGTCTTCTGCCCATTTTTGGATTGGGTTGTTTGTTTTTTTAATATTGAGCTGCATGAGCTGTTTATATATTTTGGAGATTAATCCTTTGTCCATTGATTCATTTGCAAATATTTTCTCCCATTCTGAGGGTTGTCTTTTTGTCTTATTTGTAGTTTCCTTTGCTGTGCAAAAGCTTTTAAGTTTCAGTAGGTCCCATTTGTTTATTTTTGTTTTTATTTCCATTACTCTAGTAGGTGGATCAAAAAACGTCTTGCTGTGATTTATGTCAAAGAGTGTTCTTCCTATGTTTTCCTCTAAGAGTTTTATAATGTCCGGCCTTACATTTAGGTCTCTAGTCCATTTTGAGTTTATTTTTGTGTACGGTGTTAGGGAGTGTTCTAATTTTATTCTTTTACATGCAGCTGTCCAATTTTCCCAACACCACTTATTGAAGAGGCTGTCTTTTCTCCATTGTATATCCCTGCCTCCTTTGTCATAGATTAGTTGACCATAGGTGCGTGGGTTTATCTCTGGGCTTTCTATCTTGTTCCATTGATCTATATTTCTGTTTTTGTGCCAGAACCGTATTGTCTTGATTACTGTAGCATTGTAGTATAGTTTGAAGTCAGGGAGTCTGATTCCTCCAGCTCCGTTTTTTTCCCTTAAGACAGCTTTGGCTATTTGGGGTCTCTTTTGTGTTTCCACAGAAATTTTAAAATATTTTGTTCTAGTTCTATAAAAAATGCCTTTGGTAATTTGATAGGGATTGCATTGAATCTCTAGACTGCTTTGGGTAGTATAGTCATTTTCACAATATTGATTGTTCCAATCCAAGAACATGGTATATCTCTCATCTGTTTGTATGATCTTTAATTTCTTTCATCAGTGTCTTATAGTTTTCTGCATACAGGTCTTTTGTCTCCCTAGGTAGGTTTATTCCTAGGTATTTTATTCTTTTTGTTGCAGTGCTAAATGGGAGTGTTTCCTTGATTTCTCTTTCAGATGTTTCATCATTAGTGTATAGGAATGCAAGAGATTTCAGTGCATTAATTTTGTATCCTGCAACTTTACCAAATGCCTCGATTAGCTCTGGTAGTTTTCTGGTGGCATCTTTAGGATTCTCTATGTATAGTATCGTGTCATCTGCAAACAATGACAGTTTTACTTCTTCTTTTCCAATTTGTATTCCTTTTATTTCTTGTTCTTCTCTGATTGCCGTGGCTAGGACTTCCAAAACTATGTTGAATAACAGTGGTGAGAGTGGACACCCTTGTCTTGTTCCTGATCTTAGAGGAAATGCTTTCAGTTTTTCACCATTGAGAATGATGTTTGCTGTGGGTGTGTCATATATGGCCTTTATTTTGTTGAGGTAGATTCCCTCTTTGCCCACTTTCTGCAGAGTTTTTACCATAAATGGGTGTTGAATTTTATCAAAAGCCTTTTCTGCATCTATGGAGATACTCATATGGTTTTTATTCTTCAATATGTTAATATGGTGTATCACATTGATTGATTTGCGTATATTGAAGAATCCTTTTATCCCTGGGATAAATCCCACTTGATCATGGTGTATGATCCTTTTAATATGCTATTGGATTCTGTTTGCTAGTATTTTGTTGAGGATTTTTGCATCTGTATTCATGAGTGATATTGGTCTGTAATTTTCTTTTTTTGTAGTATCTTTCTCTGGTTTTGGTGTCAGGGTAATGGTGGCCTCATAGAATGAGTTTGGGAGTGTTCCTTCCTCTGCAATTTTTTGGATGAGTTTGAGAAGGATGGGTGTTAGCTCTTCTCTAAATGTTTCATAGAATTCACCTGTGAAACCATCTGGTCCTGGACGTTGGTTTGTTGGAAGATTTTTAATCACAGTTTCAATTTCATTACTTGTGATTGGCCTGTTCATATTTTCTATTTCTTCCTGGTTCAGTCTTGGAAGGTTATACCTTTCTAAGAATTTGTCCATTTCTTACAGGTTGTCCATTTTATTGGCATAGAGTTGCCTGTAGTAGTCTCTTAGGACACTTTGTATTTCTGCGGTGTCTGCTGTAATTTCTCCTTTTTCATTTCTAATTTTATTGATTTGAGTCCTCTCCCTCTTTTTCTTGATGAGTCTGGCTAATGGTTTATCAATGTTGTTTATCTTCCCAAAGAACCAGCTTTTAGTTTTCTTGATCTTTGCTGTTGTTCTCTTTGTTTCTATTACATTTATTTCTGCTCTGATCTTTATGATTTCTTTCCTTCTGCTAACTTTGGGTTTTGTTTGTTCTTCTTTCTCTAGTTCCTTTCGGTGTAAGGTTAGATTGTTTATTTGAGATGTTTCTTGTTTCTTGAGGTAGGCTTGTATTGCTATAAACTTCCCTCTTAGAACTGCTTTTGCTGCATCCCATAGGTTTTGGATCATCGTGTTTTCATTGTCATTTGTTTCTAGGTATTTTTTGATTTCCTCTTTGATTTCTTCAGTGAACTCTTGGTTATTTAGTAATGTGTTGTTTAGCCTCCATGTGTTTGTGTTTTTTACATTTTTTTCCGTGTAATTGATTTCTAATCTCATAGAGTTGTGGTCAGAAAAGATGCTTGATATGATTTCAGTTTTCTTAAATTTACTGAGGCTTGATTTGTGACCCAAGATGTGATCTATCCTGGAGAATGCTCCGTGTGCACTTCAGAAGAAAGTGTAATCTGGTGGTTTTGGATGGACTGTCCTATAAATATCAATTAAATCTATCTGGTCTATTGTGTCATTAAAGCTTGTGTTTCCTTATTAATTTTCTGTTTGGATGATCTGTCCATTGGTGTAAGTGAGGTGTTAAAGTTCCCCACTATTTTTGTGTTACTGTCTATTTCCTCTTTTATAGCTGTTAGCAGTTGCCTTATGTATTGAGGTGCTCCTATGTTGGGTGCATATATATTTATAACCGTTATACCTTCCTATTGGATTGTTCCCTTGATCATTGTGTAGTGTCCTTCCTGTCTCTTGTAACATTCTTCATTTTAAAGTCTATTTTATCTGCTATGAGTATCGCTACGCCAGCTTTCTTTTGATTTCCATTTGTATGGAATATCTTTTTCCATCCCCTCACTTTCAGTCTGTATGTGTCCTTAGGTCTGAAGTGGGTCTCTTGTAGACAGCATATACATGAGTCTTGTTTTTGTATCCATTGAGTGAGCCTGTGTCTTTTGGTTGGAGCATTTAATCCATTCACGTTTAAGGTAATTATCGATATGTATGTTCCTATGACCATTTTGTTAATTGTTTTGGGTTTGTTTTTGTAGGACCTATTCTTCTCTTGTGTTTCCCACTTAGAGAAGTTCCTTTAGCATCTGTTGTAGAGCTGGTTTGGTGGTGTTGAATTCTCTTAGCTTTTGCTTGTCTGGAAAGCTTTTGATTTCTCCATCAAATCTGAATGAGATCCTTGCCAGGTAGAGTAATCTTGGTTGTAGGTTCTTCCCTTTCATCACTTTAAATACGTCATGCCACTCCCTTCTGGCTTGTAGAGTTACTGCTGAGAACTCAGCTGTTAACCTTGTGCGAGTTCTCTTGTATATTATTTGTTATTTTTCCCTTGTTGCTTTCAATAATTTTTCTTTGTCTTTAATTTTTGCCAGTGAGATGACTATGTGTCTCGGCGTGTTTCTCCTTGGGTTTATCCTGTATGGGACTCTCTGTGCTTCCTGGACTTGGGTGGCTATTTCCTTTCCCATGTTAGGGAAGCTCTCGACTATAATCTCTTCAAATATTTTCTCGGTTCCTTCCTCTCGTCTCCTTCTGGGACCCCTATAATGCGAATGTTGTTGCGTTTAATTTTGTCCCAGAGGTCTCTTAGGCTGTCTTCATTTCTTTTCATTCTTTTTTCTTTATTCTGTTCTGCAGCAGTGAATTCCACCATTCTGCATTCCAGGTCACTTATCCATTCTTCTGCCTCAGTTATTCTGCTATTGATTCCTTCTAGTGTAGTTTTCATTTCAGTTATTTTATTGTTCATCTCTGTTTGTTCTTGAATTCTTCTAGGTCTTTGCTCAACATTTCTTGCTCTTCTCGATCTTTGCCTCCATTCTTTTTCTGAGGTCCTGGATCATCTTCACTATCATTATTCTGAATTCTTTTTCTGGAAGGTTGCCTATCTCCACTTCATTTAGTTATTTTTCTGGGGTTTTATCTTGTTCCTTCATCTGGTACATAGCCCTCTGCCTTTTCATCTTGTCTATCTTTCTGTGAATGTGGTTTTTGTTCCACAGGCTGCAGGATTGTAGTTCTTCTTGCTTCTGCTGTCTGCCCTTTGGTGGATGAGGCTATCTAAGAGGCTTGAGCAAGTTTCCTGATGGGAGGGACTGGTGGTGGGTAGAGCTGGCAGGGCTCATTAAAACTTTAATCCACTTGTCTGCTGATGCTGGGGCTGGGTTCCCTCCCTGTTGGTTGTTTCGCCTGAGGCAACCCAACACTGGAGCCTACCTGGGCTCTTTGGTGGAGCTAATGGTGGACTCTGGGAGGGCTTACACCAAGGAGTACTTCCCAGAATTTCTGCTGCCAGTGTCCTTGTCCTCATGGTGAGACACAGCCACCCTCTGCCTCTGCAGGAGACCCTCCAACACTTGCAGGTAGGTCTGGTTCAGTCTCCTATGGCATCACTGCTCCTTCCCCTGGGTCCCGATGTGCACACTACTTTGTGTGTGCCCTCCAAGAGTGGAGTCTCTGCTTCCCCTATTCCTGTCGAAGTCCTGCAATGAAATCCTGCTAGCCTTCAAAGTCTGATTCTCTAGGAATTCCTCCTTCCGTGCCAGACTCCCAGTTTGGGAAGCCTGACATGGGGCTCAGAACCTTCACTCCAGTGGATGGACTTCTGTGGTGTAAGTGTTCTCCAGTTTGTGAGTCACCCACCCAGTGGTTATGGGATTTGATTTTATTGTGATTGTGCCCCTGCTACCGTCTCATTGTGGCTTCTCCTTCTTCTTTGGATGTGGGGTATCTTTTTTGGTGAATTCCAGTGTCTTCCTGTTGATGATTGTTCAGCAGTTGGTTGTGATTCCGTGGCTCTCGCAAGAGGGAGTGAGAGCACGTCCTTCTACTCCGCCACCTCAAACCAATCTCCTATTTCTTCTCGTTTTGATAATAGCCATTCTGACAAGTGTGAGGTGATATCTCCTGGTTTTGATTTGCATTTCCCTGATGATTAGTGGTGTTTGAGCACGTTTTCATGTACTTGTTGCCCATTGGTATATCTTCTTTGGAAAAATGTCTGTTTACATCCTCTGCCTATTTTTTAATAAGATTGTTTGGTTTTTTGCTGTTGAGCTGTATGAATTGTTTATACATTTTGGATATTACCTCCATATCAGATATATGATTTGCAAATATTTTCTGCCATTTGGTAGGTTGCTTTTTCATTTTGTTCATAGTTTCCTTTGCTGTATGAAAGCTTTTTAGTTTAAGGTACTCCCACTCATTTATTTTTGCTTTTGTTGCCTTTGCTATGGTGTCAAATCCAAAAAAATCATTGCCAAGACCAATGTCAAGGAGCTTACCACCTATGTTTTCTTCTGGGAGTTTTATAGTTTCAGTCTTATGTTCAAGTCTTTAATCTGTTTTGAGTTAACTTTTGTGTATGGTATAAGATAGTGATCCAGTTTAATTGTTTTGCATGTGGCTGTTTAATTTTCTCAGCATCATTTATTAAAGAGACTGTCCTTTCCCCATTGTATATTTTTGGCTCCTTTGTTATAAATTAATTGACCACATATGTGTGGGTTTATTTCTGGGCTGTCTATCCTGTTCCCTTGATCTATGTGTCTATTTCTATGCTGATACCATGCTGTCTTGGTTACTATGGCTTTGTAATATAGATTGAAATCAGGGAGCGTGATGCTTCCAGCTTTGTTCTTTCTCAAGATTGCTTTGACTATTTGGGGTCTTCTGTGGTTTAATACAAATTTTAGGATTATTTGTTCTCTTTCTGTGAAAAATGCCATTGGAACTTTGATAGGGATTGCATTGAATCTGTGGATTGCTTTAGTTAGTATGGACATTTTAACAATATTAATTCTTCCAGTCCATGAGCATGAGATATAGTTTTAGCTATTTGTGTCTTCTTCGATTCCATTCATCAGTGTCTTATAGTTTTCAGTGTACAGGTCTTTCAGCTCCTTGGCTAAATTTATTCTTAGGTATTTTATTCTTTTTGATGCAATTGTAAATGCATCATAATATACGTTAATAAGGAGCTATATGTTAATAGTTCCTTATTAACATAGAGAAACTCAACTTCTTTTTGTATATTGCATTTGAATCCTGCAACTTTACAGAATTCATTTATTCTAACAGTTTTTTGGTCTTTAGGGTTTTATATATCATGTCATCTGAAAATAGTGACAGTTTTACTTCTTCCTTCCTGATTTGGATACTTTTTATTTCTTTTTCTTGCCTAATTGCTCTGGCTAGGACTTTCAATACTATGTTGAATAAAAGTGATGAAAGCATCCTTTTCTTAATGCTGATCTTAGAGGAAAAGCTTTCAGCTTTTCACCATTGAGTATGATGTTAGCTGTGGGCTTGTCATATATGGCCTTTATTACATTGAGGTACTATACCCACTTTGTTGAGAGTTTTAATCATAAATGAATATTGAATTTTGTCAAAAGGTTTTTCTGCATCTACTGAGATGATCCCATAATTTTTATCCTTCATTTTTTTAATGTGGTGTACTATATTGATTGATATGCAAATGTTGAACCATCCTTGCATCCCTGGAGTAAATCCCACTTGATCATGGTATATGATTCTTTTAATGTATTATTGAATTTGGTTTGCTAATATTTTTTGAGGACTTTTACATCTCTGTTCATCAGGGATACTAGCCTGTAATTTTCTTTTCTAGAGTGTCTTTGGTTTTGGTATCAGGGTGAAGCTGACCTCGTAAAGTGAATTTGGAATTATTCCTTTCTCTTCTATTTTTTGGAAGCGTTCATGACAGTTTCGTATTAATCCATCTTTAAATGTTTGGTAGAATTCACCAATGAAGATATCTGGTCCCTTTCTTTATTGGTATGTTTTTGATTACTGATTTAATCTCCTTACTAGTAATTGGTTTGTCCAGATTTTCTGTTTCTTCATGATTCAGTCTTGGTAGGTTGTATGTTTCTAGGAATTTATCCATTTCTTCTAGATTCTCCAATTTGTTGGCATATAATTGTTCACAGTAGTCTCTTATGATTCTTTGTATTTCTGTTGTATCGACTGTACCTCTTTCACTTTCTAATGTCTATGTAAGGGAAAATCAAACCCTGGTTTATACTTACATTTATAAACTGGTTCATTCTTGACATTTCCATGCCAGCATAACTAACTATACTCATTATACATTTATCCTGCTTAAAAGTGCATGCTAATATAGATAACTCTAAAAGATCATTCCATATGTTGGTCTTTTGGGTCTGGCAGGAGGGCAGCAGGGGGTTTTAGCAGAGATTTCTTAAGCCTCTGTGGTAGATGACCAAAAGTTACACATTTTTGAAATATTATTCCTGACAAGGTGTTAGTACTGCTTGGATATTTTTCTATGATTACAGCTTTTAATTTTATGACTGGATAGAGGTTTGGAATTTCACTTCAAAGTAAATGAAGTTAGTATATCTATTTCCATTTCTTATGTAAAGTTACAGTTCTCTTTATTATTAGTGTCATGGTTATATGGCCTTATGATCTGTAATTGAATTCCAACCTCTTCTTTGCTATTATTGACTTCTCCTTGTAGGCTCCTAATCCAAATACTAAGGATCATATTTCTCTTGTGATGTTTCAAGAGGCACTTCTAAGTCATTATATATTCTTATTCATTATTTTACCTGTTTTTCTATTTTATCAAATGCAAGAGAAACGAAAAACACACAGTCAGTATTTTCTTTGGTCTTATAATACCACAGCAGAGAATCAGTTTCTTAATCTGTTTATATATTGGCCACTCTCCATTGGCACAGATTCTAAGATCCATCATGACTTTATCATTGGAAAATATGATGCCACAGACATGTTACAATAATAAGGAAAAGTTAGTCATCATACCCCTGATAAGAAAAGTGCTTCTTCTGTATCTCCAAGTTTGATAGGACAAGCTTAATACTTTGTGAAGTTGAGCCTGTGACTGGATCCATCTTAGCCTCTGAGGAGAGCAGAGCCTGAGGGAGCACTTAATTCAGTGTGGGTGTGGCATGAAATGCAGAGATGAAGAAGGTTTCAAGACTTGTAGTCTTGGCAATTGAAAGGATGGCAATGCTGTTGATAGGAAGACAGAAGAAAGAGTAGGTGTTGGGAAAATCTGATGAATTTTTCCTTATATATGTTGGGCTTAAGGTACAGGGAGGATATACCCAAGGCTATGTCCTGAAGAAAGTTGGAGCCCAGAAAGAGATGGAGATTAAAAGCTGGAGATAAAAGATTTGAGTCATCTCCTTAGTTAAAAGTGTGGGATGAATGTGATAAGTAGGCAAGACAATGGAGAAAGTGGTGTCCAAAGGGCTGAGGAAAGACCTGTTAAAAGGCTGACACTTAGGAGTTACAAGTAGAAAAGAATCCCAGCCTGGGATTGAGTTGTTTGAGAAGTAGGAGCACAAAGTCTCTGATTCCAAGGGAGTGATGGCTTTCAAAAGAAAAAGGGTGGTGAATTACACCAAATACTAGAGAGGGGTAGGCAGGAGTAAGAAGGAGGGGACTAAGGATTTGATAATTAGGGGATAATTGTTGTCCTTAAAGAGAAGAGAGCATTTTTAGTAAAAATGTAAAGAGGTAGGGGAAATAAAACAAGAGTGTAAATGTGTTAAGTGTAAGTATAATGTATGAAAGAGAACATGGGTAGGGAAAATTAGAGAAAGGAAATACAAACTAGCTTTTTCAGATGTTTGGTAGTGAAAGGCAGTGGATCTCTAGTTCTTGATAGCACAGCATCAAGGGGGCAGGTGTCCTAGGTCAATCCAGTGATGTCCAATGAGAAAGTTTTTAGTTGCATTATGAGGCTTGTTTTTTTCAGTGTGTGTCAATCGATTGATTTATTGTCCTCTTTTGTTGCTCGAGGTGTCCCATCTTTGGCTAATAGAGTTTCTTCATGTCGACGTTTGTGTCATTTTGACATAAGCCATTAATCTTCGATGCCTCCTTACAGAATAGCACAATAACATCTCCCAACCTCATATTTCCTGCCCCAGAGCTGCAATCAACCATTTCTACAAGGGGCACTTGTTTCAGAGAAAATGGTATTTAGAACTCAGTCTTGGCACTTGGTGTGTTCACTGCTTTAGAGTTGCCATTGCTTCTTGACCTTTTCAATGGATAAAATTAGGATATAGCTAACAATTAGACCATTGAATGTAGTTGAAGATTTCTAAGTAGCTCAATTTGTCTTTGAACTATGTTCCACTGAGAATGGAAAGTCAAAATATTATATTTTGCAGACACTAGTTGTAACCTTTCTCTCTGAAGTTATGTTGCCACCTTGATATGGAGTAAGAATCATTCATTTCAACTTGATTTTCATTTTTATATTTTTAATTTAATTTTTTGAATATGTAAAATATTTGTTTCCAAAGTCAAAACTTTATAACCAGGTGTATTCAAAGAGTCTAACTTGCACTACTAACCTCTCCACTGGGTGTTCCCTATAATGTCAAGTTTGAATTAAGATTAAAAGGGAGGTGGATATACATATGTATGTGTGCTTGTATGTAGTCATATCCACACCCCATACACAAAAGTAACATATGATATAT
The DNA here is from genome assembly GCF_005190385.1 of Monodon monoceros. Taxonomy (NCBI): domain Eukaryota; kingdom Metazoa; phylum Chordata; class Mammalia; order Artiodactyla; family Monodontidae; genus Monodon; species Monodon monoceros. Next base: position 74,798,775 of record NW_021703771.1, read on the forward strand.
AATTCTGCATATTGCTTTGGAGGTTACTACATGTATATGTGTAAAGATCTTCCTTATTCCTGTTCATGATTATTTTATATTCCATTGTGTGGATCCCTTATTGATGGGCATGTAGGTTCTTTCCAATTTTATGCAATATACAACAACAGAATGAAGGCAACCATAATCAACTCTGTGAGTAAGTCATTTTGTATTTTCCTTAGTCTATCTTTGTGATAGATTCCTGGACGTGGAGTTACTGGGTCAAAAGGTGCATGCATACATAATTTTAGTAGATACTGGAAAATTTACTACCAATGATATTGTGTCATTGTGCTTTCTCACCAGCCATGTATAAGAGGGCCTGTTTCTCCACAGCCTCTCCAACAGAATATGTTGTCAAACTTTTGGATTTTTCCCAATCTGATGGGTAAGAAGTATATTAGAATGGTTTTAATTACATTTCCTTTTATTTATGAATAAAATTGAGCATCTTATTTACATTTAGAGCCTTTCATTTCATCTTCTGTGAATTGTCTATTCATATTTCTGTCCATTTAGTATTAGCTTATCTTTTTTTAAAAAATTTTTTAGGAGCTCTGTATATGTTAGAGATAGAGTAGCTGTTCTCAATGTAAATTGCCAACATATTTTCTCAATTTCTCATCTGTATTTAAACTGCTTATGGAGGATTTTGCCATGCAAAAACGTTTGCATATTAAGTTATACAGCAGAAATATATTAATCTTTTATTTTATTAAAGGGTTCCTCTGCTCCCAAATTATAATTATATTCACTCTGCCTGCTTCTAGTACTTTCTACTCTCATACCTTGAGTCCATTTGGAATTTATCCTGATATAACAGTGTGAAATAAAGATTGACTTTTATATTTTCCCAGATGGCTTTGCAGTTTTCCCAACACCATTTATTTTAAAAAATCAATATTTTCTTCTTAATTACATACTTAATGTCTTTATAAACTTGTCTCTTCATGAAATTTTAATTACCTGCTGAGGTTTATCTCTTTATGAATCAACATCGCCTAGCTTTATTTATGGTAGCTCCAAATTGTGTTTTAAATCTCGTTGGGCTATCTCTCTAATGTTGCCTTTTGATTTTTAAGGGTTTTATAGGTGAGTCTTCCTTGTTCCTTTTTTTATGTGATCTTTATAATTAACTTGTTTAGCTCCATAAGAAACTTTGTTGGTAATTTTATTGGGATCATGTTAAATATAAATTGGCTTGGGGAGTATTAACATCTTTATGGTGTTGAATCTTCCTATCTAAGAACAAGTTGTGCCTTTTCATTTGTGTTTAAATCTTTGTGTCTTTCAGAAGTGTTTTCAAATACCCTTATATATATTTTGCACATATTATAAAGATCATACCTAGCTAATATATATGTAGATATAATATATAAGTATAAATAAATATGTATATCGTCTGTATGTAGATAATTGATATTTGCATATTATTTTAATAGATTACTACTTTACTAAAGTCTCTTATTGTTTAGTGTTTCCACTAATTTCCATGGGGTTTCTAATATGCAATCACATCACCTGCAAATAGAGATTGTTTTACTTCTTCCTATCCCTAAGCATCAAAATATTTTTTCTTATCTAGTTGCATTGAATAATAACTCTAATACCATATAAAAATAGTAGCAATAGTGGGCACCATTTCCTTGTTCTTGTATATTCATGTTACAAGAGGTTCTATAGATTTCTGTATTATTAGATGTTTTTATTAGGAATGAAGGTTATTGTCATTTTTGCATCAAAATTCATAAGAAAGTTTGTTATGAAATTTTCTCTTTGTGTAGTCTTTACAAGTTTTTGTTATCAATGCTACACATGCCTCATAAAACTAGTTTGGAATTTTTCTTTACTTTTCTATGCTCTGGAAAGTTTGAGTAACATTGGAATTACTTAATCTTTAAAATTTTAAATGTTGATAGAGTTCCCTTTTGAAACCATCTGGACCTGGTGGCTCCCTCAGAGGGGAGCTTCCTGGAAACTTTAATTCTTCTGTAGTAATTGGTCTGTAGACTGTATCTTCTGGAGTCAGTTTTGGTATATAAATCTTCTGATAAAGTTATCCATTTCATCTAAGTTTTCAAATTTATTGCATTGAGTTGGACAAAGTAGTTTCTGATGATTAAAAAAATTTTTTCTCTGGGTTGATGATTACTTCCACCTTATAATTTATTTTATGTGTTTATCTTTTTTTCGAACTTAGGTCAGCTAGTGGTTTCTCTATTTTGTCAGTTCTTTTACCCTTATTTTTTTTTTATTAGTTCTACTGGTTTTTACTTTCTAACTCATTGTTATATTTTTAGATTTATTAAGCCGTTCCTTTTGCTTTCAGTCAGTTAAGTTTGTAATTCTTTCTCTAGCTTTTTGAGTTGATATTTAATTTATTTATTTTCACTTTATAATATAGATAATTAATGCAAAGAATTTTCTCAGAGCTCTGTCTTAGTTATGTCCCATAGATTCTGATATACTTGCTTTCATTATCATTATTTTTATAATTCAGCAATTTCATATTTTATTTTCCCTTTCATTCAAGAGTTGTTTAATAAACAGTTTAATTTCCAGGCTTGAAGGGCATTTTTTGTTATTAATAAACATTTTTTGCTTTGGAATCAGAGAATACTGCTTACACTACTTCAATTATTTTTGCAATTTATTAACATTTTCTTTGTAGACTAATATAATTTCAGTTTTTCTAAATGTTTAATATATGCTTGATATGAAAGTTTATTTACTGTTATTAAGATAGAAGGTAAAATATTATCTGCCTATCTCTTTTCTTTGCTATTTTTAATTTTTTGTTTGTTTGTTTTTAGGTATTTTGTATTTTTGTTCTGGTTGTTAAATTTATGTATATTTAGGCAATTCTTCCTTTAGAAACTGTTCATTTCCTGCTATGAGCACCTACTATGAGTTACTAAGTAAGCTGGACATTTAACATTCCTCAACCTCCCTCCAATTTAAGCCCATAACATTATTTTAGTGTTAAACTTTGTGAAAGTGTTAAATATACTTATGCTTCTACTACTTGATTTGTCAGGATCAAATGATATTAATTTACTCAGTTATTACCTATGAGATAATCATAAGCTAATAGTAATTTCTATGACTCTTCCTTTCTCATCTTATTTTTATTTATTGTATTTTTGTGCAGAGTTAGTGCCTATAACACTTAGATGCTCTTTTTTGTCACCCCAACCCCAAATATTAGTGTTAACTCTATCATTAAATATATTTAATGTCCACCTTCAGACCATATGCTGATGGTTCTCTAATCTTTTCTGGTTGTCTGGAGCTTCTATTATCAGGAAAGATTCATGAGACCACTTATCAAATTTTTTTTTTTAGTTTTAGAACATTTATAATTATTTTTCTGTGTCCTTTATGTGGAAAGTTTGGCTGTATACAAAGTCATTGTCTTACATTTTTCTCAAGTAATTTTAAACAATTGCTCCTTAGTTTTTCAGTATGGAATGTTGTGGTCAAGAAGTTGGATGGCAGTCTGACTTTCTTTCCCTTGTTAGTGATTTGGACTTTTTGTCTGAATGCTTACAGGGTTTGTTTGTTTTTTCATGGACTTAAATTTCAGTAGTTTTATTAAGATATGTCTCTGTGTTGACCATTTTAAGTCAGTTTTCCCAGGTGCATGGTGTGTCTTTTGACTACATAGATTGAAATCTTCTTACTTCTCGACTCTCCTGATTTATAGTTTTAAGTAATTGCTTTGCTATATTGCTTTGGTTTGCTTCTTTAGGGGCCCATTTGTGCATACAATGGGTACTCTTTACCTGTATTCTATATTTATGACTTTCTCCTAATTCTTTTTCTTTACTCTTTATCTTTCCATCCTTTATTCCCCTCACTATGGTGTCCATGGAGTCTATTTGCTCTTACATCCTGTCTAATTTAGTCTGTGTTTCTGAATGTTTTTTCTTTATTTTACAATTTATTTCCAAAATGTCTCAGTTCTTGTTTATTTTTTTCTGTTGCCTGATCATATCATTTCTATATTTTCTGTTTCTGAAATGTACAACTCTTTCAAAGCTTTGACCATTTTCTTCATTATTTTTAACTTATTCTGATATATTAGGCTACAGTTTTCATCTCCCTTGTGGATAGCAGTACTTGGAAGAGCTGAATTGTCAAAGCAGACCCCAATGAATCATAGGTCTCAACCACACCAGGTTTTTACTAACAACTAGCAAAGATACATACTAAAAATGGGCATTAAACAAACACAAATTCATCCTTCATTAGAAGGACTCAGAACCATCAAATGGAGCTTTCAAAAGACCCTTTTTCATCACTGAAATGTGTTTTGATTTTGGGAGCAATAGATTGCTATGTACGTCATATAAGTTCACTCAGAAGAAGCCATTTAGATTTCAAGCTACACAGTTTTTATATTTTGTAAGTCAGGCAGAAAGAAAGCCTATGAGATTAACTTCCATTCTCTAGCAGCTGCCTCCCATTAAAATAAAAAATTCCAGGTTTTTTGTTCAATCATGAGCAATTTAGACAGACTTGATATATCTGGTTTAAAATACTCTTAGACAAGAACTTCCCTTGCTATCTTTCTGATATTCAGTCCCATCAGAATGTTTAGAAGAATGTTTAGTTAATCAATATATAAAAACTAAATCTATTTCTATATACCAGCAATAAATATAAAACACAATTAAATATAATTATATAAATGCTTTATATAATTATATATACGTTTACAGTAGTAACAGAAACTATAATGTATTTTGGAATAAATTTAATAAAGAAATTGCAGGAGTTCTGTAGAGACAATTAGAAAATTCTATTGAAAGACGTTAAAAACATAAAGCCTTAAAAAGAAAGCTATACCATGTTTATGACTAGGAAGATCCTTTATTGAAAATATACCAATTCTCCACAAATTGACCTATAAATTCAGCGCATTTCCAATCAAAATCTTGAGTTAATTCTAAAATTTATATGGTAGAGGTCAAAGACCGAGTATAGCCAAATATTTCTGAAGACTGAAATTAAGGTGGGGAGATTAGGTTAAAAACTATAATAATTAAGTTATAAATTCATAAGGCTATTATAATTGACAGTGTGGTAATCACATAGAAATAAGCACATTGACTAATGAAATAGAAAAGAGAGTTCAGAAACTGACACTTATGAAAAATTGACGTCTGATAGAGCATTGAGACTGGGAGGGAAAGAAAGAAGCATTACATTAATGGTCCTGAGACCATTGTTATTTACAAAGAAAAAAAAGAAATCTGGTTTTATTTCATAGCATGTGAAAAAATTAACTCCAGATGAAGGATTTAATTGAGAGATAAAATTAAACGTTTTCTAGGAAAATATCCATCTTAGTTTCGAGAATGATGTCTTAAACAGGGCACAAAAAAGTACTAACCCTAAAAGAAACATTGCTGAAGTTGATCTCTCTAAAATGAACAACTTTTATTAAAAAAAAATAAAAGAAGGTGGGTCGCTGGAGAAATGGGTATTTATTTTTTTATTATGCTTTATAAAATACATATATATGATCACAATTCTTTTGTATGAATCAAATATTAGACAGAAAATGAAGTAAGGAAAGCGAGAACAACTTAAACAGCTCAGAATGGCTGTCCCTTTACATCCATCATCAGCTCAGTCAGGAACCTGCATCACTCTACGTTTTCTGAAATGGGAAATGGAAATACTTGTGGAGGGCCCTCACAGGTGCATTTAGAGATGGTATGTACAGGAAAATGGAATTGAAATGTTTTAGTAAGAGTCATGGGTCCAATCCTAGAAATAGATGATGGTTGAGTTTTCTATAGTATGTAATTACAACACAATAAGACTCAAAAGCATTTCGATAAAGTGTGGGTGGAAGAGGAGCAGGCTGCTTCAAGGGCTTCATTAGCTTCTGCCGACTGGAGCTCTCCAGGCCATTGGGAGGAACCCTGTTTACCTTGGTTCAGAATCAATTTTAATCATCATTGAGGCCTGAGGGGTCAGAGTGCAGCACGAAGTCCTTGGGACTACACCAGGAAGGGAAAGAAAAGATAAAAATGTTTTTCTAAAAGCCCAGAAATGGGCTCCAGTTTTGTTTACCAATTGTTTCCAGAACAATATATTGTAGTGCCAATCACTGATGAAATGGTAGGATTAAACTTCAATCCCTGCTTTAGTTTCTTCAAGAAGTCCTTGGTAAATTAGAGTGATGGTATTGGCCCAGTTTAGTGTTACTCTGTCAGTTGAAATATATAATTTCTCCCATGTACTGCAGCCTGAAGCCTTGGGAATATTTAATAAAGGGAGAGAGACAGTAAATGAGAAAAGAGTATCATAAAAACAAATGAACAGCAAAACAAAAAACAAAACCTTGCCCTTTATGATAGGGATGCTGAGAAAGACACACTCATCCATAAAGGAGATGTAGATAATTTCTTATTTCTCTCCTGAAAATGCTAGTACATGCAGCTCTGGGTGGAGGAGAACCAGTTCATCTGGCCTTTGAGGTCACTTTGATGATGTTGAACCTTGCTGTTAATGAAACTCAGTGCATTTTTCTTAATTTTAATTTCAGTTTCTAATAAGCATTTGTGAGCTATAACCTTTCCCTCTCCTAGATTGCATTGCTTCAAAAAAGCCTCAGAAACAACCCTTGTAGAAAAGAAAGCTAAGTTTTAAGTAATGACAGTAATTCTACAATGTGTCATATTTGCGGTTTATAATGTACTACCCTCCACATTCTCTCATTATCCTTGAAACAGCTCTTTCAGGATATTAAGATAGACATCATAATGCTCATCTTTCCTCTGGGAAAGTGAGGTTATAGCTATTAGTGTATCTGCTTACGATTGTAAAGCTCCTTAGTGGCAGGAATCAAGACTCCTCACTCCAGCATCAATGTTCTTTCACTCCACCATTAATGAGTGATATTCATTAATAATATCAGCATTTCCTGGGCATTAGAAATATAGAGAAAAATAAGACACAAGCCTGTCCTCTGATAGCATATAACCTATTAGGGGTGGGGGAAGTAGTAAGATAGTTACATGAACAGACAAAGCTTAAAATGTGTCAATAAAAAGTAGCTAAGTGAGGGACAGAGGTGGTGGGTGCTGTCTATGGGTATGTAACAGCTGTCAGTGTCAATTACCCTTCTTCAAATTAATGTTTTATATTCGTGTTTTTATTTGGCTAAACCGTAGATTGAGATGTATGAAATGAAGTTAGAAAGTAGAAATTATATGATGAAGTCGAGGCAGGGATCATACATAATAAAAGACAAAATTTTAAAAATGAAGGCAACAAAAGAACTCCACAACAGTTGTAAATATTAAAGAAAGATGTATTCCATCAAAGAGGGTTGTTTCCAATGTAAGCTAAGAAATACTGCCATCTTCTGTGGACTGCTCACGGGCCGAGTTTGTGAACTGGCTTCCAGGGAAAGCCATTATTCTCCTAATGGTTGTAGGTCCAACTTTAGCATGAAAAGACTGGAGATTCTTAGAGGAAGGCAGTGTTCCAGGCATTATTATTTTTTTTTTTGGAATTTTGGAATTTTATTTTATTTATTTTTTTATACAGCAGGTTCTTATTAGTCATCCATTTTATACATATTAGTGTATATATGTCACTCTCAACCTCCCAATTCATCACACCACCACCCCCGCCCCTCCACTTTCCCACCTTGGTGTCCATACATTTGTTCTCTACATCTGTTTCTCAATTGCTGCCCTTCAAACTGGTTCATCTGTACCATTTCTCTAGCTTCCACATATATGTGTTAATATATGATATATTTTTTTTCTTTCTGACTTACCTCACTCTGTATGAGTCCCTAGATCCATCCATGTCTTACCAATGACCCAATTTCGTTCCTTTTTATGGCTGAGTAATAATCCATTGTATATATGTACCACATCGTCTTTATCCATTCTTCTGTGGATGGGCATTTAGGTTGCTTCCATGTCCTGGCTATTGTAAATAGTGTTGTAATGAACATTGGGGTGCATGTGTCTTTTTGAATTACGGTTTTTTTGTGGTATTTGTCCAGTAGTGGGATTGCTGGGTCATATGGTAATTCTATTTTTAGTTTTTTAAGGAACCTCCATACTGTTCTCCATAGTGGCTCTATCAATTTACATTCCCACCAACAGTGCAAGAGGGTTCACTTTTCTCCACACCCTCTCCAGCATTTGTTGTTTGTAGATTTTCTGATGATGCCCATTCTAATTGGTGTGAGGTGATACCTCATTGTAGTTTTGATTTGCATTTCTCTAATAATTAGTGATGTTGAGCAGCTTTTCATGTGCTTCTTGGCAATCTGTATGTCTTCTCTGGAGAAATGTCTGTTTAGGTCTTCTGCCTATTTTTGGATTGGGTTCTTTGTTTTTTTAATATTAAGCTACATGAGCTGTTATATATTTTGGAGATCAATCTTTTGTCCATTGATTCATTTGCAAATACTTTCTCCCATTTTGAGGATTGTCTTTTCGTCTTGTTTGTAGTTTCCTTTGCTGTGCAAAAACTTTTAAATTTCATTAGGTCCCATTTGTTTATTTTTGTTTTTATTTCCATTACCCTAGGAAGTGGATCAGAAAAGATCTTGCTGTGATTTACATCAGAGTGTTCTCCCTATGTTTTCCTCTAGGAGTTTTATAGTGTCCGGTCTTACATTTAGGTCTCTAATCCATTTTGAGTTTATTTTTGTGTACGGTGTTAGGGAGTGTTCTAATTTTATTCTTTTACATGCAGCTGTCCAGTTTTCCCAGCACCACTTATTGAAAAGACTGTCTTTTCTTCATTGTACATCCTTGCCTCCTTTGTCATAGATTAGTTGACCATAGGTGTGTGGGTTTATCTCTGGGCTTTCTATCTTGTTCCATTGATCTGTATTTCTGTTTTTGTGCCAGTACCATAGTGTCTTGATTACTGTAGCTTTGTAGTATAGTCTGAAGTCAGGGAGTCTGATTCCTCCAGCTCCATTTTTTTCCCTCAAGACTGCTTTGGCTATTCGGGGTCTCTTTTGTGTCTCCATAGAAATTTTAAAATATTTTGTTCTAGTTCTGTAAAAAATGCCTTTGGTAATTTGATAGAGGTTGCATTGAATCTGTAGACTGCTTTGGGTAGTATAGTCATTTTCACAATATTGATTCTTCCAATCCAAGAACATGGTATATCTCTCCATCTGTTTGTATGATCTTTAATTTCTTTCATCAGTGTCTTATAGTTTTCTGCATACAGGTCTTTTGTCTCCCTAGGTAGGTTTATTCTGAGGTATTTTATTCTTTTTGTTGCAGTGCTAAATGGGAGTGTTTCCTTGATTTCTCTTTCAGATGTTTCATCATTAGTGTATAGGAATGCAAGAGATTTCAGTGCATTAATTTTGTATCCTGCAACTTTACCAAATGTATCAATTAGCTCTAGTAGTTTTCTGGTGGCATCTTCAGGATTCTCTATGTATAGTATCAAGTCATCTGCAAACAGTGACAGTTTTACTTCTTCTTTTCCAATTTGTATTCATTTTCTTCTCTGATTGCTGTGGCTAGGACTACCAAAACTATGTTGAATAACAGTGGTGAGAGTGGACACCCTTGTCTTGTTCCTGATCTTAGAGGAAATGCTTTCAGTTTTTCACCATTGAGAATGATGTTTGCTGTGGGTGTGTCGTATATGACCTTCATTTTGTTGAGGTAGTTTCCCTCTATGCCCACTTTCTGGAGAGTTTTTACCATAAATGGGTGTTGAATTTTATCAAAAGCCTTTTCTGCATCTATGAGGATGATCATATGGTTTTTATTCTTCAGTTTGTTAATATGGCATATCACATTGATTGATTTGCTTATATTGAAGAATCCTTGCACCCTGGGATAAATCCCACTTGATCATGGTGTATGATCCTTTTAATCTGTTGTTGGATTCTATTTGCTAGTATTTTGTTGAGGATTTTTGCATCTGTATTCATGAGTGATATTGGTCTGTAATTTTCTTTTTTTGTAGTACCTTTCTCTGGTTTTGGTGTCAGGGTAATGGTGGCCTCATAGAATGAGTTTGGGAGTGTTCCTTCCTCTGCAATTTTTTGGATGAGTTTGAGAAGGATGGGTGTTAGCTCTTCTCTAAATGTTTCATAGAATTCACCTGTGAAACCATCTGGTCCTGGACGTTGGTTTGTTGGAAGATTTTTAATCACAGTTTCAATTTCATTACTTGTGATTGGCCTGTTCATATTTTCTATTTCTTCCTGGTTCAGTCTTGGAAGGTTATACCTTTCTAAGAATTTGTCCATTTCTTACAGGTTGTCCATTTTATTGGCATAGAGTTGCCTGTAGTAGTCTCTTAGGACGCTTTGTATTTCTGCGGTGTCTGCTGTAATTTCTCCTTTTTCATTTCTAATTTTATTGATTTGAGTCCTCTCCCTCTTTTTCTTGATGAGTCTGGCTAATGGTTTATCAATGTTGTTTATCTTCCCAAAGAACCAGCTTTTAGTTTTCTTGATCTTTGCTATTGTTCTCTTTGTTTCTATTACATTTATTTCTGCTCTGATCTTTATGATTTCTTTCCTTCTGCTAACTTTGGGTTTTGTTTGTTCTTCTTTCTCTAGTTCCTTTCGGTGTGAGGTTAGATTGTTTATTTGAGATGTTTCTTGTTTCTTGAGGTAGGCTTGTATTGCTATAAACTTCCCTCTTAGAACTGCTTTTGCTGCATCCCATAGGTTTTGGATCATTGTGTTTTCATTGTCATTTGTTTCTAGGTATTTTTTGATTTCCTCTTTGATTTCTTCAGTGAACTCTTGGTTATTTAGTAATGTGTTGTTTAGCCTCCATGTGTTTGTGTTTTTTACATTTTTTTCCGTGTAATTGATTTCTAATCTCATAGAGTTGTGGTCAGAAAAGATGCTTGATATGATTTCAGTTTTCTTAAATTTACTGAGGCTTGATTTGTGACCCAAGATGTGATCTATCCTGGAGAATGCTCCGTGTGCACTTCAGAAGAAAGTGTAATCTGGTGGTTTTGGATGGACTGTCCTATAAATATCAATTAAATCTATCTGGTCTATTGTGTCCATTAAAGCTTGTGTTTCCTTATTAATTTTCTGTTTGGATGATCTGTCCATTGGTGTAAGTGAGGTGTTAAAGTTCCCCACTATTGTGTTACTGTCTATTTCCTCTTTTATAGCTATTAGCAGTTGCCTTATGTATTGAGGTGCTCCTATGTTGGGTGCATATATATTTATAACTGTCATACCTTCTTCTTGGATTGATCCCTTAGTCATTATGTAGTGTCCTTCCTGTCTCTTGTAACATTCTTCATTTTAAAGTCTATTTTATCTGCTATGAGTATTGCTACTGCAGCTTTCTTTTGATTTCCATTTGTATGGAATATCTTTTTCCATCCCCTCACTTTCAATCTGTATGTGTCCCTAGGTCTGAAGTGGGTCTCTTGTAGACAGCATATATATGGGTCTTGTTTTTGTATCCATTGAGTGAGCCTGTGTCTTTTGGTTGGAGCATTTAATCCATTCACGTTTAAGGTAATTATCGATATGTATGTTCCTATGACCATTTTGTTAATTGTTTTGGGTTTGTTTTTGTAGGACCTATTCTTCTCTTGTGTTTCCCACTTAGAGAAGTTCCTTTAGCATCTGTTGTAGAGCTGGTTTGGTGGTGTTGAATTCTCTTAGCTTTTGCTTGTCTGGAAAGCTTTTGATTTCTCCATCAAATCTGAATGAGATCCTTGCCGAGTAGAGTAATCTTGGTTGTAGGTTCTTCCCTTTCATCACTTTAAATATGTCATGCCACTCCCTTCTGGCTTGTAGAGTTTCTGCTGAGAACTCAGCTGTTAACCTTATGCGAGTTCCCTTGTATATTATTTGTTATTTTTCCCTTGTTGCTTTCAATAATTTTTCTTTGTCTTTAATTTTTGCCAATGTGATTACTATGTGTCTTGGCCTGTTTCTCCCTGGGTTTATCTTGTATGGGACTCTCTGTGCTTCCTGGACTTGGGTGGCTATTTCCTTTCCCACGTTAGGGAAGCTCTCGACTATAATCTCTTCAATTTTCTTGGGTCCTTCCTCTCTCTCTTCTCCTTCTGGGACCCCTATAATGTGAATGTTGTTGTGTTTAATGTTGTCCCAGAGGTCTCTTAAGCTGTCTTCATTTCTTTTCATTCTTTTTTCTTTATTCTGTTCCGCAGCAGTGAATTCCACCATTCTGCCTTCCAGGTCACTTATCCGTTCTTCTGCCTCAGTTATTCTGCTATTGATTCCTTCTAGTGTAGTTTTCATTTCAGTTATTGTATTGTTCATCTCTATTTGTTTGTTCTTTAATTCTTCTGGGTCTTTGTTAAGCATTTCTTGCATCTTCCCGATCTTTGCCTCCATTCTTTTTCAGAGTTCCTCGATCATCTTCACTATCATTTTTCTGAATTCTTCTGGAGGGTTGCTTATCTCCACTTCATTTAGTTGTTTTTCTGGGGTTTTATCTTGTTCCTTCATCTGGTACATAGCCCTCTGCCTTTTCATGTTGTCTGTCTTTCTGTGAATGTGGTTTTTGTTCCACAGGCTGCAGGATTGTAGTTCTTCTTGCTTATGCTGTCTGCCCTCTGGTGGATGCGGCTATCTGAGAGGCTTGTGCAATTTTCCTGATGAGAGGGACTGGTGGTTTTCTGGCCACTTTTAATTCTCCTTTTTCAATTCCAGTTTCTTGGATTGTTTGGCACAATGCTTTGCATGTGTTGATCTACCCTATTTGATTTCAAAACCAGAATACTTCTTGTATGCCTTCAAACCAACCATTAAAATGACTAGCTTGTTTCTTATCCTAATGAAAAAAACACTTGAAAATTTTTTTTTCTGCAAATGGAGTCTGGGTTATCTCAAAACATCTTGTCACTCAGGCCTCAGGTCAGATGTCACCTCCTGGAGGACAGGCTAGCTGAATTTGCCATCTACCATGCAGCCTGCTGCTCCTTGTTTTATTTCCTATAAAAGCCCTTGTCACAATTCGAGATTATCTTACTTGTGTGTTGACTTTTCTTTATCTGCCTTTACCATTTGAATGGAAGCTCCAGGAAAGTAGGGACCTTGAATATCTTGCAAAGTGTTTGGGATCTAAATAAGAGCTTGATAAATCCTAATTGAATGAATGATTCTAGAATTCCCCTGAGAATTCCTAGGTCATTAGTTTAGTGCTTAGAATCATGATATTCTGTAGTGGATATGTGTCATTTGTCTTAAAGGATAGTGAACAGATTAAGGTTTACTATAAAAGAAAGAGGGTAAGAAAGGAATTGCTTCTTCTTCAGACATTTCAATGGCTGTAATTGACTGTGTTTTTATTTTTTTTAACATCTTTATTGGAGTATAATTGCTTTACAATGGTGTGTTAGTTTCTGCTTTATAACAAAGTGAATCAGCTATACGTATACGTATATCCCCATATCTCCTCCCTCTTGTGTCTCCCTCCCACCCTCCCTATCCCACCCCTCTAGGTGGTCACTAAGCACCGAGCTGATCTCCCTGTGCTATGCGGCTGCTTCCCACTAGCTAGCTATTTTATTTTTGGTAGACTGTGTTGCATTTTCTTTCTGTACCACAAAACAGCATTTGGTGGTGCATTTTGGTTTTGTTTTTTTGTACGTAAAAACTTTTGCAATTAGAATGGCCAGGTTAAGAAATGTGAATTTTATTTTCTTCCTGCTATAGAGACTGGAGGAAATACACCCCCTGTGAGTCTGATCTTTGAAAAACGCAAATCTTGGTCACTCTTAAGTTCTCCCCGGAATTCTCTTAATACTGCAATGGCCTCTCTTGGCCTAGTGCTGAAGATTGCCCTCCCGATCAAAGCCTGAGGGCCTCGTTTCTGTGGCTGCCTTGCCAGCCTCATCCAGGACCACTGTGCCAGGGATCACGGAGTTCCAGAGTTCCAAAGGCTGACCTTCTTTTAGTTTCTTAAACTCATCGAGTATTTTTTTTTCTTCTAAAACCTACATACACAGCTCTCTCCTTGGTTCACTCTTCCCAAGTCTTTTCCTATCTGATTCCTAGTTTTTTAGGTTTCAGATTGTGTCACCTCCTCAAAAAGGCCTTCTCTGACACCCTCTTTTCCCCTGATCTAAGGTAGTCCTCTTGTTACTATCTTTCGTAAGACCCTGTACTCTTCCTTCTTGGCACTGATTACAATTAATAGTTTTACTTATTTTATTATTTTGTGTGTGTGTGTATGTATTTAATGCCTGTCTACCTTACTAAATTTACGCTGCAGGAGGGCATTGTTTCGCTCATTGTTAAACCCTCAACACTTAATTTAGTGCCCAGAGCATAATAGATTATCACTCAGTAAATATTCACTGAATGAATAAAGGAATGAATGAATAAAATTGATCTTTGAGTTCCTAGTGTCTAGCACTGAATCTGGCGTATATAAGAGACTAAAACATAGTATATAACTAAAATCAAGTTAATGAAGAAGTGAAGTGTTTATCATCCACAGAGAAACAATTATTGGTTTATCAAAAATAGAAACTTGCTCTCATACAGACCACTCTCTGTTCATTCATTTACCTTCATTCCAGTTAAGAGAATCTGCTCATCTAAGTACATGGGAGAAAAACTACCTAACTGCTTTGTGCAATTCCAACACATCCAAATGGAAAGGGAATAACCGGAGGCATTCTTCCTGATGTTTTACATACTTGATGCAGGCATCTTAAATGATTGACCAACTCCCTTTCAACTGGATATTTGAATAGACGCAACCATTAGAGAATTTTCTTCTAGGGACTTACTTTAGCTCTTAAACTGTATGCACTGAACAAGCAAACTCAAGTGGATCGTTATCTATAGAAGTGCAGAATTCCTTCTCCCTTTGGCAAACGATTCAGACCCAGAAGTATGTTTTACACATTCTGACAGAAGCACCTATAACAGCCAGCTGTAACCTCCTTTCTTGCTACTTTAGCATCCTAAAGTATATGAAAAGACTACATGTTAAAGCATTGTCTATTTATTAGAAAATATCTCTTGGCTCCAGAGCTCTTTTGACTATCAACCTACTGATGTGAGAAAAGTAAATAGCAACGAATTCCCTAGAGTCTTACTCCTAGGTGACAGGTGGCTTAATAAAGATAATTGGATATTAGATGACTAAGTGTTTGAAGCTAATACACAGACCATCTTTCAGATAGGTCACTGTAATGCTTCCTGTGTAATTTTCATGACAACCATTTGCACCGGTATGAACAAAAAGGGTCTGGATCCTTCTGGGTGAGTAATAGGCATATCAATTATCTGTACTCTGTTGCCAAGATGGGAGGTGGGCTCCCAGCGACTCTTGCAAGGCTGAAGCCCACCCTTAGAGACTGCAATGAAGAGAGAGGAGCGGGGGCTGGGAGTCCTCTTGGCCTTGTGTCAGGGCATGATTGCGGGGACATGAGTAGGGTCCTCATTCTGGAAGGGATTGGATGTATGCCTAGATATGTGTGGATGGCCTGGCATCCTGTGGCAGCCATTCCAAAACTTCAGTCATCAGTGAGTTAATGCCTCTCTGAAGGAGAATGACTTTTTCTTGAGCTGAACATATCCTGAGGTCACTGCCTGAAAGAAAGCCTCACTCCTTTCTGTGATTTCAATGAGCATGGACCTCCTTATGCCGAAAGAATCGTTTTGGCTTTTTTCTCCATTTATTGGAAGTCCATTTACTGGGCACCAATGTTGATTGGCTTCTCTTGGTAGATTCCCTTATGTTTCAAAGGAAAACAACAATAGCAACAACGCTACATATGGATTGAAGCTGAGAAAAGCAGAGTTGAAAACCTTCTTCCTACTGTCACGCTTCCCTACTTCTTCAGCAAGGTCTGCTTGACTTGGAATGTGCCTTCGGAGGACTTTACATTTCCAAAATGCTCCTAAATTGCTCTATGCATTTATTCCTCCAACTCTCAATGAAGACAGCACTGGCTTTCAGTCTCATAGCAACTCTTCTCAAGGTAATGGACCACAAGTTATTTCCACTTGAAATCTGGTTCTTCCAAATGAATCATACAACATGGTTTTTATCTCCGTTTCCTCAGAATAACTCTAAGAAGATGATCTTTTGGCCATATTCTTAAAATTTTCCCTATTGGTTTTCATTATATTCCAGTTTTCTCTACCTAAACACTATCCTTTCTAAGAGGAATGACATTTTTACTAGTTACAATTATGTGTTCTTAGTTCATTTGCCTTGACATATAGCCTGTGGTAGTTAAAGTACACTCACACATGAAGCACAGACTTTGACCCAAAGCCACGAAGTTTACATGTTCACAGGTGCACAGAGGGAAGGCTGAGCATGAGAGAGATATGTTCTCCTTTTAGTGAGTTCATTGAGCCCATTCTTGCAGAAACAAAAGAGCCCTGGGTAATTTTTCAAAACACTGAGACTTTTGGTCAACTCTAAAGCCAGTCACTTAATATCCTGCTTTGTTATAATGATAGGAAACTTGGTCTCGGTGTTCGTAAGGTTCTACATTTCAGTTATTTGGTTTCTTCTCTCTTTTAGTGGATGCCACCCCTGGGGATTGTACCACCAGTAGTATCTTAAATTGGAACCTCCCTCTCCAGGAGTATAGCTTCTGTAGCCTCTACTTCCTCGCTCCTTTATTCCTACTGGACCTACGCTTTATCTTTGACACTTAACTCCTCCTATTCTTTGATTACAGTTTTCTGATCTCGTTTTCCTCCTGGTTCATCCTAAACCTATAATCAGTCACCTCTCAATCTCTCTCCCCTCGACTCCTCTCTCTGCCTAAAGAATCAGTCTTCATCTTCGGGCCACATCCACTGTCTACTTTCATCACTTCCGTCCCCGGGCTACTCAATACTTTTTCTGAAGCTGGAATATCATCTTGGTCTGGCCCACAGATTTATGTTTCTCTTCTTGGCGTCTCTAGCCTCCATTTGGAGATCATTCTGTGCTTCTTGTCCGCCTCCTTCCTGGTTCCTTTTCGTCTCTCCCACTGCCCCTCTTGGGCAGCTTCAGCGTCCTTTTAGGCTGGATGCCCCTAAGATGCTGTCTGTTTCTCTCCTTCTGCACTCAAACACTCTCTCTTGGCAGCTCCCAAAGCTGAATCTCCAGGTGCAAAGGTTTTTCTGAGTTCCAGATCTCTAAGAGCTATTTGGATATCCCACGGGCATCTCAAACTTCTCCTCCACAGAACCTAGTTTTTTTCCTTCTGCCACTAATTACAACTTTAATTATTCCTTTTTTCTACTCTTCCCTTCCCTTCCCTTCCCTTCTCTTCTCTTCTCTTTTCTTTTTTCTTTTCTTTTCACTATCTGTCTCCCAAAGAGATTGGTAGTTCCTTTTGAAGCAGGCACATTCCTGTCTTGCTCATCATTACATTCTTATCACCCAACATGCGCACATAGTTGGTGCTCAATACGTTTTTTGAATATAGAACAATGTATACAGCAGGAGTAAAGCATGGCCCAGAGGCCAAATCAAGTCTGGTACTATTTTTGTAAATAAAGTTTTATTGAAACATAGTCATGCTCATTGGTTACATATTGTCTATGGCTGCTTTCACCACAAAATGTCAGAGTTGAGTAGATGCAACAGAAACTGTATTACTCTCAAAGCCTAAAATATTTACCCTCTGGTCTTATACAGAAAAAAAAATTGCTGATTACTGATGTAAAGGATAGTCTCAGAGCACAGAGGAAAAGTGTATAACCTAACAGATAGAGAATGCTGGGCTGTCAAGGAAGGCCTGCTGGAAGAGGAAATATGTACCTGAACCTTGAAAGATGAGAAAGAGATATCCAAGAGCAGGATGCGGTGGGATAGAGGTGATAACCTTAACAGGAGTAAGTGCTATGGATAATTTGCATCTGTTCACAAGTGTCATGCAGCGTAAATTATAAGGTAGGCAGTAAGAAATGGACTTGAGAAGATTGGGCAAGGGCCAGAAATCCAAGGGCATTCTTGAGCGTTGTCTGATCCCAGGCCCCCAACAACTTTTACGGTTTCCTCCCATGTCCTGAAGTCTCCAGCCTCAATCTACCTTCCCATATTTTCTGCAAATAATATTACGTCCCATTTCCTAAGCAATTTGAGGTGATATTATTTCTAACACTAAATTCTCAGAATTTCCCTGTTTGTTTTTTTGCGGTACGCGGGCCTCTCACTGTTGTGGCCTCTCCCGTTGCGGAGCACAGGCTCCGGACGCGCAGGCTCAGCGGCCACGGCTCACGGGCCCAGCCGCTCCGTGGCATGTGGGATCTTCCCGGACCGGGGCACAAACCTGTGTCCCCTGCATCGGCAGGCGGACTCTCAACCACTGCGCCACCAGGGAAGCCCAGACTTTCCCTGTTTTGACACTGTTTCTTCTCTTATTCTTGAGTTAGAAAAAGGCATTCCTGCTCCTATGATGATACTGAGTCTGTACTCATCTATAAAAATTCCATCTTTCTCTCCTTCCCTCCCTCTCTCAGTCCCTGCCTTTAGTTCATCCCATTGCTTGCCTTTTCCTTTTGACCTTCTAACCATCAACATCTTGGTCCCTCCTAATCTGCCACTTCTCTTACCACTACTCCTTTTGACTGGTTCCACTCTGGCTCCAATGCCAGAGATGCTGTTGCTCCCCAATTTCCTCCCTCTCTCTGTCTCTCTGAACACTGAGTTACCTTGTAAATTGAGAAGGCTTACTGGCCTTTAAACGCAGAACACTTTTTAACTTCATCTCTTTAATATTTCATAGCCAGAAGCATTTGGCTTTTCCAAACTTGTAAGACTATTTATCTTTGGGATTTCCCCATTCCTTTCAGTTTCTGCTTGAGAACCATTCAGTTCTTGGCTTGAGTTCACTTCTTTTTTGTACAGGTGACCACACACCATCACTCTGACTCCTTCTGTCCACTTCTCCAGGTGAGTGGCCTGCCTTCCAATTTCTTTCAGACCATGGTTTTACCAGATATTTTGCAATGTTGTAACAGGGCTCTCTAGCTTGCTATATCTGTTTCTTGTTACTTGGCATTAAGGGGGTAAATATTTTTGATGTTAGTAGCCCACTCTCAGGACCAATTTCTTTATTGATCCACATAGGCTAACAACTTATTTATTTCTTATTCAACCTACCACTGTGGGTATATGCTCATTCAGGCACACAAGGGTTTAAGTAATTGGTTCAAGGTCACATAATTGGTGAATAGTCGTATCAAGATTTGGACCCAGGCAGTTGGATTCCAGAATCTTAACCCACTTTCCTCTCAAGTAATCAGCTTTGAGATACAACCATTCAAATTTTGCATCTTTCAAGGTATATCACTTACAATTTGCCATCTTCAGCATTTTGTCCCACACATCAGTGGGTTGTATATGTAAACCTCTTGATCATACAAAGAGTTACGGAGTCACAGCATATCAGAGCATCTGCTGAGAGATTTTGTAGCATCAAAGATACAGAAGCTCTTTAAATACAACTAAACCTGCCACTATTGATATTAAACAGCCTCTTAATTCTTAACTTTTTTTCTAACTCTATTGTAAATCTTTTCAGGACAGCTAAATTGAATGTCTTATGTTGATCCCCTGGGGGTTTTCAGTTTCCATCTATCAATATCCATTTATACAAAGAGAGGCTAGGGGGTAATTTTACATTTTGTAAAATTATTTTTGAAGGTATACAAGCAGGTTTGATCTGCACACCCTCATTAGAGCTCTTTATTTCCCACGTGGAGCAATAGGTACCTAAGGGCTTCTGAAAAACAGGTGCTCGTTTCTATAGAGGAGAAACTTCCATGAGCAAATGTTCTTTTCAAACCTGTTTCTTCTCCCTTGACTTAAGTGCAGTTGGACTTCACTGGCAGAGGGTAAGGAGCAGAATTAGGTAGTTCTGAGGTGCTCTGAATGCCAGACTGATGTGATCGGTGGAATTCATCACTGCAGGCTGACGTGTCTCACAGTGGGAGTCATGGGTTGGTCTGCTTGGTAAACTACTCCTGCTCTATGCCTGAAGCCGTGCTTCTTTTAAAAATAAATCTTGTTCTTCCAAGCCCCATGTGTCTCACAACCTCAAGAGTACCTCATGGATTTAGACTAATCTTGTCTTATCATAGACAGGTTACCTCCCGATTCTTAACAATCACCCCATCTCTGAGGCATTGATTCATTGGGTCCCCTGAAATTGAGTTAAATGTGCTAGCCTGACTGGCTCCTTGAAGTTAGTGTAGGATATTTTGACAGGGCTTTGAAAATGAAGCCCTGACCCCAATGTGTAATGACCTCAGTGGACAGTAAAGGGTTCCTTTGTGTCGGGCAGGTGACAAGTGTCAGTTAACCTTCCAAGTCCACATAGATTTGTACCTGATCTTAGGGTGACAAATCACCTGTCCACTAGCTCACATGGCAAGCATTTTCACCTGGTGGTAATGCCGGTGAGAGACCCTCACATACCACGTAATCAGTCATTTCCATGCAGGCAACATTCTAGTGATTTACTGAAAATATCATCAGGGCCATCAAAGTACACACTTTTAATTTATTACGCAAATAATGGATTGGCTGAAGTGTTTAGACCAAGTGAGTTTTTCCCATTGAAAGGTAGTGTGTTCATTCTTTTGGAGTCATCAGCGTAAAGTTCTTCCAGACTCTTAGAGCATTGCTTAGAAAATTGCAGCTTCACTGCAGTGAATATTCCCCCAAGAGCCCTCAAATTTGAGACTCCCACCAGCAAATATGAAGCTCTTCTGTTTGTACGGAAGGTAAGCCCCAGGGTCCTTCTATCATATTGTCTCAATGATTTATACTTAACGTATGCTCCCTCCACATCCTCTGAAGTAAAACACACACACACACACACACACACACACGCATAGCGAGAACTGAATTGAGAGTTGTGGGTGTATGCCATGGCTGAGGGCTCAGTCCTAATGTGTGCTGAAGAGCCAGCACTGTGCTGTGGCCAGATAATAATTGCTGCTTAGAAATAGCAGGATATCCAGTGAGAAGAGGCTGAGAAGAATACACTCTCTCTGGAAGAGTACAGAACAAGCTCCTCATGGGAAAATGTGGGAGACTATTGAAAGGGAATGAGAAGAGAATTGTTAAGACTCCACTTTCTCAGTTTCTGATCTGAACTTTTGCTCACAGCAGGTGAACACAGGCTCCCTCCCACACAGAGATGTCCTCCCCTGCCGGTGTGCAGTCTGTTAAGTAAACAAAGACTTTATACTGATAAAGGAACATTTCACTATTTTGGCTATGAGTTGTTACTTTTAAAGCTTTATCCTCCAAACATTTCCCCCTCTCCTTGTTTATTTTTTCACCAAAAAGAAAATGTGCCACTTAAAAAAATTCAACTACAGGACAAGAAAAGCTCACTTCTAGATTAAGGCCACTTCTAGTTTAAGGCTCACTAGGGCTTAAGGCCAACTCACCTTTTGGTGTGATCACCAGCTCATCCCCTCGAGGAGCCAATATAGCTTTCTTTCTTTTTATTTTCTTTAACATCTTTATTGGAGTATAATTGCTTTACAATGGTGTGTTAGTTTCCACTGTATAACAAAGTGTATCAGCTATATGTATACATATGTCCCCATATCCCCTCCCTCTTGCATCTCCCTCCCACCCTCCCTATCCCACCCCTCTAGGCGGACACAAAGCACCGAGCTAATATCCCTGTGCTATGTGGCTGCTTCCCACTAGCTATCTATTTTACGTTTGGTAGTGTATATATGTCCATGTCACTCTCTCACTTCATCCCAGCTTACCCTTCCCCCTCCTCATGTCGTCAAGTCCACTCTCTACGTCTGCGTTTTTATTCCTGTCCTGCCCCTAGGTTCTTCAGAACCTTTTTTTTTTTTTAGATTCCATATATACGAGTTAGCATACGATATTTGTTTTTCTCTTTCTTACTTATTTCACTCTGTATGACAGACTCTAGGTCCATCCGTCTCACTACAAATAACTCAATTTCTATTCCTTTTATGGATGAGTAATATTCCACTGTATATATGTGCTACATCTTCTTTATCAATTCATCTGTCGATGGACACTTAGGTTGCTTCCATGTCCTGGCTATTGTAAATAGTGCTGCAATGAACATTGTGACTTCTTTTGAATTATGATTTTTTCAGGGTATATGCCCAGTAGTGGGATTGCTGGGTCATATGGTAGTTCTATTTTTAGTTTTTTAAGGAACCTCCATACTGTTCTCCATAGTGGCTGTATCAATTTACATTCCCACCAGCAGTGCAAGAGGGTTCCTTTTCTCCACACCCTCTCCAGCATTTATTGTTTGTAGATTTTTAGATGATGGCCATTCTGACCAGTGTGAGGTGATACCTCATTGTAGTTTTGATTTGTATTTCTCTAATAATTAGTGATGTTGAGCATCCTTTCATGTGTTTGTTGGCAATCTATATATCTTCTTTGGAGAAATGTCTATTTAGATCTTCTGTCCATTTTTGGATTGGGTTGTTTGTTTTTTTGATATTCAGCTGCATGAGCTGCTTGTATATTTTGGAAATTAATCCTTTTTCAGTTGCTTCATTTGCAAATATTTTCTCCCATTCTGAAGGTTGTCTTTTCGTCTTGTTTATGGTTTCCTTTGCTGTGCAAAAGCATTTAAGTTTCATTAGGTCCCATTTGTTTATTTTTGTTTTTATTTCCATTTCTCTAGGAGGTGGGTCAGAAAGGATCTTGCTGTGATGTATGTCATAGAGTGTTCTGCCTATGTTTTCCTCTAAGAGTTTGATAGTGTCTGGCCTTACATTTAGGTCTTTAAATCATTTTGAATTTTTTTTGTGTGTGTGTATGGTATTAGGCAGTGTTCTAATTTCATTATTTTCCATGTAGCTGTCCAGTTTTCCTAGCACCATTTATTGAAGAGGCTGTCATTTCTCCATTGTATATTCTTGCCTCCTTTATCAGAGATAAGGTGACCATATTTACGTGGATTTACCTCGGGGTTTCTATCCTGTTCCATTGATTTGTATTTCTGTTTTTGTGCCAGTACCATATTGTCTTGATTACTGTAGCTTTGTAGTATTGTCTGAAGTCAGGGAGCCTGATTTCTCCACCTCCATTTTTTTTCTCAAGATTGCTTTGGCTATTAGTGGTCTTTCGTGTTTCCATGCAAACTGTGAAATTTTTCTAGTTCTGTGAAAAATGCCATTGGTAGTTTGATAGGGATTGCACTGAATCTGTGGATTGCTTTGGGTAGTATAGTCATTTTCACAATATAGATTCTTCCAATCCAAGAACATGGTATATCTCTCCATCTGTTTGTATCATCTTTAATTTTTTTCATCAGTGTCTTATAGTTTTCTGAACACAGGGCTTTTGTCTCCTTAGGTAGGTTTATTCCTAGGTATGTTATTCTTTTTGTTGCAATGGTACATGGGGGTGTTTCCTTAATTTCTCTTTCAAATTTTTCATCATTAGTGTATCGGAATGCAAAAGATTTCTGTGCATTAATTTTGTATCTTGCTACTTTACCAGATTCACTGATTAGCTCTAGTAGTTTTCTGGTAGCAGCTTTAGGACTCTCTATGTATAGTATCATGTCATCTGCAAACAGTGACAGCTTTACTTCTTCTTTTCTGATTTGTATTCCTTTTATTTCTGTTTCTTCTCTGATTGCTATGGCTAAAAGTTCCAAAACTATGTTGAATAATAGTGGTGAGAGTGGGCATCCTTGTCTTGTTCCTGATTTTAGAGGAAATGGTTTCAGTTTTTTACCATATGAGAATGATGTTGGCTGTGGGCTTGTCATATATGGCCTTTATTATGTTGAGGTAAGTTCCCTCTATGCCTACTTTCTGGAGAGTTTTTATGATAAATGGGTGTTGAATTTTGTCAAAAGCTTTTTCTGCATCTACTGAGATTATCAAATGGTTTTTATCCTTCTGTTTGTTAATATGGTGTATCACATTCATTGATTTGCCTATATCGAAGAATCCTTGCATTCCTGGGATAAACGCCACTTGATCATGGTGTATGATCCTTTTAATGTGCTGTTGGATTCTGTTTGCAATATTTTGTTGAGGATTTTTGCATCTATGTTCATCAGTGATACTGGCCTGTAGTTTTTTTTGTGTGTGACCTCTTTGTCTGGTTTTGGTATCAGGGTGATGGTGGCCTCATAGAATGAATTTGGGAGTTTTCCTCCCTCTGCTATATTTTGGAAGAGTTTGAGAAGGACGGGTATTAGCTCTTCTCTAAATGTTTGGTAGAATTTGCCTGTGAATCCATCTGGTCCTGGGCTTCTGTTTGTTGGAAGATTTTTAATCACAGTTTCAATTTCAGTCCTTGTGATTGGTCTGTTTATGTTTTCTGTTTCTTCCTGGTTCAGTCTCTGAAGGTTGTGCTTTTCTAAGAATTTGTCCATTTCTTCCAGGTTGTCTATTCTATTGGCATAGAGTTGCTTGTATTAATCCCTGACAATTCTTTGTATTTCTGCAGGGTCAGTTGTTACTTTTCCTTTTTCATTTCTATTTCTGTTGATTTGAGTCTTCTCCCTTTTTTGCTTGATGAGGCTGCCTAGTGGTTTATCAATTTTGTTTATCTTCTCAAAGAACCAGCTTTTACTTTTGTTAATTTTTGCTTTTGTTTTCTTCATTTCTTTTTCATTTATTTCTGATCTGATTTCTATGATTTCTTTCCTTCTGCTAACTTTAGGGTTTTTTTGTTCTTCTTTTTCTAACTGCTTTAGGTGTAAGGTTACGTTGTTTATTTGAGATTTTTCTTGTTTCTGGAGGTAGGCTTGTATTGCTATAAACTTCCCTCTTAGAACTGCTTTTGCTCAATCCCATAGGTTTTGGGTCATCGTGTTTTCATTGTCATTTGTTTCTAAGCATTTTTTGATTTTCTCTGATTTCTTCAGTGATCTCTTCGTTATTTAGCAGTGTATTGTTTAGCCTCCATGTGTTTGTAGTTTTTACAGTTTTTTCCTGTAATTGATATCTAGTCTCATAGCATTGTGGTTGGAAAAGATACTTGATATGATTTCAATTTTCATAAATTTACCAAGGCTTGATTTGTGACCCAAGGTATGATCTATCCTGGAGAATGTTCCATGAGCACTTGAGGAGAAAGTGTATTCTGTTGTTTTTGGATGGAATGTCCTATAAATATCACATAAGTGCATCTTGTTTAATGTGTCATTTAAAGCTTATGTTTCCTTATTTATTTTTATTTTGGATGATCAGTCCATTGGTGAAAGTGGGGTGTTAAAGTCACCTACTATTACTGTGTTAAACTGTCGATTTCCCCTTTTATGGCTTTTAGCATTTGCCTTATATATTGAGGTGCTCCTATGTTGGGTGCATAAATATTTACAATTGTTATATCTTCTTCTTGGATTGATCATTTGATCATTATGTAGTGTCTTTCTTTGTCTCTTGTAATAGGCTTTATTTTAAAGCCCATTTTGTGTGATATGAGAATTGCTACTCCAGCTTTCTTTTGATTTCAATTTGCATGGAATATCTTTTTCCGTCCCCTCACTTTCAGTCTGTATGTGTCCCTAGGTCTGAAGTTGGTCTCTTGTAGACAGCATATATATATGGGTCTTTTTCTTGTATCCCTTCAGCCAGTCTGTGTCTTTTGTTTGGAGCATTTACTCCATTTACATTTAAGGAAATTATCAATATGTATGTTCCTATTACCGTTTTCTTAATTTTGGGGGGTTTGTTATTGTCAGTCTTTTCCTTCTCTTGTGTTTCCTGCCTAGAGACGTTCCTTTAGCATTTGTTGTAAAGCTGGTTTGGTGGTGCTGAATTCTCTTAACTTTTGCTTGTCTATAAAGGTTTTAATTTCTCCATCGAATCTGAATGAGATTCTTGCTGGGTGGAGAATATTGGTTGTAGGTTTTTCCCTTTCATCACTTTAAATGTGTCCTCCCACTCCCTCTGACTTGCAGAGTTTCTGCCAAAAGATCAGCTGTTAACCTTATGGGGATTCCCTTGTATTTTATTTGTTGCTTTTCCCTTGCTGCTTGTAACATTTTTTCTTTGTATTTAATTTTTGATAGTTTGATTAATATGTCTTGGCATGTTTCTCCTTGGATTTATCCTATATGGGACTCTCTGTGCTTCCTGGACTTGACTGACTATTTCTTTCCCATGTTAGGGAAGTTTTCAACTATAATCTCTTCAAATATTTTCTCAGACCCTTTTTTTACTCTTTTTCTTCTGGGACCCTTATAATTTGAATGTTGGTGCATTTAGTGTTGTCCCAGACGTCTCTTAGACTGTCTTCAATTCTTTTCATTCTTTTTTCTTTATTCTGCTCTGTGGTAGTTGTTTCCACTATTTTACCTTCCAGGTCACTTATCCATTCTTCTGCCTCAGTTATTCTGCTATTGATTCCTTCTAGAGAATTTTTAATTTCATTTATTGTGTTGTTCATCATTGTTTGTTTGCTCTTTAGTTCTTCCAGGTCCTTGTTAAACATTTCTTTTATTCTCTCCATTCTATTTCCAAGATTTTGCATCATCTTTACTATCATTACTCTGAATTCTCTTTCAGGTAGACTGCCTATTTCCTCTTCATTAGTTTGTTCTGGTCCGTTTTTAACTTGCTCCTTCATCTGCTACATATTTCTCTGTCTTTTCATTTTGTTTAACTTACTGTGTTTGGGGTCTCCTTTTCACAGGCTGCAGGTTCGTAGTTCCTGTTATTTTTGGTGTCTGTCCCCAGTAGGTAAGGTTGGTTCAGTGGCTTGTGTAGGCTTCCTGGTGGAGGGGACTGGTGCCTGTGTTCTGGTGGGCAGGGCTGCATCCGGTGGTGTGTTTTGGGGTGTCTGTGAACTTAGTATGATTTTAGACAGCCTCTCTGCTAATGGGTGGTGTTGTGTTCCTGTATTGCTAGTTGTTTTTTATGGGGCATCCAGCACTGGAGCTTGCTGGCCGTTGGTTGGTGCTGGGTCTTAGCATTGAGATGGAGATATCTGGTAGAGCTCTCGACAATTGATATTACATGGGGCCAGAAGGTCTCTGGTGGTCCAACGTCCTGAACTTAGCTCTCCCACCTCAGAGGCTCAGGCCTGACACCAGGCCGTAGCACCAAGACCCTGTCAGCCACACAGCTCAGAAGAAATGGGAGAAAAAAAGAAAGAAAATAAAAATAAAATGAAATTATTAAAATAAAAAAATTATTAAAATAAAAAAGTAATTAAAAAAAGAAGAGAGCAACCAAATCAATAAACATATCCACCAGTGATATCAAGTGCTAAAAACTACTAAGATAAACATAAAAATCAGAAAGAAGTCAGTTGCAGACAGAAAACCCCAAGTCTACAGCTCCTCCCAAAGTCCACCGCCTCAATTTTGGGTTGATTCGTTGTCTATTCAGGTATTCCACAGATGCAGGGTACATCAACTTGATTGTGGGGATATAATCCACTGCTCCTGAGGCTGCACGGAGAGATTTCCCTTTCTCTTCTTTGTTTGCACAGCTCCTGGGGTTCAGCTTTGGTTTTGGCCCCGCCCACACAGGAGAGGGTGAAAGCAGCGGCTGACTGGGGGCTCTGGGTCACTCATGCCTGGGGGAAGGAGGGGTACAGTAGTTATAATTGGAATGCAGGATGAGCCTGCAGTGGCAGACGCCGGTGTGACGTTTCAACAGCCTGAAGCGCGCTGTGTGTTCTCCCAGGGAAGTTGTCCCTGGATCACGGGACCCTGTCAGTGACGGGCTGCACAGGCTCCCCGTGGGGGGGGGGGGTGTGGATAGTGACCTGTGCTTGCACACAGGATTCTTGGTGGCTGCAGCAGCAGCGTTAGTGTTTCGTCCCTGTCTCTGGTGTCTGTGCTGAGAGCCACGGCTCACAGCCGTCTCTGGAGCTCGTTTAGGCAGTGCTCTGCCTTCTGTGGGCAGACAGGGAAGGAATCCCCTCTCCTCGCACACCCTGAAACAATGGTCTCTTGCCTCTTAGGCAGTTCCAGACATTTCCCCGGACTCCCTCCCGGCTAGCTGTGGTGCACTAGCCCCCTTCAGTCTGTGTTCACGCAGCCAACCCCAGTCCTCTCCCTGGGATCTGACCTCCGAAGCCCGAGCCTCAGCTCCCAGCCCCCACCCGCCCCAGCGGGTGAGCAGACAAGCCTCTCAGGCTGGTGAGTGCCAGTCGGCCCTGATCCTCTGTGCGGGAATCTCTTCGCTTTGCCCTCTGCACACCTGTTGCTGTGCTCTCCTCCGTGGCTCCGAAGCTTCCCCACTCCCACCCGCAGTCTCCACCAG
Organism: Monodon monoceros; assembly: GCF_005190385.1. Taxonomy (NCBI): domain Eukaryota; kingdom Metazoa; phylum Chordata; class Mammalia; order Artiodactyla; family Monodontidae; genus Monodon; species Monodon monoceros. The sequence continues at coordinate 74,826,997 of NW_021703771.1, forward strand.
TGAAGGGGCTCCCTAGTGTGTGGAAACATTTCCTCCTTCACAGCTCCCTCCCAGAGATGCAGGTCCTGTCCCTATTCTTTTGTCTCTGTTTTTTCTTTTTTCTTTTGCCTTACCCAGGCACATGGGGATTTTCTTGCCTTTTGGGAAGTCTGAGGTCTTCTACCAGCGTTCAGTAGGTGTTCTGTAGGAGTTGTTCCACGTGTAGATATATTTTTGATGTATTTGTGGGGAGGAAGGTGATCTCCACGTCTTACTCCTCCGCCATCTTGAAGGTCCACCTTGCCAATATAGCTTTTAAAGATTCCCCTCTGCTTATGTCAAGCTCTCATGCACCTGGACTTCCACAAAGCAAAATGCACTGTGGCAATTGTTTTCTGGATACTTCAGGTAAAAAGGCCAACCTCTACCCGGATACCTATGGATCTACCTATTTATCAATATGTCTGTAGCTAAGACTTAAATATGGCCCCTACGGTGTGCTACATGCCATTCTAAGCATTTTACATAAAAACTCTTTTTACCTTTATCGGAGAATTCTATGACAATTGCTTCAATATTGATCTGGGCTAAATCTGGGGAGACTGACATTAGATATAAGACTCTTTCTATACCTCTTCTGGGGAATGTATCCTGTTGTATTGCACTCATCTTTTTCTTGTCTGTTTGCCCCTGTTCTGGATCTCTTTATTTATTTAAAATTTTTATTGAAGTATAGTTGATATACAATGTTGTGTTAGTTTCTGGTATATAGCAAAGTTATTCAGTTATATATATATATATTTTTTATTTATATATACATACATACACACATATATATATTCTTTTTCAGGTTCTTTTGCATTATAGTTTATCACAAGATATTGAATATAGTTCCCTGTGCTATATAGTAGGATCTTGTTGTTTATCTATTTTATGTATAGTAGTGTGTATCTGCTAATTCCAAACTCCTAATTTATCTCACCCCCTCCACCCATCCTGATCTCTTCATTAACAATGGCCGTGGCTTTCTTCTCTGTCCCCTAATGTTAGCACAAAGCCTGATATATAAGGGGCCCTCAATAAGTCTTTTTGAATGAATTAAAGTAGAGCAAGAAAGGAAGACAAAGAAAATCTTATTGTTGGAATACTTTCTTTTGGTTGGTAGGCAGTGTGGTTTGACTTAACAAGTCTGAGTCCTAATTTCCTCATTTGGAAAATAGGGAAAATAATACTAACCTTTAAGAGAAGTTGTAAGAAGTAAATGAATTTATCAAAAGTACCTAGTATATATATATATATATATATATATATATTTTTTTTTTTTTGCGGTATGCGGGCCTCTCACCGCTGTGGCCTCTGCCGCTGTGGAGCACAGGCTCCGGACGCGCAGGCCCAGCAGCCACGGCCCACAGGCCCAGCCACCCCGCAGCACATGGGACCCTCCTGGACCGGGGCATGAACCCGCGCCCCCTGCATCAGCAGGCAGACTCCCAACCACTGCGCCACCAGGGAAGCCCCACCTAGCATATTTTAAGTCACTGTGAGAAAAGATGGCTTATTCCATAAATGGTGTTAAGAAAACTAAGTAGCTGCCTGGAAAAATACGAAGCTGAATCCCTGTCTCGCATCTTACACCAAAGGAAATCTCAAATGATGATTGCACAACTCTATAAATATACTAAAATCCATTAAATTTTACACTTTAAATGGGTGAATGATATGATATGATATTATATCTCAATAAAGTTGTTATAAAAATAAATCCCAGAAGATCAAAGATTTAAGTGTAAAGACATGGAAATGTATTAGAAGGAAACATAAGGTAGTTTTTAATATGTTATTGGAAGGGAGAATGACCTTTTCAAGCAAGACATACTGTTCTAAAGCCATAAATGAAAGTTTGATAAATTTGATTATTTAATAATTGAATATTTTGCAGAAGAAAATACTAGAAACAAAATCAAAAGAAAAATATGACAAATAGTGAGAAAATAATTAAAAGCACATAGAACAAAAGGCTAATTACTGTAATATATAAAGAGCTCTTAAGAGTCAATGTGAAAATGACCAAAAACCCAACAAAAAATATGGGCAAATTACAAAAGCAGGCAGCTCAGAGGAAGAGCTTATATCAATATATTCTCCAATCAACAGCCTGATGGTACAAGCTCTTTAGAAGCAATATTTGAACTATTTGTCCAAATTAAGAATACATAAGTCCTCCAATCTAGCAATTTGGCTTCTAGGAATCTATTCTATAGCTATTTATACATGTGTCTAGACATAAACATAAGTATAGTCATTGCATGAAATGTTTGTAACAGCACAATACTTGAAATCAAACTAGATATCAACCAACAAAGAAGTAGTTAGAGAAATAATAGCATTTTGTTTAGTGAAAAATTATGCAGCTCTTAAAAACCATTGATGAAGAACCCCAAAATATATCAATTAAAAACAAAACAAGGTGCTGGACAACGTGTTTACTGTTCATGTTTTAAATTTTTATATATTGCACAAACATATGTTTGCATACGCATAAAATATTCTAGCTTCTTTCTAGCCCCCCAAACCCATCATGCCCAAAATTCAGCTCATGAATAACAAGATGAATGAATTCCTTTCACATGTATCATCTATCTCTGCATTTAATTTTTGCACCAACCCTACGGAAAAGATACTAATACTTTCTTTTGAAAATATTACATGTTTTGAACCTTTGAGTTTGCTTATTCAGTAGTTGCAACTATTAATGCTAAATCCTTGATGCCAAAGCTCTGTTGTACAGGGAAAAAGCCTAAACTTCTTATATAATGATGTAGGACATCCTTCATCAACCGACATTGTCCTTCTTTCCCAGATTACTCTCCTATCTCCTTCTGCTTATAGCACACTGCTCCAAGTTCTTTCACACTGTTCCTCCTTTCCATGTTTAGGGCCTCTTCCAATGATGCTTTCACACCTCAGCTCAATGAAATCCTATTTACATTTTCTTAAAATGTCAACTCAAATGCCACCCACTCGGCAAATCTTTACCTGTCATCCTAGGCAACACCAATGGTTCCAGCACAACTACAGCTCATAGTTTTCATAGTTTGTCCTGTATTTCAAAAGCATTTTATATAAGCCTATTAAAACTGATTATATTATTTCAAGGTCATGAGCATATTGAGATTAGAGGCCCTATTTTTATTTTCATTACTACCACAATGTCTAGAATATAGTAGCAGTTTGATAAATATTTGTTAGAAAAATTATTTACCTGAATTCGAATCATTTTTAATTACCCATAGGTTGAAGAACTTCATATTCAGCATGACAGATTTGGGGATTGAATAATACATCTCTTCTAAGAATTTGAAATGAAAATGTTTTATTGATGGAAAATCTTTCTTCATCTTGCCTTCTAGAATTCAAGTGAATGTTCATGCTCTATGAAGAGAATGGGCTGTGGTTTTTTGTTACAGATTTGGAGCCAGTAAATTTTTATGAATGTGAACCTTATCATTTCTTCTGGAAGCTTTCCTGTTCTTTAATTCCTTTTTCCTGTGTTTTCATAGGAACCAGGGAAAATGTGTTGAGGGCATGGTGGAGATCTTTGACATGTTGCTGGCTACATCGTCTCGGTTCCGTATGATGAATCTCCAGGGAGAGGAGTTTGTGTGCCTCAAATCCATCATTTTGCTTAATTCTGGTGAGTGGATAACATGGGAAAATTTAATGCTGGTTACTGGAAGAAATATTTATTTGTACTTTCAACCAGGTACAAGCTACCTACTACAAAGACATAATCACAAATTGATAGAAACAATTAACACATTTAAAATAAAAAAATAAATAAAATGCCTATCTTCTTTTTAAATTACTTATGGAGGTGAAACCATGCTGGTCAAAAATGGTGACTGAAAACCAAAAATTGAACATTGAATCCAATGGCCTTTCTGTTGAAATACTTTTATCCTCTCACAGATATTGGGGGATGTTTTTATTAAAGTGGTACATGTATGTGGACATAAGTCTGTTGTTAGTTGTATATGTCAGAAAGTAAGTAGAGTGAGTGACCCTGTTAGGATAGTGTGACCAATTCTAAGTTCCAGATCATAAGCAAAGAGGCTTATTTGAGACAGACCATGTTTCTGGTCAAAACTGATTAGCTGAAATATATAATTGGCTCAGAGATAGAAAAACCTAGTTCTAAAACCGAGGAACGTGGAGTTCGGTACATTGGTCCAGCTGGAAGAGTGGTTTTCATTTGATCCATGGTGTCTAATTCAACTGTCCCCTCCTATGTATTCATTTGAGAAAGCTTAGTTGAGAGTGGCATCTGTTTTTTTTTTTTTTTGGTGGTGAGGTTGGCTGTTGCATAATGAGTCACTCCAGGTCACCCAGATGGAAACTATGGCTCAGCCTGTATCAGAACCCTGACTCGTCCCAGACTCCTTGGTAGTTGAGTCTAAGCACTAGATCCCCAGTCTGCACCACCTGAAGCTTAACAGTGAGGTGCCACCTGCACTGTAGATGCCCTTAATCTGGACCTTAGTCCCCCAGCCTCAGGCCTACCTCATGCCAGAGACCTCATTCTCACATACAAATCACAACTGTTTGGAAGCCCTGGACCTGATTTTAGATTTAGTTTCTTACATCATTCGATACGGTCTCAAAGTTCCCAATAGCTGAACTACAGTTTGTGTTGATCCCATATGGAAAGCGTCGGCACTCCCTTGTGTTTTGAGATGTTTTGTTTCTTCCTGTTGAATGCCAATCCCTTCCCATATCCCCTAACAATTTTCCACTTCTCTTCCCCACCAATGCTAGTAACCTATGTTGCTTAATGGTTGTCATAGTAATCATTCTCACTTAACTGATAAATGGAAATCTGTACTATTACACTAGGCAGGGACTGAATTACAGAATGAAGTTGCATGAAAAATAATGTGGTCTCTACTAAGGAAGTGATTACCACTCCATTCAAGTTTCAGGTTCCACTCAACGTGCATTGTGCTTTTCATTTGAGTCATTTGTCCTGTATGTTGAAGGGTCCAGATTCCATAATGGCTCTTTATTGGATGACAGTTCTGGGAGCAGTGCCACTCGGCTGCACAGTGCCAGGTCCTGAACCTTCTCCTTCTTCGTTGGAGGGCTGGCACACGCCGACGTCTCTCGTGTGGGCAATCTGTTAATTTCAGGGAAGGCAGGCCTGTCAAGTGCTGGGACTTTCTTCCTACCTTTACCAGGAAATAATACCCCGGACAGGAAGTGAAATTAGCTGGAGTTATAAAATCAACAAAAGGAGCTGCTATGATCTTGGTAATCAAAACTATATCCTTCAGATCTGCAGAGTTTTTTCCTGCATTACTGGTCTGTTCCTATGGGAGGGTGTTTTTTTTTCATATTATGTAATAAAAAGGGCAGGACTTTTGCCATCAAAATATTGGATTTATAGACCTAAGTATTTTAAATCCCAGAGGAAAAACTTTAAGCCCTCACAAGAAAGTATTTAGTAAAGACTGGCACCAGCATCTCCAAACAGTATTTCCCACCGCAGGATTTGGACCTCCACCTGCTACCCCCTGACACCAGTTAAACTTTCCTGCTCTATCCTTGTTCTTTTACCCCTTTCTCAGGATCTTCTGTGAGCTCCCTTGCGCTGGGAGGGTTGGAACGCTATTTTGGAAATACAAGGCACTGTTTTACTGACAGAGTTTATAGTTGTCTTTTTCATGAGATACCAGCAGCTCATCTTTTCTTGTAAGGACGGCACTGCTGGCTCACGAGCTGTAGCAAAACAGAAGCTGTCTCTCCACTTGGGAAAAGTGGAATCGCTCTTTCCACTCCAAAAGTGAGCTCTGTTTTGGAAAAGCGGATCTGCCGCTGAGCACAACTCCTGGTGTCTCATATTGTTCCTGAAAAACAGAATCAAAAAAAACATGACTCCTAAACACAGTGGTGTGGAGCTCAGGGCCTTTTTCAGAGTCAAAAAGTGATCAGTCATATGAGGGTCACCACGACGATCAACAGGTTTTTCCCGCAACTGGAGGTATGGACTTTTCTAAAAACCCAACCAATTCCTTGCTCTGATCAGGGGCAGCTCTTCACCTGTCATGAGACAAAATACAAAGTGACTCTAATTCCTGGAATCTCTGACGGAAGCCAAGCTAGAAATGATTCAGGAAACCTTCACTAGAAGATGCTTTTCTGGTCCCTGGGAAACAAGACCTCAGTGTATGGAGGAACCCTGGGTTTTGGGCTGAGCCCCTGTCAACAGAGTCTGAGAAGAGTGTGTTTACATTGGCCTTGACTTTAGGGCCGAGACACAAGGGGAGTTGAAAGGTTGTTATGAGGACCTGCTAGGAATGTCTTTCTGGAAGCCTTGAGAAGGTCTCCCAAATGCCAACATTTCCAGGGGAAGCCCTCTTCACAGCTGTTTGCGAGTGGGAGGGATTCATCATTTCGGGGACAGAATAATTTATTACTTTGCTTGCAAAAGCCTCTAATCATCCATAGGACAAACACTGTTTGTTTTTATACTCCCCACCAAAGGACAGAGGCATTGCTAGTTAATCCAAAGATGCCCTAGCCAAATCAATGCTAGTGTCAAGGCATTCTGAGAACTAGCTGGACAGGGTTCAAGGTAGGGCAAATGCGAACAGAGCAGATGAGCTCAGGGCAAAAGGCTGGGAGGCAGCAGCAGTGGGAGAGGAGGATGGAGCTGGAGCTACAGAGGGGGACCTGGAAGGAGGTTCTGTGCCCATTTAGTTTACTGTATTCCTGCTACCCAGCATGACTTCAGTTCTTCTTTGTAATTCCGATATTTCAAATTCTTCAGGTCCGGTTCAGATCTCACCTCATTCAGGAAATCTTGCTACAACCCAAGTCCTTAATGAGATTTTCTTCTCCAGACTATTTTAGTTCTTAGAGCCAGTACCTCACAATCTAGCATTTGGGAAGTTGGTGCACTGATTTCAATAATTGATGCAATAATTTCATTAATTTATTCAATAACTCATCAGTTATGGAATTCCCACCATGAAATTTAAGCCAAATATATGAAAGTGAATGACATCATTCTTTGGTTTGGGGTTTTCCGTGTTTTATTTTAGCCTGGATGGGTTCTTCATGCGTGTATGTCCTAATTTCCCTATAAACTATTAATTTTTTTTATTCCTCACAGCCTGTGAACTGCCAACAAGTATTAGACCCTTCAGTCATTTAATAGACGCGTATTTGCTGGGCATGACCAGAAAGCACCTAGAAAGTCCCCATTTTTTCCGTGCTGTTCCCACCATGATGAAACATATCATCTTTTTCAGTGTACTATAGATCTAGATAATGTCAAACTATTAATGGGAAAAAAATAATGCCCATCTCCTTGGGTTATTGTGAGATCAAGGGGAAACTGTACATAAAGTGTCTAATGCAGTTCCTGGAACATAGTAGGTCCTCGATCAGTGACAACTGTCATCATCACTCACGAGAATCTCTGGCTTAAACGGAGTCAGTTCATGCCTTTTTTTCAATAAAATTAAGTGCTTTTAGTTTAAAGGCCTCCCTTCCGCTAGGCTTAAAAAAGTATGCAAGGACAGGAGGGTAATAATAACAATAGAGATTGTAACTGCTCTCCTGCGGCTTTGTTAACTGTGCTATTTAATTTTATTTAGAGAAATTTTAGAGCAAGATTATCTCATGGATAGTAACTGATTGTTATTTGAACCTTAATTTTGACGGACCTTAATGAAAACCCTGTGGTGTCCGCATTCACCATCAGTTGACTCTGCTTCTTCCCATCCTCTTTCCCCATCTATGTGGTCCTCATAAAGCCTTCAGAATCCGCTCTCATTCAGAACACCACCCATTTAGGAAGTGTTTTCCAAGACGCGGAAAAATTCATGAGTCAAAGCTTAATACGTATAAATCTACAGTCTCTAATGAACGTTGGTTTGGCCTTCAAGATCAATTTAATAATTATTTCTCCCCATTTTCTGAACATCTTTCTGACCACAATTCTTTATATGCCTCAGTAATTCTGAAGAGCCTCACGTACTTAACTCCCAGGTAACTTTATCCAACTGGCTCCCTGGAGAGCCTGTCAGACCCCTGACTGCAGCTCCTCTGCCCTCTGTGTTACAGTGGATCTTCTTTTCTCTCCTTATCCACAAACTAACTCCAATTACTCCAACTTTTTGCCCGCCGGATCCCGGTGTTACCATTGGCAGGCATGTTTGTTACTCCTGGAAAGTCTTCTGCTGTAAAAATGTTGTACCCTTGATTACCTGTTCATCCAAAGCTGATCTTCAGACAACATGTCTCTTTCAATTGATGGAGTATTAAAGAAGAATAAAGAGCCAAAACCACTGGGGCTAAAAACCCGAGGTGGAAAGTTAAAGGAAAGTAAAATGCCAGGAAGGAAGAATTATGACAACATCTCTAAAGTGTGTATCCCTGTGGTCATTTAAAGAAAAAAGGATATGGAATATGCCACAGGTGCATATACATTAAATGTAAACATAAAAATGGTACCAGCTCTTGTCTGTCACCTAGTTCTGCTTTGTTAATAATGGCATATCTTGTCATCTTGACGCTTTGATGAAACATCTGATGCTGAAGTTGGTGACATCTATTTGCTTTGTATATGTTCACCAGAGGCTGCAATCTCGTCAGAGAAGCATTTGTAATCGTGATTAATTATAACAGGCTCCCATCACAAAGACTATTTCCTCTCTCGGAGCTGAATTCTTTGCTTTCTCTCTGCTAATTATTAGACAATTATTCACTGCACTGGTATATTTTTTTTTTTTTTTTTTTTTGCGGTACGCGGGCCTCTCACTGTTGGGGCCCCTCCCGTTGCGGAGCACAGGCTCCGGACGCGCAGGCTCAGCAGCCACGGCTCACGGGCCCAGCCGCTCCGCGGCACGTGGGATCTTCCCGCACCGGGGCACGAACCCGCGTCCCCTGCATCGGCAGGCGGACTCTCAACCACTGCGCCACCAGGGAAGCCCGGATATTTTTAAGTGTAGAAGTTAGACAATGATTCAGCGTCCCTATATTTAGATGAAAAAACATTTAAAAAACATACTGTAGATATGTTGACTGCAAACGTTAAGGATCATTCATTCTTAACAGTTGAAGGTTCCTGATGGGAACAAGCCTTGGAATCTCAGATAGACACATTGTCAGGTTTGCCCATTGCTGTCACAGCGGAGAAGATTTGATCGTATTATCTCTGGGGTTCTTTATAATGCCAAGCTTCCCCTCCAGGGAGCCTCTGCTTATTGTGGTAACTTTGAGATAAACGGTACTTGATAGTTACTAAGTGGCTCACTGTCTCCTCACTGGCTGATGGGTTCCGGAGGCTGTCGACAGCTCTTGGAGTCTTTCCTTGCTCCCACCTAATGGTGTGGCCTGAAGCCTCTCGGCCTCCGTTAATTTCTTGAACACTTGGCGCAGCGTGGACTTTGTCTTAGAGAGCCCAGGCATTCAAGAGAAGCAACTCGGGCACTTACTTAGGCGGTGATGGATGCCCTTTGCTAAGCCACTTCCCTGAGCCTCATGTGTAAAATGGAAATAATGATAGCTAGCACACAGAATTGTTGTGACTATTGAAACAGTGACCACCTACTGCCTGGCACATGATATGTGCACATAAATGTCAGCCTGTAGACTCTCCAAACACAAAAACCCTGGCACGTTTTTCTTAGCAGATGATACGTAACTTCCTGCCTGGGAATTCTGAAGTGGGACTTCACTCAGGTCATTTGGGGTTAAAAAAATTGCATTCTCCCGGCAAAGATGTCCTTCTTGTGAGTGGAATAGTCCCAGGCCCCAAAAGGGGTGGATTGGGTCCTGCGTCTTCTTGCAGAGACTTCTTGGAACTTCTAAGGAACTGGGGGAACCAGCTAAGTGTAACCTGTAACCTGGGGAAGACTTGGGGTCTTAACTCTTTGGACGGGGCAAAGGCAGGAGCCATTGGGAGACTGGAAATCCTTCCGATGATCCTGATATTAGGAGCAGTTATCCATTCATATTCAAGAACCTCAGAGGGAGGAGCAGCTGCCCATCCTTTTATGCTCCAAGGAGCATGGACAAAGGGGGAAGCTGTCTCCTAGGTCCTTGATTCAACCACCACTTTCACCCACATTCTCTAGGGCCCAGAAATTACCTGTCTGTATTCTTAAGTTTGAATAATATACGGGACCATTAAAAAAAAAAGAAAAATGCCCCAGACCACCCCACTGCTGACTTAAAATGCTCTTTGGGGCTTCCCTGGTGGCGCAGTGGTTGAGAGTCCGCCTGCCGATGCAGGGGACACAGGTGCGTGCCCCGGTCCGGGAGGATCCCACATGCCGTGGAGCGGCTGGGTCCGTGAGCCATGGCCGCTGAGCCTGCGCGTCCGGAGCCTGTGCTCCGCAACGGGAGAGGCCACAACAGTAAGAGACCCGCGTACCGCAAAAAAAAAAAAAAAAAAAAAAAGTTCTTTGTATGTTGCTTAAATATGAATAATCACATTCTGTAAATGAATGAGTGTAAACTCCATGTTCATAGCTCTTATATACATACAAAACCAAAACAAATTCACAAATTAAATACAGACTGAAAGGCAAACTGGTAATAATGTTTTGGCAGAAACTGAGTTGCTTTTTGCAGCCTGCTGGGGCAGATCTCTGTCTGCTAGTCTACCAAGCCTCTTGTGAGGACCCTGTTCTCCCCCCTTGTCTGTGTTCAAAAGGATGGCAAAACCTTTGCTTCTGTAGCACCCTGTTTTGGCAAGAACACATCATTTATGTATTTTGTTTGCTTCTGCATTTATTTTTCTGAGATACTTAAGACATAACTGTTAGACTTGAGGCCATCATGAGCACGGGTGAAAAATATGTAACTTAGGAAACAGTCAAAGATGATATGGATTATTTAGATGGGTCCATCTCAATACTCCACACGTTTCCATCCTCTGGGGCTCTCTGAAAAAATTGTGTTGCGGGGACCCTTCCCAGAGATTCCGATATCGTTAACCGTGAATATCGGTATTTGTTTAAAGCTCCCACCAAGACTTCAGTCTCACCAGGACTGAGAACTCTTGATCTAACTGACATAGAACATTCTGAAATTAATGTCTTAATGATATTGTTTAGAATATTGTTAAGATTAAAGTGCACAATTTTAAAAGGCCAGGAGACAGTTTAAGGACCTTTGAGAATCCTCTTTTAATTCTCAGTAATGTGTGGAAATTAGTTTGAAAACTACTGCTGTAGGTGATGAAATGTCTGCTAAGTTAAACTAGTTCTCTAGTACATTATAAAGTGAACCATTCTGCAAACTGTGGGGAAAAACTGCTGGTGCTCAGAGAGAACATTGCCCAGCACTGGGGACAGGAAATGGAGGCCTGTCTTTCACACATTGGCTTGGGCAGGGGACACAGGCAATTAACAGATCATGTCATGTCAATGTCATGAGATTAGAGAATGTCATGATGAAGGGAAGCAGAGTGTCCGCAGAGATGGACAGCAGGGTCCTTACCTGAGCACCAATGCTTCAACTGAGTCATTAGGGTGAGTTGGACTTGGCTGGAGTCAGAAGGCAAGAGGGAAAGTTCTGACTCCACCATTAAACTGACAGGGTCTCATCAAGCCACTGCACCGCTCTTCACTGGTCTCCCCAACTATAAAATAGAAATAATAATTCTAAACTGTCCTGTTAACTCAAGGATTTGTCATGACATAACAAGATAGCTTTAAAATATGAGCTAATATCATCATTACTATTATAATCCGTTGTTTTTTTAGGGGGAAAATATTATGTGACCTAATATCCTGCAGAGACTTTGGTGTCAGGATCTCCCTGTTCTAATCACAGAACAAGAATTACACTCAGGCCCTATATTTGGAAGGGCCGTAGATGCCCTCTCTCTGCCCTCATGCCTGGCACATTGAACTATAAATCTAAATGTGTGTTGACACTTGAACTGAAGAAGACCATGAGAAAACAGCAACAAAATCCCACTCATTTCTTGAGCTCAGAAGTGAAATAAAACATTGCTTTTTAATGGGGTTTTCCTTTCCTGCATGATACTCATTGAACAAGTAAAAGCCATATTGGAATATGTATGCTTCCTGAAACATTTAAATGGAAAGTCAGACTGTCAAGTTTTCAGTCTAAACCAAACACCCCTACACTTAGTTGGAAGACCTGCTTCTGGGCCTAGCCTTTCATGTGTGGGCCCACGGCTACATCTGACTGCTTCTCTTGGGTTGAAAGAAAGGTGGAAAAACAAACTCCCTGCCTCTCCCATGGGGTCCTGGTCCTTGAGCACCACATCAGCCTCAGACTCCTTCAGCACTTTCCCCCAGGGGGTACGGCTACTTTTGTATGTTGAGGTAGCTTGAGGTTGCCTCGGTTCTATTTTCTCTGAGTTTTTACTTTATATCTACTTTTTAGGTTTTGTTTTTCTTCTGGCATATGAGACAGACAGCAATACCCCCATGGATTTATGTTAGCTTAACTACCATTTATTGAGGATTTACTACTTTTCCAGGCATTAAATGCTGGAAAGGAAAAGTTGCCTCTAGTTGCCCCATCTGTAAAATGGGAGGTAGTAGTAGTTCCTACATACTAGTTTGCATGAAGTGAGCCATGTGGACTGCTCCCTGGACCCTAGGGATGCTCCATCAAAGTGACCCCGTGGTCATACCAGTAGTGATTATAGTAGCAGTGATTAGTAAGGCAGTTTCTACCTCAGGGACCGCACGCTCTTAAGATAAAGACAGATATAAAAAGAGAATTGTTCTTTTTTTTTTAACAGATCTTTATTGGATTATAATTGCTTCACAATACTGTGTTAGTGTCTGTTGTACACCAAAGTGAATCAGCCACATGCATACATATGTCCCCATATCCCCTCTCTCTTGCATCTCCCTCCCACCCTCCCTATCCCACCCCTCTAGGTGGTCACAAAGCAGCAAGCTGATCTCCCTGTGCTATGCGGCTGCTTCCCACTAGCTATCCGTTTTACATTTGGTAGCGTATATATGTCGATGCTACTCTCACTTAGCCCCAGTTTCCCCCTCCCACCCCGTGTCCTCAAGTCCGTTCTCTATGTCTGTCTCTTTACTCCTGCCCTGCAACTAGAATCATCAGTACCTTTTTTTTTTTAGATTCCATATATATGCGTTAGAATACGGTATATGTTTTTCTCTTTCTGACTTCAGAACTGTTCTTTTTAAAAATGAAATTACGATTACAAAAAATATGTTAAATTTAGATAATTTTAGAATAACAAAATATATTATTAAGGAAATAACCACCTGAGGTTAACCAACCATGTGGACGTTTTGATGGATCTTACTGCAGTAGAGTATAAGGGTTAAGAGCAAGGGACTCTAGTTCCAAGTTCAAATCCCCTTTCTTCTATTTAGTAGCATGACTTTGGACAAGTTACTTAAACGCTTTGGGCTCCTATTCCCTGGTCCATGAAATGGCGAGCTTAATAGTGCCTACCTGTTAATACAGGTTAGCTTTTACAATACAGTGCCTACTTTAGACTAACACTTAATTTGTGTTCAAAACTATTTTCTTTTCGTACTGTGTGTATATATACTCATCTTTAGATTTACCCATGTAAATTAGGATCATACACATGTACTCTCTTTAAAAATAAGATTTTAGGGAATTCCCTGGCTATCCTGTGGTTAGGACTCTGAGCTTTCACTGCCAAGGGTGCAGTTTCAATCCCTGGTCGGGGAGCTAGGATCCCGCAAGCCGCACGGCCAAAAATAGAAAATAAAAATAAATGAATAAACAAAAATAAGACTTTAAATGGCTGCCGTAATCATTAATGAAGATATAAGACCATTTATTTAACGAATCTGATATTGTTAAACACAAGTGACTTCTCGCTTTTGTTATTATACACAACGCTTCTTTTGCGTTCTTATAATTGTCTTTTGCCTGCTTGTGATCATTACTTTGGATAATGTTTCGCGACGTGGATTTGCTGGGTGAAAGAGTGTAGATATCATTGTCTCTTGATACATATTGCCTACTGCCCCAGAAAACTTTATCAAATTACACTTTTACATAAATGTAACCTTTTCATGTATGTGGAAGACAGACGTGGGTGCACCCGCCTCAGAGGCAGCGATGCAGACAGCTCCCTGCAGCCCAGCTACTGCCCTCAGCTGTGAAATTCCCAGGCAGGAATTTCTACACAGGACATGTTATAAACATCGTATTACAAACATCCCAAGCTCACTCCTTTGGAAGCAAATTATCGCTTCAGAGAATGTTGTTTATTTTATTATCTGTTATCTATATAGGCGCTTGTTATGTCATTTTTAAATTTTATGACTTGCACAGACACTGTGCTGGTGAACTGCTCTTTTTCTAAGCAGTCAGGATGCACAGAGGGTTGGCATTTAGTATCTTACCCTCTGCCTTTGGTCCCTTTGCCACTGTTTTTACTGAGGGATATTTATAAAAAGAAAGACAAGAGGTTGAATGGCCGTAAGTGAACCTCCCTTTAAAAACTCATCTCGGGAAGGACAACCTGCCTCCTCCAAAGATTTCATTTGCTCTGGGTTCTGGGGCTTTGTGTGACTGACACGACCTTTCCTTTTTCATCTTGATGGTGAAGCCCTTACTTTTGGTAGAGCGGATGTTACTCTGAGTGAGATAATATAACCTTCGCGTTCAGTGAAAGCCAAGCACTCAGCACCTTCTAGTAAGACCTTAATGCTCTGCTTCCTTTGCGTTCCAACTTGCCAGTCCTCGTGGGACAAAGCTGATCTTTTCTGTACTTAGATAAGTAGCTCAGGTTACTGATGACCTGTCGCAGGTATTTCCAACTAAGAAAAATTTTCTCCAAGGCTTTAGTAACAAATTTGTTAGTTCCCTTTTCTGCCGAAATGGCAAACCTTGAAGAGTTTCAGAAATGCGAACAGCCTTAGGGATGATAGCAATATTATGAAAATAGTAATAAGTAATATCCCTACAGCAAGCTTCTTAGTCATTGGAATATCTATCACCAGCTCTGTTTCCCTCTCATCAGTCCAGGCATTGACAAAGCTTGTGAAATAATAGAAATGAAAGGCACTTTGATTTTGTATTTTCAATAGCATTTTCTTCTACCAGATTACGAAAGGCATACGTGCCTGAGGCAGAGAACTTGGAAAATACAGAAAAGCCACCAAGAAAAATAATCTCCCAAGTAATCATAATTTCACTGCACAAAAGTAATCATTGTTAACATTTTGGTAAATGTTCTTAATTAAAGAGACTCTTAGAAGGTGCCTGGGTCCACCAGCACCTCTTCTCCACACCATCTTGCACCTTGTTTGGAAAATCTGGAGTGCTCTTAAATCATTCCAGCAAAATTATTAGTTTTCTCAAATATCTCTGGAGGCGAGGCTATTGGCGGTCATTTCTAGTTTCTCAGAAACCGTGAAGTTAGGAAATTCTTTGTGTAGCCTTTCAGTACTGCCGGGAGTGAGGGGTATTTGGGTGCTCGTTCCAACTCTGCCCTTTATTTACCCACAGGGTGACCTCAGGCAAGTCCAGCCTTGCTGTTCTGTCTGAAAACCCTCCCAGCAGTAGCATCCACTAGCCCCAGTTCCTTAACCTCTCTGAGCCTCTGTTTCCCAACAAGTAAATTAATGAGTGGATCAGTAGGGGCCCTTTTCACATTAAAAATTATTTACTTAAAGAATGTCTATGTGTGTAACTGAGTCACTTTGCTGTACAGCAGACATCGGCACAACATTGTAAATCAACTATCCTTCAATTTTAAAAATTAACAAAATTGTTTATTTATTTGTAGAATTTATTTTTTAGAGCAGTTTTAGGTTCATAGCAAAGCTGAGGGAAAGGTACAGAGATTTTCCATGTAACCTGCCCCCCTCCACGCCACCCCCAGTCTCCCTCATTATCAAAATCCCACACCAGAGAGGTATATTTGTTAGAATCGATGAACTTAACGTTTACATACCTTTATCACCTAAAGTTTATAGTTTACATTAAGGGTCACTCTTGATGTTGTACATTCTATGGGTTTTAAAAAATGTGAAATGACATGTATCCATCAGTATAGTTTTGTACAGAGGAGTTTCCACTCTGTATGTTATTTAGGACATTTAGGACATTCTGCCCTAAAAATCCTTTGTGGTCTGACTATTCAACGCACACATTTCCCTAACCCCTGAAAACCACTGATATTTTTTTTTACTGTCTTCTTAGTTTTGTCTTTTCTAGAATGTCATGTAGTTGGAAACATATATTATGTAGTCTTTTCAGATTGGCTCCTTTCAGTCAGTAATATGAATTTAAGATTTTTCCATGTCTTTTGATGACTTGATAGCTCGTTTCTTTTTTTTTGACTGTATTGGGTCTTCGTTGCTGTGAGCGGGCTTTCTCTAGTTGTGGTGAGTGGGGCCTACCCTTCGTGGCGGTGCACGGGCTTCTCATTGCGGTGGCTTCTCTTGTTGTGGAGCACAGGCTCTCGGTGTGCTGGCGTCAGTAGTTGCAGCATGTGGGCTTCAGTAGTTGTGGCGTCATTTCTTCTTAGCGCTGAATAATATTCCACTGTCTGGAGGTACGAGTTTATCCATTCACCTACTATAGGACATCTTGCCTCCAAGTTTTGGCAATTATGATTAATGGTGCTATAAGTATCCATGTGCAGGTTTTTGTGTGGACATAAATGTTCAACTCATTTGGGTAAATACCAAGGAGCATGATTGCTGGCTTATATAGAAAGGGTATGTTTAGTTTTGTAAATGTCTGCCGAACTGTCTTCCAAAGTGGCTACACCATTTTTCAGTTCTACCGGCAATGAGTGAGAGTTCCTGTTGCTCCACATCCTTGCCAGCATTTGCTGATGTCAGTGTTTTAGATTTTGGCCATTTTAACAGACGTGTAGCAGTATCTCATTGTTGTTCCAGTTTTCAGTTCTCTACTGACATATGATGTGAAGCATCTTTTCATATACTTATTTTCCATTTCTATATCTTCTTCGGTGAAGTGTCAGGTCTTTTGCCCATTTTTTAATTGGGTTGTTGGTTTTCTTTTTGTTGAGTTTCAAGTTCTTTGAATATTTTGCTAAGAGTCCTTTAGCAAAGGTGTCTTTTGCAAATATTTTCTCCCAGTCTGTGGCTTGACTTTGCATCGTCCCAAGATCAGTGCTTTTGAAACCTTCTGCTACAGCCTCATGTTTCAGAAGGTGCCTCTGGTCACCAGAGGATGGGGACATGAGGCTGAGGAGGGGGCACTGAGTGAGCAGGCTCCAGTCTCCCCCTCTCCCTTTCTCCCACTTTAATCAGAGAAGTTTGACTTCAGTTTATAAACTATGTGAATGTTTCACATGAAGTTCACTCTTTTAAAAGGATTTTGATTCTCAAAATGGTTTGAAAAAACACTGAACTTAAATCCATAATTCTGGAATTCTGTGTCTCCTTTTTGCAACGTAATATGTCCTTTCCCAAGGCTCTATTAAGGAGAAATGAGATAAGCCTGTCACAGTCATGTGATACTTTTTCACCACAATTTTTATCTACTGTAGAGCTCACTTGAAATGATGGAACTGATACGTCTAGAGAATAGGTATCATCTACATGTCCACTTATCTTTCTGAAATAGTAATTTTGGACGCTAATTATCTTTTTCAAAATAATCAGCGAGACTATCAGCCATTTTGCCATTTTGATTTTCTATCTAGGAAAAAGGGGGAAAAAGTGTATATGAACCTTTGTGGTTCTGGAGATAAACATGCAAACCAGCACCAAGAAGGGGTGGACTTTACAGTCACACAAGAAGGTGTCACTTCACAGTGGCCAGCGTTGCTCATCACAGGGTTTTTAAATAGTGCTGTTCAACTCAGGATGATGTGAACATGTGCATTCAACCAACTATATATTCTTAGGTCGTATGTCATTTTTTCTGGCTTCGCAGTTGATTCAGATGAACGTTTAATGATGTTTTATAAACATCTGTATTCACACTAACTCAGTTTATTAACTTGGCAGAGGAGGGAGGGGCGTCCGGTCCATTATTTTGTTTATACATTGCCTATTCCACAGAGGATTAGAAATGGCTTAACTAAATTTCATGTGATGCAAAGAGAGTAAGGCAGTAATTAACCCAATCTGAAAAAAAAGGAAAATAATGTGAAGAAAATAATAAATTCAGGAGTCAGATTAGCACACAGTAGTCCATCTGTACGGTTGCTAGGAGTGGGCCACAAATTTGGCTCTCAGTTTCCTTTGCTGGGCCAAAGCAAAGGGAACACATTCTATTATAAGCTCCACTGGCTTTTAATAAAAATAAAATAAAATAGACTAGTTGTTCCACACAAAATCCCTCCTTTAGGCACATCTCGACAAGGTCTATTTCTCACAACCAGCACTCGATAAAGATTATGCAACTGAGAATTCGAGTGTTTTTTTTGTTTTGTTTTGTTTTTGTTTTTGCGGTACGCGGGCCTCTCACTGTTGTGGCCTCTCCCGTTGCGGAGCACAGGCTCCGGACGCGCAGGCTCAGCGGCCATGGCTCACCGGCCCAGCCACTCCGCGGCATGTGGGATCTTCCCGGACCGGGGCACGCACCCGTGTCCCCTGCATCGGCAGGCGGACTCCCAACCACTGCACCACCAGGGAAGCCCAGAATTTGAGTGTTTTATTCTCTGATAAGAAAGTAGGGTGCAGATATTTGAGGTTGCCAGTTAAGGGAACATCCATATATTTTGATAATCAGCTGGGCAGTTGTTAGGGATAAAGGCCTCCTATGAAAATTGTTAACTGTGTACAGGGTCTGATAGGATGAGCTCGAGCCCTGACCATTATACAACAAGAGTGAAGGTCAGGGCTGGGCCAAGGCATGGAGACACAGTAGGATTCATAACGTGGAGCAGGACGTATTCAAATGCTGTTTCATCTCATGATGTTCCAGATCAGGAGCCTAGTCTCCAGTTTGCTGGTCCTGGGTCATTTTCTTCCCTGAATGTCTGGCACAGATATCCAGGTGTGCTCTGTTTACTGCTGCTGTGTAATAAGTTACCCCAAAACTTAATGGCTAAAAGAAGAAAAAAAAAGCTTTGGATTCTATTAATCATGGATTTGGATAGAGCACAGAGGGCATGGACTGTTTCTTCTCCACCATGTCTGGGGCCGCAGGTGAGGGTCATCCACTGGGAGTGATTTGATAGTCGTGGGCCAGAGACATCTTAAAGGACTTTATTCCCACACCGACGATTGATGCTGGCTGTTGGCTGGGACATCAGCTGGAGCTGTCCACTGGGATGCTTATCTGTGGCCTTGGCTTCTTCACTACCTGTTGCACTGTACCCCTTACAAGGCGGTGAGGGCTCCAGAAGCAAGTGTCCCAGGTGACAGGCAGAAGCTCTGTGCCTTGTATGACAGGCATATCATACCTTAGAAGCCAGGTGGCGTCACTTCTATTCCATTCTATTGATTGCAACCAAGTTATGGGTCCACCCAGACTCAAGGGAGGGCCATAACCCACACATCTCCATGACAGGACTGCCAAGATCACGTCGCAGAGACACATGTCGGATGGGAGATACTGTTGTGGTCATTTTTGGAAAATAAATCTGCCCCAACGTGTGTAAAGAGCCACTCTCTGCTCTGCATTGTTGCTCCGTTGTCTTTGAAATGCCAGGTGAGAAAAGGTGAGATGCAGGGAAACAAATTCAGCCAGAATGTTTTAACCTGCCTTTTCTGGGAAAAAAGTGAAACCCTCAAGGCCTCCTGAGACCAGGCTAGCTCACCTGCACTAGGAGTTCCGCGTGGAACCTTGTGAACAAACCCCTTCATATTAGATGCGCTGCACATTTTCCATCACGTGTCTCTTCAGACTGTCTTCTTGACCTCAGAAAGGTAGTAATTGACTGAAGAATAGGAAAATCAGAACCCTGGCTGTTTCTTAATATATCACAGACATAATTAACAAAAAGAAGGCTCCTGGGCTTCCCTGGTGGTGCAGTGGTTGGGAGTCCGCCTGCCGATGCAGGGGACACGGGTTCATGCCCCGGTCCGGGAAGATCCCGCATGCCGCGGAGTGGCTGGGCCCGTGAGCCATGGCCGCTGAGCCTGCGTGTCCGGGGCCTGTGCTCCGCAACGGGAGAGGCCACAACAGTGAGAGGCCCGTGTACCGCAAAAAAAAGGAAAAAAAAAATCCTTCATTGTTTGGGACTGTCCCGCGCATAGGACATCCAGCTCAGCCCTTCCCACTAAGTGGCTTCAGTGGCCACGAGCTGTCCAACACCCCACCAGGACCAGCAGCCCCAGGAGGAGAAGCCGCAGTCAGAGGTGAAGGCTAAAATGGACGCAGTGCTCATGAAACTGTCAGCCTTGAAGGCAGTTATGAGCGCACACCGTCTGGCTGTGGAAGCCATTCCCAGCAGCCCACCTTCAAGGTTGACCTACTGATGAATCCCTGGGTCGTCCGTGAGCCAGATCCAGAAAGCAGCTCTTTTTTATTCCAGCTGAGCGGCAGCTTTCTGGCCTAGACCACTTACAGCCGTGGGTTTGAGGAGTTTTCTTCACTCTCTCTTTCCTTTGAGTCATTCCCTTTGCTTTTCTGGTCAAGCTGCTATAGATGGAATGACTGTCCCAGGGTCCGTTGTCACATTCTTCCTTCTGGAAAAGACAAAAAAGAAAATGGCCTTACTTGAAACTTTGTCCTCAAGCATCTGGTGAGCCTCAGCCTTCCTCACTTCTCCGGGAACAGTGAGGTGTGCCCCTCAGTGGGGGTCAGTGGCCGGGCGAGCAGGACCCTGGGCTGTGCTACTGTTTCCTCTGGACACAGTCACATGCACACATGCACTACCGTGTCCATATCTGCATTCTTCCAGCCTCCAGAAGACTCCATCATCTGGAGAAGTGATGAGGGGTAGCAAGGGTGTTCCTGTGGGATGGAGCAAAAAGGAGGAAAGAAGGAAGAGAGTGTCCAAGCAGAGAAAGAGAAGGAGGGAGAGAGCAAGGGCAACGGTCACTGAGAGCCAGAGAGGGAGAGAGGCTGACATCTCGCGTCTATGGGGAGCCCATGCAGTCCCGCTCCCCGTTCTTTTCTGCCACGTGCTTTCTCCATAGGCTCTTCCTAAAAGCTCCCAATGTTGGCTGCAAGATTCAGAATATGTAGAGACTCAGATCTGCCAACAGCACTTCAAGACTGGATAATGACATACAGATTGTTTTTTTCCATCTTTGGGATTTGGAGCAGCCTGGGGAGTTGCAAAAGCCTGCCTTGTTGTAAGACTCTTTCTGAAGGCTCGCACTGTCTGATCACTGGCTCCGTGCTGCTGGGAACACTGGCGCAGCTGTCCAGGGTGGCAGGGACCACCTGGGATATGGAAATTACCGGGAACCCTGTTTGGCTTTTGCCAGAGCACCTGAAGCATTCTGGGAATTCGGATTTCTGTTGTTTCTCTCCACTGGCCCCTTAGGGGCAAAAGGCAGCAAACACGGACCACATGTTTTGCCAGAAAAGCCCCAAAGGAAGATGGCTGCAGTTGTCAATTATTGGCATTTCAACAGGACTGTATATTTATTTCGAAGTATATTTGCATGGCTAGGAAGCATCTCGCAAGGATGAGATGATAAGCTGTGTTGGTGCCAAAACAGGACTAGAAAAACAGGCTTGTTCTGAGAATGGCTTGCATCCCGAGAGACAGTGTGAAGACAATCCTTCCTCCACAGGCAATAGCTGCTCTTAAGACATTAATGCTTAAAAGAAAATAAGGCTTGGAATCCGTATCTCATGACACACCGTCCGCACACAGTAGGTTCTCAATGAGAGCATGCGGGAGGGGGGAGCCCATGGGAGGATGGGGAACCAGCGGCACAAGGGAAAGCCACACTCCCCAGAGCCTGAGTGCCAAGGCTCTTACCTCCACAGGAGAGGGCAGAGTGCAACGTGGGCCCTCAGGACGCCCGTGATTCTGCACAGGGTGCCCTCACCCTGTGCACACAAGTAGGTGCCGCCGAGTGTCACCTTCCCACGCGGGACATGGAAGCTCCTTGGTTCTGTGGTTTCCATGAACAAGAATGGGATTATTGATGAACGAGGCCAGCATCCTGGGTGGTAACAAAAAAGGAATTTGGTAGAAAACACATCATCCAAGTTGGATTAACTCAGCTCTGTGGCCTGGGCAGGTTCCCAGGACATCCAGCCAGACGCAGGGCCTCTGAGAGACGCGAGGCTAGAATGTGTGTGATGACATGAGGGCAGGGAGAGGCATGGCCGTGGGGCTCTGGAGAGGCTGCCCCTGACCCCCCCAGCCCACTGGCACACACCTCCCTTGCCATCCGTTACCTCCTGGCCAACACCAAGGCCACTAGACATTTGCCCATTTTTCTAGTGGACACAGTCTTTATCAGAAGCCCACATGGAACATAAGTAATCCAGCAATTTCTTTCTTACCCCACTGCCTGTCCACTGCTTACTCATTCTGTGCTCAATTTCCTCTGTATCAGAGTGCCTCCGGGTATCAAAACTACATTATTCTATTCTACTGCCTGTAAGCCAAGAGCCTGACCATTCTGGTTCTGCTATTGTATTTGTTTTAAATATTAGCCCTTTTCCATTCCAGGCAGTTACAACCGTATTTACTGTAAGTTCCTCTGTGTGGGTGTTTTCCCCATTCCCGACCTACAGGCTGCCGTGTGAGCAGTAACTCGTCACTGCGTTACAAGTACAAAGTCGGGGATTCATAAACTTGGGGGCCTTTAACTTGAAAATACCAGTGAGGATGGGGGGAGGGGAGGAGAAGAAATATACTTATGGGTGGGCCAGTGGGCTCGTAAGACCAGAAAAAAATGTTGCTAAATAGACGTATATCTTGAGAAAAATACCGCGTCATCTGCACCCTGCGAGATGATGCGTTTGGGTAGGATGAGCTGATTTCTGCAGTGTTTACTTGATAGAACAGCCATCGTTGTGGTCCCAACACAAGAATACTCCATCCTGCCCTCCTTTTGCTTTCAGTACTTCTCACCTCTTAATCACTCACCTTCCTCTGCTCCTTGGGCTGAGCTCACAACTTAAGTCAAAGAGTCAGGATTCTTTCAGTTGCAAGTGACAGAAACCCAACTAACACCATCTTAAGCAAACAGGGGATTTATGGAGTCATGTGTTAGAAAGGACATTATGGAAGCTCTAAGGTCAAATGAAAAAAGTAAGAACCAGGACCTTATGACAGGAACCAGGATTTCTCCCTTCCCTCCCCCCCCCCCCCCCCCCCCCCCCCCCCCCCAGCGTAACTGTCACCTCTGCTGGTCGTCACTGGGCTCCATTCTGCAGGGGGAGCTCCAGGTACCTGGAAGATGGCGCTTACAAGTCCCACGTTCTCATACTCCCAGTGCCTCCACCCTAGAGGAAGGAACTTCCGCCCACAACTTCCATATACAAGCTCAGAAAAAGCTCTGATTGTCTATCTTGGGGCTAATACTATCCAAAAGGACAGAGTGACCTGATTGTCTAATTTCAGCCTTGAGTCTACCTGTGGCCCCGAGAGCAGGATTTATTACCAGAAAAAAGGCAAGAGGGGAAAAAAACAAACAAAAGAACATGGCTGGCAGTGCAGTACAGCAGCTCCCGGGGTCCCCTCTACCCTCACATCATAAACCTTTCAGCTGAGGACGAAAAGTACGAGCGCCCCACAGCTGGCCTGAGCTGTAACAGCAAATTAAAAATTGCCTGTCGGTCACTTAGCAAATCACTTTTGCTCTCTCTGTGCACCTCACCGAGAGGTCACGTGTCTCTAACTTAGCGTCTCCGTTATAAAACCGGACGTAGAGTCCGCACACTGGCTCGTTCTCAACTCTGCTCCATCCTGTCGAGTTTGCTCAGCAGGTTAATGCAGCTCTCCGCCCTTCGCTTTCTTCATGTGAAAAGGAACAATAATGCCTCCTTCGTGGAGCTGTCATCAGCGTTAACAGGATAACGTTGGTGGCAGGCGTGTCAGAGGAGAGGTGGCTGGTGTCAACCACCATGGCCCCAAGGCGAACAGTGCCTTTCCAGGGAATCTTGATGACAAATCCTGGAAACTGGCTCCCACACAGGGGGCCACATGAGTTTCCTAAACGTGTGCTCTCACACACGTATATTCCTAAGGAATTTTGCATGGTTGCCTGGACCGAACAGATCTCGAACTTCCCCGTTGCCGGGCGGGGGCGGGGTGGGGGGAGGGGCACTGGCTCAGTCTTACGTCCCACGCACATGCCCAGCTTCCCGGACCTCATCCTCTTTGAGTTTCTCTCTCTCACTCTCTCTCTGCACATTCAGGAGTGTACACATTTCTGTCCAGCACCCTGAAGTCTCTGGAAGAGAAGGACCATATCCACCGTGTCCTGGACAAGATCACAGACACCTTGATCCATCTGATGGCCAAAGCGGGCCTGACTCTGCAGCAACAGCACCGGCGTCTGGCCCAGCTTCTCCTCATCCTCTCTCACATCAGGCACATGAGGTGAGGCGTCCTTGGGTTTCCCATGGGAGAGACGTAAAGCAATCAAGCCCCCAACAATATGCTACAGCTGGCCCAGGAAGGGCTGACGCCTGAGAACAGATAACACACTCGGGACGGTTCCCGGCACATAACATAAAGGCTGTGGGAGGATAGCAGAGGGAGGCAGTAACTCAGTCTGGGGTGTGGGCGGGTGTCAGGGAAGCCTGCAGAGAGGAGATGATACTTTCGCTCAGTTTGGCGCATGCGCAAGATCCTAAGCCGGGGAAGAGTGTGCGGCGTGCAGCTCAGGGGAGGAGGGTCCCGTCTGGTGGTTCACTCGGCCCAGCCAATCAGGGGAAGTCCGCGAGCACACTCGTCCTCGGAAAGCGCCGCGTTCATCCATTACTGTTCCTGTGTCGCGCTGTCCTTACTTAACAAGTGGAAATTCTAAATGAGAGACTCTGGGTCCAAACGCCTTGTGGATGGTCAACGTTGACTCCTCCATCCCTCTCAATCCATTCTTGTCACCCCCGTTGCCATTACCCTCGCCCAAGCCACCATCATCTCCTCCTGGATTTCTGCCCCAGCTGCCTAACCTGTCTCCCTGTCTTCAGCTCAGAGCCTTTCTAATCCATTCTCCACAGTAGAGCCAGTGTGATCATTCTGATACCAAATCTTATCACATTGCTTTCCTACTTAAAGCCTTGAAATGGCTTCCCATTGCTTTTAGATGAAAGTATAAATCCATTTATTTTGCTTATATTCCTTCTTATGCTCTAGCCTTACTTAACTTTCAGGACTTCCCGGTAGTCTGGGCTGTAGCCCTAATCGGTTGTTCTCTGAGTCAAGGGGGACTTCCGCTGCAGGCTGCAGATGGGCCGCGCAGCTGTTTACCTCCGCTGGGCTCACGCACACATCTGCGGGTCAGCTGATGGAAGCAGGGCACAGCTGGGAGACTCTGCCTCTAGCTGCAGGCCTGAAGGTTGGCCAGGTGACTACCCCGTGTGCCTCTTGCCCTCCTTGTAGCCACAGGAGAGCTGGGACATGTTCTCATATTGATGGCAGAGGCACAAGAAAGTGAGTCTGTTTGGAGAAGTGCATTTTAATCTTTTAGTTAAGTCATGTCCGCGAACATTCCATTGGCCAAGCAAGTCACATGATACAGCCCAAAGTCAAGGATCATGGACACGTGGCACAGAGAGTGAATCTTTCCGAACAGTAAGCTAATGTATCATAGCTTAGATATGACTCCTTGCAGGAAGCATCTCCTGACCCTTAACACCTAGGTGAGATTTATACCCTGTCCTTCCTGATGGTTACTGCTCATTTTTTATCTTTCAACACCATTAGACTGTAAACTCTGTGAGGCAGTTATCACAACCCATTTTGCTTACTCTGTGTACCCAGCACCACCTAGCATAGGGCTTGGCACGTAGTAACTACTCGATAAATATTTTCCATAGAAGGACAATAGCAGAGGAAATAGAGTCTTTCTGTGCCAGAAGGTAAAAGTGGCCTTGTTTCCATTCTAAATGGCTGGCCAGAGGCTTAGTGGGTACCATTCCCGTGAACAGAACCCAGCCTGCAGGGAAGAGATGAAGAAAGTATCGGCTTCTTTACTCCAGAAAGGCCCCAACAGTGAGGTGAAGTGATGACACTCCTGCATGATGAAGTCTCTATGACCTTGGGCTTACACCAGAACCCCAGGAATGAAAAAGAGATTCTGTTTCTTAGTGGCTATGAGGGAAGGGCCAAGGTGTCTAGAAAGAGTTCGATTAATTTTTAAGGGGTCTTCAGACCTTGAGACTGAGTCAAATGGCAAGAAGTTCATCCCATCAAAGTCCCAGGTGCCTCCTTTTCTGGAGATAACTTTGCCAACTGTTAGCTTCTTGAGAAAATAAATGTATCTTTCTTTCTTTGTATGTCCCACAGTGCCGTATATGAAGTCTTACATGTCGTATATGAGTGAATGAGTGAATAAATGAATGAATGAACAAATTACCTGAGGTTTTTCCTATGAATTTGAAATTCACAAATGATGGCTTTCACTTGCCAAAGTTGGGGAGAAAGTGACTGCAGTCTCTGTTCTTAGGGAGTCCCCAAGAATCCCTGTGTCACAGATGAAGGACTCACATTGGCCAAGTTGAGTAGGTGACTGCATTTGGAGTACACATTTTCAGTCTTTCCCATCCATTTCTTTTGATGAATATTACGCATAGGGAAGAGGGGGATAGATCAGAATAACATAATCCCCTACCAAATTTCCTGACCGAGAGAGTAACCTTCCCCTTGAGGAAAATGTATTAGCTCTACTCCAAGCTAGGAATTTCACTGACGTAGAAACCATGTATCACAGATGAAGGGTTTTTTTTTGTTGGTAGGAATTGCTGGATTTTCAGATCCATTAACTGCTTGTCAGCATTAGCCAGCCTAATTAGTTAATACCAAGTATATTTGCACTGCATATACAGGCCTTGCTAGTTTTACTGGCAACACATGGCCAAGGGCCACGGCGGCGAGAGTTCCTGTTTGAATTGTGTGACGAGCTGGAGAGAAGTTGCTATTCTATTGCAAGCTTTGAGCTTTCTCTCTCTCACTCACACACACACACACCCCCACATACCAACAATATTATGGTGCCTCATTACAGCCAATCTGAATCACGGAACTCTGTTGTGTTAAGCTTGGCCCCAGCCATATGTTGTTATTCAGAGCATTTAACACCAGATTTCATCGGATGGTAAATGTGATTCATTAGGTTGCAAGAGGAAGACGGTGTCAGATCCAGGGGCATTTAACTTTAACAGCATTTTAAATTAAAACAAAAACAAGAAAACAAAATCCCACTGGAAAACGTAATTTAGGTGGTTGTGTCATATGGCCCGAATCACTTTGATGCTTTGTTTCCATGGCACGTCTCCAGCTAGGGCTGACTTTCCCTACTGAAAATGCAAATATTTTTTAGGATGTTCTTGGTCTGTCTACTCATGATCCATGATTCTTTTTAAAGAATGTCAATCTAGAGAATAGTTGTTGTTTTTTTTTCCTGGTGGTGGTGTTGTGGGGACAGAGCAGAGATGTCGCTGGTGGAGGACGGGGCTGGGGGTCGGGGGAAGAGTGGTAAAAGGAGAAGCACCATTTACATGCATTTCCCTATAGGTCCATCCAGCCCATATTTTCTGAGCATTTACCATGTTCTTGCCACTGTTGGAGACCTACGGGATGGACAAATTGCAGCCCCTCACTGAACTTGCACAGTGTGTGTTGGGATGTGGGTGGGCAGTGTGTGTGTGTGTGTGTGTGTGTGTGTGTGTGTGTGCGCACATGCTTATGGAACAAGAATAAACATACATACAAGACATACATCCATAGGAGAATGTCAGGTTGTCATAGTGCTGGGAGAAAAACAGTAACATGAAAGCCAACGGCTAAACCTGCAGGGTCTTGAGCCGAATGCCACTGGGGTCGTGGAAGGCCTTTCAGAGCCGGTGGCATTCGAAGATCTGGGGGAAGTTCATGCAGGTGGGGGGACAGCAAGGGCAGATACCCTGAGTCTGGAAGTCTTGCTTTGTTTCTTTAGGGCCAGCATGAAAACTAGGGTGGTTAAAGGGAGTGGGTTAGGGAGAGAGGCAGGACAAGCCATGTCAGTTGGACCTTGCATAGCACGGACAGAAACTTAGAATTTATTCTGAGTTACATGGGAAGCAACTGAACAGTTTGAAGCAAGGGAACTTCTTGAACGGTTTGTTGCACATTTAAAAAGCTCTTTCCTGGAAATCTAAAAAAGAGGGGATATATGTATACGTAACTGATTCACTTTGCTGTACTGTAGAAACTAACACAGCATTGTAAAGCAACTCTACTCCAAGAAAAATTAAAAAAAAATAAAGTAAAATAACAATTTAAAAATAAATTAATTAAATTAAAAAATAAAAACTCTTTCCTACCTGGTAGCCTATCTCATCTGTTCTCTTTTTAGATGTAATTGTGATAGAGGGAAAGAAATTCACCTGCATAGTAAATCCTAAACTGGCTCTTTAAATAGGAAGAAAGGTTGGCATATCAGTGTCGCTGGGGTTTTTCTTACTTGCCCTTCCTCGGCATTTCAGCGGTCCTGGATCTGGGGATGGTCTAAAGTGGTCCTGTCTGTGTCTTCCCGCCCACAGTAACAAAGGCATGGAGCATCTGTACAGCATGAAGTGCAAGAATGTGGTGCCTCTCTATGACCTGCTGCTGGAGATGCTGGATGCCCACCGCCTGCACGCCCCAGCCAATTTCGGGAGCGCACCCACAGAGGACGTGAACCAGAGCCAGCTGGCCACCGCAGGCTCAACTTCATCACATTCCTTGCAAACGTATTACATCACCGGGGAGGCAGAGAATTTCCCCACCACAGTCTGAGAGCTCCGCGGCTCCCCCAGGGTTCTGAGAATCCCTGTCGCACTTTATTCACATCATGCATCACTCTAGCCGACTTCTGCCCCTGCGCACACTCTGGCATGCACCCAGCGCTGGCTTTCTAATATGGGTGGCCATTCATTTGCTTGCTCAGTTCTAAGTGGCACACCTTCTTTTGGGAACAGCCAAAGGGATTATTCCAGGGCTACTTTCTTTGTTAACAGCTCTCTCTCTCTCCCTTTGCTACCTTACTCAGCATGAGGATTCCCTTAGCGTTTCATGACTGAGCTCCGTCTATGAGCTGGGCTCAGATGACTGTGCACTTTAGCTACTTGTGACCCAAGGCCTGGAGAGTGGACGTTTCACCTCCGTGAATGTGAAGCGCTTCTTAATGGATCTTATTTAAGC
This sequence comes from Monodon monoceros, assembly GCF_005190385.1. Taxonomy (NCBI): domain Eukaryota; kingdom Metazoa; phylum Chordata; class Mammalia; order Artiodactyla; family Monodontidae; genus Monodon; species Monodon monoceros. Next base: position 74,856,227 of record NW_021703771.1, read on the forward strand.
ATAAGCCACAGGAAAGAATTGGAAGTGGCTCCTTTAATTGCTGACTTGGAGAAAGCTAGGTCCAGGGTTCATTATAACATCCTCTTGTATTCCTATAGTAACATATCATTTTAGTGAAGTCAGACCTTAAAGCTTCTGCTCTGTTGCATGGCTGTAGCAGAATATCTGGTGACTGTGCACCCACTTCCCCTATAGGAATACAAGATGCACACAGGGAAAGAAGAGCCCCTAACTGTCAAAACTTTGTCAACTAAATACACTGCACCTTCAGATTTGCTGAATGCTTTACCATTAGCTTTTGAGAGCACTAGGTATAGGTCATGGGTTCCAATTAATTCTTGCTTCCCATGGACCCATGGAAAACAGCAAGTTGATCCCAGTTAAGTCACCTCCACATACACCAGTTCCTTTGTGAGAGATAAATTCTTGTTTTTTGGGTTTTTTTTCCATTTTATAAAAGAAAGCCCTTTCCCCCCAGGACTTGCAGTAAATGGGCTTCAGGACCTGTTCTGGTGTGATCTCACTCTTATCAGCAGAGGGCGCTCTGCTTGGCTCTTCCTGGTGTGTAACTTACAAGGTGAATTAGGTGTAGTGCCCAGGCTATGACCAAGGGCAGTTTAAATGAGCAGGCACACTGGTGACACTTTTAGCCCTGGAGCAGTGGGCTTAATAGTAAATGTGCATGATTCTTGCAGGTACTAGAGACCAAAGAGGAAAGCAGGGCAGAAACTGGATAAAACTGTGAGGCTCAGGGTGGCCCTGCCACAGGCTGCAGCCACTTAGGAGTGCTACTGGCAGACCCCATACTGCACTGCGGGGCTGCCCTGGGGTCCATGGGGCAGTCCTTCTCTTCCTCATTTCCCCACATGGCCCAGGTTGGAGGCACACTGTGGGCGGGGGAACAGGGCCAGGACTGGAGCGCTCCGTACTCAGGCTGCCTGGGGCCTGGTCAGACCACACCTGCCCTTGGTTGTTTAGAGCTCATCCAAAAATCAGGGTTTGGCCTTGAGGGAAAAACAAACAAACAAACAAACTTCCCTAGAGTCTATTTCATTAACCTTCATAAGCCAAGAGAGCAAGACCAGAATTGGGCCATAGGAATCCTTAAACGTATAGGCTAAAGAAGAGAGGCCTACTCCAGACACAGGGCAGATTTCCCTGGGTCTTTGCTTCTCTAAAGCAATTATGGGTTATTTCCCCTTTTCAGCTAAAAAGAAAGTTTGGTTTCCTCTGGTGACCGCGTTGTCTGTTAACTCAAACCCCAGTGATAGGCAATGCGTTAGCCAACAACCCAGCCAAACTTCTAGGGCTTCTCTTGGGATGCCTGTCTCAAAAGTGGATTTCATCCATTTCCAATGACCCAATCAGTGATCACCAAAGGACTGGGAACCTGGGAGGGCCAAGAAAAAAAAAAAGTTGTTTTCACAAGTGCATCTAAATTGGGGGGCAGTAAGAATGTTTAGAACATAATTCTTCTGTTGTTTTTGTTTAAGAAGCACCTTATATAGTATAATATATATTTTTTTGAAATTGCAATGCTTGTTTGTCAGACAATTGAATGTAGTAATTCTGTTCTGGATTTAATTTGACTGGGTTAACATTCAAAACCAAGGAAAAATGTTTACTTTTTTTGTATTACTACCTTGTGATGTAGTCATTGATGCCTAAGGCCTGGTGATTATTCATTTAAATGAAGATCACATTTCATATCAACTTTTATATCCACAGTAGACAAAATAGCACTAATCCAGATGCCTATTGTTGGATCCTGAATGATAGACAATCATATGTAGCAGAGATTATGCCTGAAAAGGAAAATTATTCAGGGCAGCTAATTTTGCTTTACCAAAATATAAGTAGTAATATTTTTGGACAGTAGTGAATGGGTCAGTGGGTTCTTTTTAATGTTTATACTTAGATTTTCTTTTAAAAAAAATAAAAACAACAAAAAAAATTCTAGGACTATAGGTGATGTAATACCAGCTAAATCCAAACAATAATCCAGTGGAGGGTCTTACATTATTCATCTGAGATGTTTGTATTCATGTTAAGATACTACTACGTTTGAAATGGGGCCGAGAACACCAGATGGTTGGTTTGTTAGCCCGGGAGTTTCAAGTAATTTTTAAAGTCCCTTCTTGTTTGAAGTGCCACTAATGGACAGCTGGTACTTTGCCGCTGACACTACTCTTGGGTGTAGGGAACATGCTGTATTTTTTCCCCCCACTCTGAGACAATTTAAAGTTTGAAAGCCATGGTGGATCGGGGTGGGGTGGGTGGGTGAGGGTAGGGTGGGGACGTGGGTTTAGGAATTTGAAGAATGGGAAATATCGTAATAAGAGTCTTGAAAGTATTTTGAAGCAGATCAATACTGGCGCCTGGGGTATGCACCAGTGTTCAGCATTTCACTTGTGCCCTGTTAACCACAGATAAGTAGCTGTATCTGACAGCCATTCAGATATAATGGCAGCTTGAGTTCTAGGGAAGAACTAGGGGCATCTGCAGTACAGTCCAAGGAACAGCTAGTGGTCTGTGTTTCTTTTAGCCATTGCCTAGCTCCAGGCTTGCGGTAATGATTCTGCCATGCTGTCATGCAACAATCAGAGAGGCTAGGTCATCCAAAGAGAAGACCCTACGTAGGTTGCAAAATCCAGCCCCTAAGGAAGTGTAGTCGTTGATTAGATTTCCCTATTAACCTTACAACTATGTTTAACCATGCCATATCCTATGCCTTTTGGGGGCTGAACAAATAAGGGACTTACTGATAATTTACTTCTGATCCCATGAAGATGTTCTTGTGTTAAAATCTTATACACTGAAATGGCCATTGATTTAGGCCACTGGTTCATGAAACCAATTCCAAATCCCTTCCTATTCATACTTCCCAACTCTGAGTTGGACTGTGGATACCGGGAGTGATCACTAGGACCACAGTAATGTCTGATATTCACAGGCAAATTTGCTTCAGGAAGCTGGTTATTGGAAAGACAAACAGAGTCATACATAGCTTCTGAGACAACCGTGATTCTCTTTGGTGTAAGTCTTGGGAGGATGATCCAGATGACACGGCACACCTCTGGGATGAACTCCCTGAACACTTACTCTCAACTGGAGCAAATGACTTTAACTGTGGTCCCAAATATCCACCTTTTCATTAGTGTTATCTCTGTTTCTAACTGCAGTTCCTTTCCATTTGGATTAAAGTGAGTGTGGCCTCTTTCTAAGTCACTTAAAATTGTTTCCTAAGTACCTGCTGCCTCTATTATGGCACTTCAATTTGCACTTTCAGAGATTCAAGAAAAATTTCTATTCTTTTTTTTTTTCTTTTTGCATCCAAATGTGCCTGAACTTTTTAAATATGTAAATGCTGCCATGTTTCAAACCCATCTTCAGTGTGTTTTTACAGAGCTGTGTACCCTGGAAACCACATACAGCCCCATGAGCAGGTGCCTGAGGCACGGACCCCTTTGCATTCACAGAGAGGTCATTGGTCATAGAGACTTGAATTAATAAGTGACATTATGCCAGTTCATGTTCTCTCACAGCTTATAAACAATGCTTTTTGTGCACTACAAATTCTTCAGTGTAGAGCTCTTGTTTTATGGGGAAAAGCTCAAATGCCAAATTGTGTTTGATGGATTAATATGCCCTTTTGCCGATGCATATACTATTATTGATGTGATTGTTTTGTTGCAGCTTTGCTTTGTTTAATGAAACACACTTGTAAACCTCTTTTGCACCTTAAAGAAAGTAAAGAATCCAGTGGGATGCTCAAGCACCTTAAACAATTTTCTCTACCTATTTGGTGTTCAAATAAAGAAATACATGAAAGACGTTTGGTTTTTTTGTCAGCTCCCTTCTTGCTAGTGGTTCAGCACTGGCTGGATCAAGGTGGTGGATCAAGGATCAAGGTGGTGACATGCGTCTGTAGAGCACAGTGAAGTCAGATGATCAGTCTGATGCCAGGCTCCCCTCCAACCCCACCTACCCACCCCCACCCCAACCCAGGCACAGAAGGGAATGTGTGGACCTTAGAATCAGGCAGCCCTGGCCATACTTCTTGGCTCCGGCACATACAAGTTTTATGACCATTGGTCATGAATTTTCAGAGCCTCGGCTTCCTCATCAACAAAATGGTGATAGTAACACCTAATTCACAGGGCAATTGTGAAGATTATATGAGGTGCTCATTAAAATAGTTGTTGTTTTCTAATGCTTGATCCCAACCCCTTCTTTGCGGGGAAGAAGGAAGAACGAGTGAATGGATAAATGAATGATCTGAAACTTACATAGTTGCTTGGAAACCTCTCCCCCATCACGCACGTGAAGCAGGAAAGTGGTTCATCCCCACCCCATCCCACCTCTGGTTTCCATTTCACGACTCCCTTCCCTTTGCAGAGAGAGATACCTGCTTATTCTCTTTTCCCCATTTTCTCTGTGATTTAACTGGTGAATTGGCAGTGTGGGGGTGGAGGAGATGATGTGACTAACTGAGAGGTAACATAATTCGCACATAGGCTCTGCAGCTAGATTAGTCAGTTTGAATCCTCATTCTACCATTTATTGTGTGACTTTGGGCAAGGTAATTTCCCTGTGCCTCAATTTCTTCACCTGTAAAGATGGATAATAGTGCCACCTGCCCGGAAGTGTTGCTGTGAAGACTACACGGGTTAATTCACAGAGAGCATTTAAGGACAGCAGCTGACACTGCTTCTCCCTTTCCTGAGCCCTCTCCAACTGAGTGTCTGCGCTCTCTTCATTATTAAGATGAGTTTAGTTTTTTCATTGTTTGAGTCATTTGGTTTCCAAGAAGCTTATTTTGTTTTCTTGTTCTATTATCCCTGCACAAGTTCTTCAGTCCAGATTTTCCTTGGTTTCCTCATATCTAAAATGTAAATAAGAACAATACCCACTTCATAGGGTTATTATGAAGATCAAAAGAGATAAATGTCTCAAGTGCCTGGTATAGGACCTGCCCATAGAAAGCTCTCAATACATGTTAGCCATCATTATTATAATGGTTATTATGCTCTATGAGCATTTACATTGAATGGAATCATTGATAGGATTGGATTTACATTTGACATTTTGTTATTGCTGCTTTGCACATGTCTTCTGTCTTTTTCATTCCTCTATTCCTCCTTACTGGCCCCTTCTTTGCTTTGGTTAAATAAATATCTTTAGGGTAATATTCTAATTTTTGTTGATTTGTTTTACTATTTTACAATTATTTTCTTAGTGGTTACTCTTATACTATGCATCTTAACCTATCACAGTCTATTTTAGATTAACACTAACTTAAATTTGATACAATAAAACTCTTTGCTCCAATATAGCTCCATTCTCTACTTCTCCTTCATATTATTAATATTGTCATACATATCTATATATGTTATAAACCCAACAGTAAAATGTTATATTTGTTGGCTTACACAACTTTATATCTTTTACAGAAGACAAGAAGTGAGAAAAAATATATATTTATAGACTTTTTAATATTAATCAACATATTTACCATTTTCAGGGCTCTTCGTTTCTTCCTGTGGATTCACATGTCTGGTGTCATTTTTTTCAGTCTGAAGAAATTCTTAGAGTGTTTCTTGTAGGGCAAATCTACTAGCAATGAATTCTCTGTTTTTCTCTGGTAATGTATTTATTTCACCTTCTTTTTTTTTTTTTGCAGTACGCGGGCCTCTCACTGTTGCGGCCTCTCCCGTTGCGGAGCACAGGCTCCTCACGCGCAGGCTCAGTGGCCATGGCTCACGGGCCCAGCCGCTCCGCGGCACGTGGGATCTTCCCGGACCGGGGCATGAACCCGTGTCCCTTGCATCGGCAGGCGGACTCTCAACCACTGCGCCACCAGGGAAGCCCTCACCATTTTTGAAACATTTTTCTGGATGTAGAATTCTTGGTCATCAGTTTTGCTTTGTTTTGTCTTGAGCACGTGTCATCCCACTGCCTTCTGGCCTCCATCGCTTCAAACCTTCAGATGCTCACCTGTATCTGATGAGTCAGCTCTTCTTTGCTACTTTCAAGATTTTCTCTTTATCTTCATTGAACAGCATGACTATGATGTGTTTAAGTGTAGATCTTTCTGTGTGTATCCTACTTAGGATTCACTGAGCTTCTTGGATGTGTAGATTGATGTTTTTCATCAGGTTTGGGAAGTTTTCAGCCGTTATTTTTTCAAATAATTTTTCTCCCTCTTCATCTCTCCCCTCTCCTCTGTGACTCTCATTAAATACAGGTCAGTACATTTGATGTTGTTCCACAGGTTTCTGAGGCTCTGTTCATTTTTCTCTAATCCCTTTTTCCTCTCTCTGCTCTTCAAATTGGGCAATTTCTATTTACCCATCTTCAGGGGAATTGATTTTTTTCGTCTGCCACATCTTGACTCTGAGGTTGAGCTCTTTCAGTGAACTTCAGTTATTGTCCATTTCAGCTCCAGCATAAAACTTGAGTCCTTTTTTCTTATAAATTCTATCTTTTATTGAGAACCCCTATTTGTTGATTCACTGTTGTCATACCTTAACTCTTTAAACGTGATCTCTGTTAGATATATTAATATATTCATAATAGCTGCCTGGAGTCACTGTCAGCTAAATCCAGCATCGGGGGAGACACACAAACAGTTTCTTTTGACCTCTTTAGTCCCTGAGCATAGGTCACATTTTCCAGTTCCTTTGCATATCCCATAATTTTTTTATTGAAAGCTGAATGCTTTAGACACTATGTCATCACAACTCCAGGTTCAGATCCCCTTAAAGTGGTTTGCTATTGGTGCTGTGTTCCACTGTTGTTTGTTTCTGTGTTTAGTAACTCACCTGGGTTAAAATGGCGAAATTTGTCTCTCCAGCAGTCGTTGGCCTCAGATATTTCTGCTAGGTTCTTAGATTATTCTTCTCATTTTGGTTTTCGAGTCTGACTTCCGAGGAGCTGCCCCTATGTCTGTATAGCTTCATGATTATCTAATGACTGAACAGACCTTTCCCAGCACCTGGAGCCAGGAGGACTTTTATCCTTGGCTGATGAACCTGCATGTGGACTGGGGAGCACATTTAGTTTTCAGGCTGTTTTCAAGTCTGACCCAGCTTTTTGCCTGCAGGGTCAGACTGGAGTGCAGGGGGAAGCTGGGCACTTTCCAGCCTCTGCTACACATGTCTGCAGCCCCAGCCAGGAAGGCACCTGCTATAACCACAGCAACAACCTGGGGCTATTAGAGCCTCGGTCTTCCCTGCTCATCCACCAAATCAAGTGAGCCACCTGAGACCATGGGTGGGGGATGGGAGAAGCCCCTGCACTCACCCAATGCTCAGCACTTTTTTTTTTTTTTTTCGGTTCGCGGGCCTCTCACCGTTGTGGCCCCTCCCGTTGTGGAGCACAGGCTCCGGACGCGCAGGCTCAGCGGCCATGGCTCACGGGCCCAGCCGCTCCGCGGCATGTGGGATCCTCCCGGACCGGGGCACAAACCCACGTCCCCTGCAGCGGCAGGCGGACTCTCAACCACTGTGCCACCAGGGAAGCCCATCTCAGCACTTTTTTTAAGAGTAAACATTTCTCATATTGCTGTGTGCCTTTGGCCACTTCGCAGAGTGCTGAAATGGTTGTGTTTGTCAGTTTTGTTCAGCTTTATAGTTGCTTTTTGGAGCAAGGATTTACCAGTCTCCTCACTGGGCCATCCCTGGAAGCCCCCTTCTCCACATACCCTGTGTGTTGTCTTATTATCCTTCTGGGACTACTAAGGAACAGAGCTGTCTAGAGGTGCCGTGTGTTTATTTCCAGTACTCAGCCAGCTTTGGGAGAATGTTTAGCAATCTGTGGAACTTTTAAATCTCATCCGTGGGAGTTTGTCAAAGTTGGAATGCCTGACTGGGACTCGATCCACTCACACGCTGGCTCCAGATCACACTCTCCAGTGTGACATATTCTTAAGCCTTTGGGGACATTTGCATTCAGAATTGCCATATTTATTTAATTAATTAATTTCATTCATTTATTTATTTATTTTGGCCACACCACGCCGCTCGTGGGATCTTAGTTCCCCAACCAGGGATGGAACCCAGGCCCCCCCTGCAGTGGAAGCGCTGAGTCCTAACCACTGGACCGTCAGAGAATTCCCACGAACCGCCATATTTAGATTTGCTTCTCAAAAAATACAGAATGGATGCCTCGGGGCGGCAAATTTTCGTAACTTTTACTATTTGGACTATGTGCGTTACAAAGCTAGTTTTATGTTCACATTCGTGGCTGCTTAAGGGTGTAATATTTGTAGCTACCACCAAAAGACGAGCACTCAGGCCAGGGGAGAGACGTTCATGCAAAAGAGAGAGACATTTTCTGACAGAACTGCCTACAGATAACCTGGGACACCTGGTTGAAGGTACGGGTCGGGTGAATTCCTTACAGCGGGAAACATCTCTGCATGGACTGCATAACCTCCAAGCCAAACGTTGATGGAATGATCGCAGCAGATGGAATGATCTTTGATTTTCCTTTCAACCCTGAGTCACAACACGTGCAGGGTCACACACACAAAAGTACCATGTTTTGGGGGTGCTTCACTAGGCCAGATAACAGCTTCATACACATTTTGGCAGGTCATCCTTACAGCTGTGATATGAGGGTAGATATATTATTATTTTTACTTTACAGATGAGGAAATTGAGCTTTAATACAGTTACGTAAGTTTCCCAAGATCAGACATCTCGTGAATGGCGGACAGTGGATCAGTCCTCCTGACCTGAAACATGATTGGCACTTTCTAAACTGGGGTTTGGGCTTCCTAGGGGTGACTTAAAAGTCACAGAGTACATATGAAATTGTACTCAAGATCAGAGAAAGTGTTAATTTTTGTATTTAAACAAGCTTTCACATTTTATGAGTAGAAAGAAAAATTCCCACGAACTTTTAAGGCAAAATGTGACTCTTAGAAATACGGCACTTGGGCAGGACGCTTCAGGTTATGTCCTCCGACTTCTGGAGAAATGTGTCCCCCTCTCTCACTAGTGGGTGGACCTTGGGTAGGAAAGTTTGAGAAACATTTCTTCTGCTAACGCCCCTGGAACTTGGTGCCAGTGTTCCTGGTTTCTGAGGTCACCCAGGCACCCTTCCTGTCCCTGGTTTCTGCCAGGAACAGTGAGTGAGCTGAAGAGTGATTTTCATCTGTCCCTTGGCACCAGGAGAAGCTCTATTTCTAGCTGCTGACCTGAGACATTGAAGTCAGAGGCAGTGGCTCCCTCACTGGCAGCAGGGCCTGTTTCAGTGCGACAGTACCTGGGCCAGGCTCACCCCCTTCCCTTGCCCCAAGACCAGCTCCTAGCTCACAGCCCCGGGACAGGACCATGGCCCACGTCTCAGGCACTTGGTGTCTGTGTAGAACTGACCAAATAGGAGCTTTCATCCTAACTAGATGAAGGTGAAAACAACAACGACAACAAAAAAAAACTACACACACACAAAAAAACTGCAGCAAGGAAGCCCTGGAGGCAAACATTTTTAAAAGTGATTTCGAAACGGGGTGGGATAACGTCAGAGGCCAGGCCAGCTAGGAGCAGAGGAAGGGACTCCGAAGCGTCCAGCTCCAGACCCTTTGCCAAGAGCCAGTCCCCCAGAAGGCCCTGGAATAGACAGTGCTCTGGGTGCCTTCCCAGACTCAGCGCTCCGCTAGCCCCTTCCGCAGCTGCGCAACCTGTCGTCAGATGTCTTTTCATTGAGAAACCAGTAATTGTGGGAAAGGCCAGAGAAAGAAACATTTCACCAGCTGCATGAATTCAGGCTCAATGGGGTGTAAGTTGCAAAGATTCCTCAGTACTCCCAGATTTATAACCAGAAAGAGCACGTGTCAATACCCAGGGCACCAGACCACATGCTGGAGGGGCGGCAGGGACAAGGGAACAGCACAGTCAGCAGCGGGAGACCCTGCCACCGCCTCTGGGAGCTGCTCTGCGTGCCCTCCCAGTCCCTTAAGGACAGCGTGATTAAGGAGGGGACAAATCTGGGGCTCAACAATGGCAAAGAAGGCATTTCCTTCAAAATAAGGGGAAGGGCTGAAGGGGCCAAACAGGGGCTGCTAGATGCTTCACTAAGACTGGATTAAAAAGCTAGAGCTATTTAAGAGCTAGAGCTAAGAACCCATTCATTCATCTTTGACTTTATTATTAAATATTCAGAAACACCCATTAACAATCCTTAAAAGCCAATGTATACTTGAATGCAAAAAAAAAAAAAGGTATATAAGGGAAAGCATTAGCAAGTTTATGAAAAGACAGGACGTTTGGATAGAGAAGTTGGTTGTCAGTACTTGGCAATATTGGTATCAACTTTTTCTAGCCCAGGATCATGAGAACCTGAGTCCAGGAAGTAGAAAGACCCGGATCCTGAAAAGACAGAACCCCAGGTGGCTCTAGGCTTATTCCTGTAGGAAAAGCTGCTGAGCTTTAGCCTTGGTTTGAAAAAGTAAAGGAAAGCCTGTATCAGAGAGCTTAAAGCACTCTAGGGAATTTTTCATTTCTTTTCTATGATTTCATAGAGGCAGGAAGATAAAAGAGATGCCCTTTCAAACGTCCTGTGTCCCGTTTCCACTAAAGTGTTCTGACAGGTGAGTCTCCCCATTCCCCAGCTCCCACCTCTCTGTGACCTTGGAGACACAAGCCTGCAGCAGCTGCCAGGGCTGTGTAGACCTCTGGGTACAACAAAGACCACCAAGAGAAGACACTGCTTGATGAAGCCCCCAGGGAATGGTGCCAGGACCTCACCAGGAGCCAAAACTCTGAACGAACAAGGTTTATCACCTGCCAAATTACGTCACCATCCTGGTCCCATACTTCCCATTCCTGCTGAGCTCTGGGAAGCCACATGTACACTCTCTCTGCCAACGGGAAGTCCCCAGCCCTGAGAAAGCAGCTCTGCGGAGGGGCCAGAGCTTCACTTTTCTAATGGCGGCATTCACAGCTGAGGGAACAACGAGGACCGTTGGCCTGGCAGGTGCGCCAACTAGGGCTCTGCACACGCAACTTCTGAGAGGCCAAAGGATTTACAGGACCCTCTATGCCTATTACTTGTGGAAGAAGATGCCATTTCCATTCCAAAGACAAAGCTGACAGCTCTGGCCTCACCTCACCCCACAAAATCCAACAAAAAACTGGGGAGATAAAAGGAAGAAAGAATTCTTCATGGCTGCCACAGAAGTGTTTTCAGGGGAAGAATTCCCCAATGGCAGCCAGACTGAGGTGAGGGATTGTAGATCGAGTGCTGAGCTGAGCCGGTGGGGATGTCGTTCTGAGAAGTCCAGTCAGGAGAAGGGAGTCTGAAAGGCTCAAGGTCATACTTAGTGCAGCTCTCCCACGAACAACTCCGCTAATGGTGTTTGTCTTGGGCGACTCTATCTCTTGAGGCAGCTAACTTTTTCTGTAAAGGGCCAGAGTAAGTGTCTTACTTAATGTGGCTGGCAATAATTTCTCATTGGTCTGTTTTTGTTTTACAACCCTTAAAAAAATATGAAACCCATTCTAGGTCAAGGACCTACAAAAACAGGCCACAACCTGTAGCTGGCCGACATTTGTCTTGGTTTATAGTTTTGTGACCTTTGTCAGGCATCATCAGGCCACAGGTCCCCTCTTCCTCAGCCAGCTAAGAAGACAGTGAGAGTCTGGGGAGGTGATGTCCTGAGGGGACCCCACCTGGTGAGGCTGTGGGAGGTCCTCGGAAATGCAAACCCAGGAGACGCTCCTCTGTCCCTGCTGGCTGATTCTGGGGTTTTCAAGTTTCTAAGAGCTTTTCTCCTTTCCCCCCCCGCAAAAAAAAAAGGGTAAAAATGAGTGTGGGAAGAAGATGTGGAAAGCTCTTCTCAAAAGCCATTTCTGAAATCCATTTGAAACTGGAATAAACAATAATAAACTGGTCAGCATCACCGCCCCTTAGTACTTGCCTTGTACTATACAACACATACATTGTTATCTCCTCATAACAACCCCAGGTAGTGGGCCCTATTATTATCCCGTTTTACAGAGGAGGAAACTAAGGAACAGAAAGGTTAAGTAACTTGCTCAGGTTACACAGCTAGGAAATTGCTGAGCTGCGGATTGAGCCCAGGTATTTTGACTCCGGAGTCTCTGCTATAGGTAGAGCCTCTCTAATAAGACTTGAACAAAAAGGACTATATAAACGTCCAGATGCTTCGTGTTCTGCTATCAGTTTCCTATTCTGATCTCAGACTCCATGGGGGTGGGGGGGAAGAGGAGGGACTGAGCCTCACTCCCAAGCCCGATTTTCAGGAGGAGAATCGGTCAGGAGGTTGTTCAGTAGGAGCAGAGGGCAAGAAAAATGTAAAGCAGCATGAATCTCTGGCGCCTGTACCAGAGAGGCAAGGCGGTAACGGAAGCTGCCCGTGACTTCCGGTGTCCCCGCCCCCATCACTTCCTGCCATCAGGCTGTCCCTGATGGACTGGTTTCACCTGCCAGCAGAGTGACTCCTGGAGGTGGGAGGTCATTTAGGAAGTGGAGTTTTTTCCTGAACAAATGAGTTCCATTTGGAGGACGGCTCTCCCGGGAAGGCTCTTCTCCGGGGATTCGGCAAGTCCCCTGGTCCGGTGGCCCCCTCATCCCAAATCGGGGGCTTTCACCACTTTGCTCTCAGGTCCTGGAACCAGCAATAAATCCAGGATGACCACTTGGAATGGGCTCAGCCATTAGGATTCTGCCACTTTCAATAGATGACCTGTCACCATTTATTTTGGGCAGATCAAAAAAAAGTTTTTAATTAAAAACCAAATCAAGTGTCTCCTCATGAAAGAACAGAAATACCTTTTTCTTGTCTTTTAAAATTATTATTATTAGTGCAGCAATTTGGATCTCAAAAACAAATCACGCAAGGGTTTGGGGGAGGGATAGTTAGGGAGTTTGGGATTGACATGTACACACTGCTATATTTAAAATAGATAACCAACAAGGACCTACTGTACCAGCACAGGGAACTCTGCTCGATATTCTAATAACCTAAATGGGAAAATAATTTGAAAAAGAATAGATACATGTATAATGTATGTATAACTGAATCAATTTGCAGTATACCTGAAACTAACACAACATTGTTAATCAACTATACTCCAATATAAAATAAAACTTTTTTAAAAATGGGGGCATATAATAGAAACCATTCTACATCGTTTTTTTAAAGAATATATGGTAGACATCTTCCTCAATAAATATAGATTGGTCTCACTTTTTAAAAATAGTTGCATTATAGTAAACACTTTATCTATGCACTATAATTTATTCAACAAGCCCCGTGCTGACAGACATTTGGTTGCTAAAAACTAGTGATAACAGGCGGTATCCTTGTCTTGTTCCTGACTGGCACTGAGACAATTATCTATTTATTTGGTAAATGACAAAGTAGTTCCCTGCTTCACAGCAACTACAAAAATAATTCCAGATAGATTATAGACCTACTCGCAGAAAGTACAAGCAAACATTTGCATAATCTTGGAGTGGAAAAGGCCACCTTAATATACACTATCCAGAATCTATAAAGGAAAAAGAACCTGTCAGATTTGATGACATAAAAATTAAAACTTCTTGGGCTTCCCTGGTGGCGCGGTGGTTGAGAATCTGCCTGCCAATGCAGGGGACACGGGTTCGAGCCCTGGTCTGGGAAGATCCCACATGCCGCGGAGCAACTAGGCCCGTGAGCCACAACTACTGAGCCTGCGCGTCTGGAGCCTGTGCTCCACAATAAGAGAGGCCATGATAGTGAGAGGGCCGCGCACCGTGATGAAGAGTGGCCCCCGCTTGCCACAACTAGAGAAAGCCTGTGCACAGAAACGAAGACCCAACACAGCCAAAAATAAGTATATAAAAAAAATTAAAACTTCTTGTGTGACTAAAGTCAAGACAAGTGATACGATGTACAGGGTTAATTTTCTAATATGCAAACAGTTCCTTAGAAATAGCATAAAAAAGAAAAAACAGTGGAAAAATAGAGAATAAAACAGGCTTCACACACAGGTAACATAACTGGAACAAACCTGTCATATAAACTGGTCATGGAAACGCACATTTTAAAAACAATGAGCTAATGTTGCCTCAACTGGGCAACATTTTAGAAAATGGATAACATCTATTCCAGACCTTTGGCACAAGGGAATCACCCAGAGAACTTCAAACAGATACTGATACCCAGAGACCAATGATTTAATTGGTTTGGGGTAAGGCCTGGGGGTCTACATTTTTAAATGCCCCCTGAAAGATTTTAATGTACAGAATTTGAACATTAATAATTTGGGATGAAGTCCCATAATTTGGAAGCCACTGCTCTAGATTTAGGGAGGGTCTGAGGAAAAGGGTTCTCTTCTCCATTATGGGTGGGACTGTAAATCATTACCACTTTTTAGAAAATAATCTGGCAGAATTTATTAAAGTTTAGAGTATACATACCTTTTTGATTCAGTAATTCCACCTTGAACAATGCAACTGGGGGAAATAAAAGCAGCACTACACAAAGACATGCATGCATATGCCTACAAGCACGATTAACGCAGCATTGTTTAAACAGCAAAAAACTGGAAGGAAACAACTGTTGAAAAGAAGATACTGAGATGTCCAATGCAGAGGAGATAGACACATATGTATAGATATGTCTGTGGAGTATTGTTCGGTGAAAAATGCAAGTCACAGAACAGTAAGAATAGATCCAGTTTTTAAAAACACGTGTACACTGTTTGAATAAGAAAATCAAAAGGCATAGAAAAGTAACATCAAATTGGGAGATAATTGAGAGGGACATAGGAAACGGTTCATTTTTCTTTAGAAAAGAAGAGAATCTTTTGTAATTCAAATACTTGATTTTTTAAATAATTAGCCTTTAAAATAGACACATATAAAAAAGAGAAAGAAATGGGATTTTTCCTAAGAAGAATGAAAACTTATAACAAAGTAACTAATATACGCTACTATACTTTATAGCGAATTAATAGTTATGTATACCATCTATTAATATTATTTATTATATAGCTTATATTTATATATAATTGCATATATCCATCATTACTAAACTCAGTTATACTATATACTGCTATAATTAAGACAGCAATGGAAAGATAGATCAAGAACACAAGATAGAGTCCAGAATAAAAATCCAGTTTTATATAGAGACCTATTATTCAATGAAGCTGACATTACAAGTCGGTGGGGAAGACTGTTTACATAGCACGCCACTGTGGCAGCTGGTCCCAAAACGAGGAAACCCAGGGCAGGCGGTGGCTCAGAAGCCCAGCCCTAGAGCCCAAAGTGGCGCGTCCTTAACAAGTTTCCAGGTGACTCTGATGCTGCCGATCTGGACCACACTGGGAACCGCTGGGAACCACTGGCCTGGACGGACTGCTTTGTAGCATGACGCATCATGCCTACAGTTTCTGGTCAACCTGTGAAGCCCACGGGGAGGTGTGGGGTGGAGGTGGGGCGTGAGCTGTGCAGGTGGCTTGCGGTTGGGGTAGCTGCCTGAACTGTCCTCGATGTTGGCAGCTGTCTGGCAGCTTCACCTTCTGAGTCCAGCAACTGCTTCAAGAATGTCTCCCGCGGGGTGTAGGCCTGGGCTGGGAACGCACATCTGTGAGGCCCTCACGCGACCTCCTCTGGGAGATTCTGGATTTCTTCTTGACCACCTGTGGCATCAGATGTAGTCATCTGCCACGCAGCTGACAAAGGACTTTCTTCTCCTGATACAATTGGGCTTTTCACATTCGGTTATGATGCTGCTTCTGTATTAGGTAACAGGTTAAAAAAAAAATTGCAAGTCTGATTCATGTTACTGTGACCTTCATATTTTAGAAGGATTATATCCAAGTCCCACTGGCTTCCTCGGCTCCCCAGATTAAATGTTCCTCGTTGTTCAGTCTGGGTTACAGTGTATCGCCCTGGTTTTCATTAGCCATTTTCAACTTTCCAACTTCCTTAGCCTTTCAAGATGCTCCTGACTGATCACAGAGTTCAAGTGAGTTCCTCTGGTCCCCACCTTCTGCCCAATAACCAACAGAAACCCTCCCCCATCTGAGGAGCGCTCTGCTTCTCTGCAGAGAAGGCTGCTTAGCAAAGGCTACCAGAAGTGCCCCCATTCACCCAGTTCCTTCACTCACTCACCTGAATGAGGGTCTCCTCCCCCAGGTGAGGCCCCTCTGTGGCAGTCCCCAATGCATTCCTGGTGGATATTTTAAAACTCTGAGGGAGAGGTTAGTGAGAAGCCAGGAACCGAAGAATAAAAGTCACTCCTTTTAAGTTTCATCGTCTCTGGGTTACTTTAGGTACAACAGTGGGCCATGGTTGTCACAATATATTATTAAATCTGAAACTGAAATGACCACTCTTGGTGAAACACCTGCTCTCAACACCCGAATTAACATCTTCGTGCTGCACGTGACTAAGCCAGAAAGTGAAGACCACTCCACCTGCCCCATTTCCACAGACTCTTCAGAAACGCATCCCTCTATAACGTAAGCCAGGTGACAAAGAAGTTAAAAGGAGGGGAAATTTGCTGACAGAAAATGAAGAGACTTAGCAGGTTTAATCTCCCTTTTCTCCTCTAAATTAGAGATTGTTTCGGTTTGTTCCCTTCAAGTGTTCGCATTATCCTTCACCCCAAGTTTCAGGACATAATTGGTGGAGGAAAATACAGAGGCTCCTGTACATCAAAGGCCCAGTGATGACGTTTTAATGGGTAATTAAACGGGAAGGGATGAGATCCCAGCTGAAACTTGACGCCGGAAGAGTTTGGAGCAGTTCCTGCCCCACCATGGTGGGCATTCAATACATCCTTGTGATCTGAGTGGATGCCACACTTCCTGGGCATTCCTGGTCCTATTCAGCATATCCTCTGAGAATATTTTACTTCCGTATAATTCCCTATGGGTACATTTGGGGATGGTGATGGTGGACTGGTGGGCGGGGGCAGAGAACCCAGCTATTGGGACTGCTTTCAGGTCCATCCAGACCAGCTGGAGACCCTGCTTTTCTAGCCATGATCGGCTCTTATAAATCAATTCACTCCATGTTTCTTTGCTTTATGATCTCTTAAGTGGCTTGCCAATAAAATTTTGTAGCTCTAATTTCTTAATATTTGGCCCCAGGGCATGGGCTGTAAACCTGCCTACCCCAACTTGCCTCTTGACAGTAAATCTCAGCTCTCAGCTTCCTGAACTACCCATCCTAGCCTTTTGAAGGCATCTCTTCTCACTTCTCACAAAAACAAGGGAAGCTGCCGCCGCGCCATTTTCCAGGCGGCAACATTCCTGCTCCCCGGGCATAGTTTCCACAGAAACCTTTCACTCCTCCCTGGACTCTTTAGTAAATCATTACTTTTAGTTTCCAACTCTTTTTTTTTTTTCTCTCCATCCTAGCTTTATGGATTTTCCCTTTCCTCAGCTTTTCTAATGTTTTTTGTTTGCTTGCGCAAATCTCATTACCAAGGTATTATCAATCCTACCCTTCCTCTCTTCGCCCTTCCTCACCCACCACTCTCTGAGGACATCACTCCCTATCTCCAGGCCACAGCAGGGCTCCGGACAGCCCTTACCCGGAAGTGAGGGCCTTTTAAACAGCCGTCAGTGTCCTTTTAGCCCCTGATTATTCTTTCAAACCCCCCTCCTCGTCCACAAAGCCTTTGTTGACCACAATCTCTCTCTGTTGCCTGGGAAGCTGCAGGCACAGGCGAGGATGCTCCTAATGGTACTGTGTCCCCTCCCTCATTAAGCACGGGAGATTGTGTGAGCTCTAGACAGAAACCCTAGTCTCTTCTGTGGCTGGCTCGGTCCTCGCTAGACTCGTGTGTTATCATCTGGGGAAAGCCAGTATCTCATGGCTTTAATGCTTACACTCACCGGGGCTTCCCACTTCTGTCCTGTTCCAATGTTCTTTTGTTTAAGTCTTCAAAAAATTTAATAGAAATGCACGTTTTGCCTTCTGTTGAGTGTTTCACAGGGGTTTTAGAAAGGCACAAATGGGACTCTAAGAGTTTTTCCTAATCAAAGCCGCGCTATTTTCTCAGCCACATTTAACATTTAATTTTTCAGTGATGGGAAATGCGTAGTCAGTTAATTGCCACGTGGAGAAGTGGCTCTGAAGTGTCCTTGTGCTGGCCTCCACCAGGACCGATGTCTCATTGTGTGGTGGTTTCCGTAACATGGCAATGTGTGTCTCTTGAAGGGCTGGATTGCTCTAGAAGCAAGACCAGGACCTCCAGGTATCTGGAGCCGGGGTGACAGGGAAGCGAGGGAAGAGCCAGGCCTGAAGAGGGACCATCTCAGATGAGGGTGCCGGGCATCCTTCAACTCCAGTCTCCACCACAGCTCACAGCCTTTCCAGAAGCAGGAAGACAGGAAACGTTACACACAGGTTTGTCGTCTTTAGAAAAGAACATCTCAACTCTGATCTTCCCTGAGCAGACTGACTTAGAAGGTCTGCAGCGAGTCCAGAAATCAGAAAGCCTAAACAACCTCGAGACACTTGGCTGAGAAGGCACTCAGGCTATGAACATCATGGAAACTACGGAAGGCAGTTCCAGGTAATTCTGAGTACCCCAGTTTGGTTTAAATTCTCAATTTAGAGCAGGATTTGTAAACTAAATACCTCCGGGAGTTAGGCTGGTACAGGCGATGAGAGAGGCTGATAGGATAGTCATGCAAATGTAGTAACTGTCTCTTATTCTTCAAGGGACAGCAGCCATGTCACTCCAGCAATTACTGTCACGTGGGAATGTGCGTCCAGGACACATGAGTTTTCCATTCTCAAGAGAAACCTGAAACGTGGACTTTATATAAATCCTCTCCCTCCAATTATTAAATGGTGGATTAAAATGCCACGAGCACCAAACAATTCCATGAGGGGCACTAGCTGGCAAGATCGGAGGGACAGAATAAAATCTGATTGTAGTTGGACTCGAATGATTGCCTACAATTGTACTTCCTCTGCTAGACAACGAAAACAGAAGATTTTGGAGCAAAGAAGGGACCTGACCAGAAGAATGCTTCAGGGGTATTCACATGGCTTTTTGGTACCCTTGGGATGGAGTGGAGAAGGGGCCTCAGTCAGGAGATTATAGGAGGTTCTTCCAATTGTGCAATGAGAACAGAAAAGAAAGGAGAATACGAAAGATGCTGGGAAGCAAGAGTCTGTGAGATGTGACTGGCTGTGGAAGGAGAAGGAAGAAGGAATCATCCGGAGTCCTCTATGTCTAAATACACACTACCTCTATTCATCCTTTTCCTTTAATATATACTTATGTTTCAGCTTCATTTATTCCACCAAAAATGATCATTTAGGTTGCGTTCTCATAAGTGCCTGCTTAATAGGGAAATGTAGAATCATTTCTTTAGGGAGAAAAAAAGCACAGACAAAATATTTCATAATCTCTATAATAAATGCAAAGAAATGGATACAAACAAAATGTGGCTTTAGCAAACTGTACATACATAAATATCATTTTTTTACTATAACATTCGACTTTTTTTTCCACATAAAGCCTCCCATGATTTTATTACATCCCACTTTTCTTTATACCTTTAAAAAAAGTGCCTTTTAGATTTACAGCATGTGCTTCTAAAGCAAGGTTAGAACATCATGCCCCAAAGAAAAACAAGGTAAAAAAGCTGTCACATAAGCTCTTAAAAACCGTATGTTACAAGGTTCTCAAAGCTCTTCAGCACTGGTTGACGGGTAGGTTGTTGGATGCCGACATGGTGCTCAGGTAGCATCATTTATTGAGGGGACGGAGCGCACTGTGGGGAAGCTGCCCACATGGTCTCTGGAAGTCCCTGGGTGTGCACAGCATGCACCAAAGGCCCAGACGTCACTTGTCCAGGGAACAGTGGAGGTCCTGAATCTCTTTAGTGCTGAGGCTCAGTTTCACACAGAATATCTTCCAGACCGTCTGCATCTATTTGCTCTCTTCCTGTCATTGTTTATCATCACCTCCGAAGCAATGATGTGCACACAGGGGATACGGAGGTGCGCTACAGCTGCCGCGCCGAGGGCATCCGCCAAGATTCAGGTCCTCTCTTTGCTAGTTTGGGATTGCCCTTGGCCGAATCCCCTCATGCTACCAGCACTGCTACAGATGGCACCGTCTGGCTCAGAGTGGAGGAGGGCCATTGGTGTATCTGAGCATGGGGTGGAATGATCGGGCAAAATTGTTGGAGAGGGCGCAACTGTAATCTTCCTGTGACATTGGTACTAGGCAGGCGAGCCCAATGAGGAACAGCAGGAGAAGCTGAAGAGGAAGAGCCGCTCGGAGGACTCTGAACAGGAAGGCTCGGCCGGACCGGGCTGGCCGAGGCTCAGAAAGGGAGGAATCGGAGCCACCTTTTATGGACCTGAGAGAAGAATCGACATCAATGACTCAAATATCTCAAATGTTGGATGGACGCTGCTTTTTGCTTCCTCACCTTCCTGGAAGCTAAAGGGTCAGGCTGAACACAACCCAACCTGGCAACTAGTTGCCAGTAAACCCAGGTAATCTCCCCACCACCAAAGGAAGCACTGTCTGGAAAATGCACTGATGAAAAATCGACATTTAGTCAACTAAAGGTAACTAATTGGGTTCAAATTCCACCCCGTAATTTGGTAAAACAGTTTCCATCAACGAAGAAAACTGCTCCACACACACTCTACCAGCATAAATGAAGTAGATCCGGGATCATTAAAATGTGGATGTTTGATGCAGTACGTTTTTGGTTTAAGAATATCAGGCAAAATTAGTTGCTGTCGGGACGATACAAGGCATCCCTCCCATCTAGCCGTCCTGGACGTGCCAAAGTCCATGCAGCAAGACAAGAACAGCTGCGGTCATTTTGCACAGACCCACAGGGTTGAATTATTCTTAGTGTATACCCTGGTTTCATCTTGCACTGAATCAGCAACTGGCACTGACATTAGTGGGTTCCAAAGCTGTAAGAACAAGGATGACAGTGGAGCCAGTCTACAGATCCCTGGTGCTGAATGACACCCATTCCAGGCTGACCCTTCTATCCCTAGCTCTGTGAATTTGGGAAGTTCCAAGTTCCAAGTTCTCCTATCTACTTTAATTTCCGCATCTACGTTGAAACAGTGCCTTAGAGATGAACCATGAATTTCAGAATTCGTAAGGAAGACTGCCTGGGAAATGTTGAAAATGGAAGTAGGTTCTCAGTAGGGGGCACTGTTTTCTCTTTGTGAGCATCCATGAATGTTTTGCTACTAGTGGAAAAGATGAGGAAAGCAATGTTATCTACAGGAGGAATTTTGTACACATACACACACAACACTGCAGAAGCAAAAGGAATACGTGTACAAGTGGACCCACTGCCCCACACCTAGTAGGAATTCTCTAATGGTTTAATGGTAAGAACATTGAACGTGAGGCCACTGGAGAAATACGAAGGTGTGAAAACTGTACTGGTTACTCTGTACGTTTCTCTCATAAGAAAACACTATGTCTCCAGCTACGTTATTAGCCATTAATTTCTGAAGACAGATTACACTGGTATCAGGGAGGGATAAGGAGTGACACCAAAGAAAATAAATGTTAAAATAAAAAACAGACATAATCCCCATAAAAGGCAACAGAGGGACTACTCAAAACTCCTTCATTAAACTACCAAGAAATACGTGAGACGAACAGACTAGACTGGCCCCGAGAAGCCCTGAGCAGCCGCGTACCATACTATTTCTACTGCAGCTCGAAGTGCGATGAAAAAACAAATCCCTGGCCTGAACTGGGACTGTGTTTTTCTGGTCTACAAACCTTGAACAGCTCACTTCACCTCTATGCTACAAGCTCTTCTTCAAATCCTTCAAATTAGACTAAACGGTCTTCCAACTTGCAAGTTCTGTTTATACATTTTACGTCTTCTACTGATTGGTCAGGGTGAAGAGTCTGCCAACTGGGAGGCCACCAGAGTTCAATCGCCATCTAGTGGTCAAACTGATTAACTGTCCTATGCTAAGACCAATGAGTTGTTCCCAAAGGGCTGAACAGGACAAACTGTATATTTTGTGATGATATATTAAAGCATAAAAGAAGTTATGTCACATACCTGTTAAATAGAAACTTCTCTAGTTCACCTAATTGTAAAATATTTGTGTTGAGATAAGACCTTAGAGAGTATCTAATCCATCTTTACTTCTGTAGGTAAAGAGCTAAGGAGCGTTCACATTTGATCCTCTAACTGCTGGGCGACAAAAGCATTTGTCTTGGGTTCTCTCACTTAATTCCCACAACAGTCCTCAGCGCGCTCGTCACCTTCATTTTAGAGCCGATGTAAATGAGGTACAGAAAAGTAAGGGAACCAGTTCAAGGTTATACAGCTAGCAAGCGGCAAATTAAGATTTCAACTCTGGTATTTTAACTCCCAGAACTTGAGCTTTATAAATAGAGTAAATCGGCCCAAAATCCACCACTAAAGGAAGAGCTCTAGCCGGAACTCAGGGTTCCAGAGTCCCTGCCTACTGTGCTCTCTGTTATGTTTTGTTGTTTGGTGACATAAATGAAGGGCATCCAGGTCATATTTATGTCACACGTATCTCACATATAGAAGCAAAGAAGACAATACTTGTATCCTAAAATACTTGGAGGTGAGTGGTTTCCTCATGTCTAAAATAAAAGCCTCTAACCATAAAGCTTCATCAAGTCAGAATATGGATACGAGGGCATTTTGTTTTGAGGCAGTTGTACAATCGTGGGAAAGTAATTTAGTCTCTCTGGCCTTCAGTTTTCTCCTTTGAAAAGATGAAGATGCATTAACATCATAAAATCTTTTTGGTTCTAACAATTTATGAATTCAGCAGTTTAAGTGTCTGGAGAAGGAAGGGATAGTTACCCATGAGCTCTGGATTGAATCTTCCTTCAATACATCTTTTGCTTGACCTGAATATATGCCCTGGAAAAAAATACTCTCCACCTGTCACCTGTCTGAGTTATAACAGAAGCACAAAAGAGAGCTCCACGTTTCTTTATTATTTGGTATTTAAATAAAATAAGGGAGATTTCTAACTGATTCTTTTTCTTTAGGAGACACTTAAGGACATTAGTGATGGGCAGATTTATGCATATAATTGATAGTAACAATCTGACTGACAGAGCTGAATAGCCCCTCTTTGTCAATTATTAGCTTCTTTGAACAATAAAGCCAAAGATCAAGGGCTACACACTGACTAGCCCACTCCTGAGAAAAGCTAGAAAGGTCACCATCTTTGGAATACGGGCTCAGAGGCTGCGAAGTCTGCTGAAGGACATGGCACATTTAACAGCATCAGAGCATTCCGTATTAAAATTTAATTAGCGTGTGCTTTCTAACGTTGAAGAATGCCAACCTGGGGAGAAATAATGGGCTGAGATAGAGACAAAGAGAACACACAGTCCTTAGTGAGCTTCCATGCAGTTGACTGGTCTTGGAAATGTCCAACTGTTCTACTGAAAAAAAATGTCACCCGCTTGGGGCAATTACCAGGGTTTCAATAAGCCCAAAGTTGCTTCCGCTTAGGGTAAACCTGTTCTAGAGTTTCTAGTACTAACAGGTTAATGATACTAAGTAAAAGGGTACTTTTACGATTTAATCTACTGACCTAAAATCACGTAAGTTTCAAGTCTTGGGAAATTTGACAAGGGGAAGAACAAAGACATCTCACTGAGCCGTCACTCATCACTTTCCAATGGCCTTATTCCACAAATAGATGCAGTAGAGATGGTGTCGATAGAGAAAACTAAATGTGTGAACTTACTTAAGGAACTTAATCAATGGAGATATTTCAGATAATCCTGTCCAGCAAAAACATGCTTATTCTCTACAAGTGAATATTTATTTTATTATCTTTCTCACTCCCCTCACTCATTCAAATTTGGGGGGTAAATAATTGCCCAGGTGTTGTTTCATCTCTTTCCTAAAATACGTACAGTTGTGGGAGAAGATGGCTATAGGGGAGGGGGCCGCACATACGAACACACCACAGGAAAGAAAGTCTGGCCAAGGGTTGTGAGAAGCCTAAAGAGTGTGCACGTGGAGTGTGACTCATCTCAAAAATTTTACATCATCAAGGAAATAAAATGAGTTAATTCTGTGCATACATCATTTATACAAATGAAAAGACACTTTCAATTCATTTTGCTACTTGTTAGCAAACACTGGCAGTAGAAGAACAGAAATTTTTTGTCAGGAAATATCAGGTTGTCTACGATCGTGTTGCCTGTTCCTGTGTGAATGGTCTTTATTCCCTGGATATGTGGTTCAGAAGACAAATTCCCAGGATCAACTTAGGATTTGCCTCTCTTTATTCCAAGATGAACATTCTGGCTGGTCCTAAGCTATCTCAGGCAACCCATGGTAGCCCAAGCCCTGGAACTGTTGTTTAAAGTACCCCACCCATTAGGAGCCCTAATGGAGGAGGAGTGGTTAACAAGCTAGGATCCAGAGTCAGAGAGACCTGGTTTCCAATTCTACATCTTCACACAGATGTAGAGAACAAAAGTATGGACACCAAGGGGGGAAAGCGGTGGCGGGTCGTGGTGGTGGTGGGATGAACTGGGAGACTGGGATTGACATGTATACACTGATGTGTATAAAATGGATGACTAATAAGAACCTGCTGTATAAAAAAATAAATAAAATTGAATTTAAAAAAAATTCTACATCTTCATGCCTCTAATCCCTGGTGTCCTTGTCTGTAAAATTGGGAATGAACACGTTGGGAGGGTTAAATGAGGTAACAGATATACAACGCTTAGCATGGTGCTTAGAACACGCTAAGTGCTAAATAAATGTCAGCAACTTATCATTCTTATTTATCTGTATTATTAAAGCAAGGGTGTGATGACTCATACATAACCTTAGGGATTTTGCTGGATTCAGCCTTTCCTTCCAAGGAAATATTCCTGATTTATAGCAGTACTTTCAAAGAGGTGATGCATTTTCTAAAGTGTCTGACTTGGTCCCGGGAAACACTGGGAATGCAGACCTCAAAATATAAAAGAAACATAGTGGAGCTTTACCCTATACCTGTCCTCAGCCTGGGTGTCCAGCCTGCCCCAGGGGCAAGGCTGTTTTAGGCTGAGGTGCTTTGAGAGCTTTGAATAAATAAATCCCCAGGGTGGAGTTTGACAGAAAAGACTTAGAAAAAAAATTCCACAAGAAACCGAATGGTGTTTAGCGTTAGGCCCTGGTGTACATGCAAAAGCCCCACTGTGGGGCTTCCCTGGTGGCGCAGTGGTTGAGAGTCCGCCTGCCGATGCAGGGGACACGGGTTTGTGCCCCGGTCCGGGAAGATCCCACATGCCGCGGAGCGGCTGGGCCCGTGAGCCATGGCCGCTGAGCCTGCGCGTGCGGAGCCTGTGCTCCGCAAGGGGAGAGGCCACAGCAGTGAGAGGCCCGCGTACCGCAAAAAAAAAAATTGTGGATTGTTATTATGAACGTATACTTTCAGATGTTTTTCAAATGTTTAGAATTTTAAGGAGTCTTGGGAAGCTCCTTGTAATTGATTTAGGGGATCTCTAGATTATGACATATTGCAAGTTTTTTATGACAGGAGCCATACTGTATTAGTTTTGTGGGCCGAGGGCCTAAACATAGTAGGTGTTCTGTAAACACTGGCATCAATCCATATGTAGGCTTAGAATATTATGTAAGAGAACACAGAACGGCAGCTGTAGAATCAATACGAAATATACAGCAGGCAAGTAACTGATATGATTAATATTTGACTTTAAACCACAAAAATAATATAAGAACCCTCCCTTCAAACTAATACCCAGTTTCTTTCAACTCAGCCTCTTTCCTCTCAGGAAGAATATATGCCTAAAATGTTCCCATTGCAGATCGCTGGGGTCAACATTCTAAACTGTTTGTGCTTTTGCAATAACCTTTCAAGTTTGCTGGACCAGTGCAAGATCAAACGCAAGGTCATCTCAAGTCTCAATGTAAAGGAACACCGTGACAGCCTGGATTGTGAGTGAAGTTAATTCTTTCCCAGCAGACTCTCCGTGTCATTGCCCACGTGGGCGCACCCCAAACAGAGGTGCCAAGGAGTTAAGAAGTCCAAGAACATTCAACCACAACCCGTCTGCCAAGCTGTTTGCCGAAGCTGGCTATTCAGGTGAAGATCGTTTGTATTCCAGGTCCTGTAAGCAGCAAAGTGAACATCATGCTGTGTGCTCAGAAAGATGTTAATAACCAGTGCTGGACAGAGCGGAGCTGAAAGGCGCCTTGCGGATGTCACAGTGAGAACGTGGCTGTCCGAGCTGCAAAGCCCCATTAAGAGACAATATTGAAGCAGTTGCTGCCCTGAGAAACGAGGCCTTTGACATTTCAGAAGGCCGTGTGACTGTCTGAAAGAATCGGGGAAATCCGGGAACCGAGCTGTGGTTGCTACTGACATCACATAATAACATAAGAGCTTTCTCCCTTCTCATCACCGTCATTTATGTCAACCACAGAATGGCTCTCTGGTGTCCTTGGAGGAACGCTATGGGGACGTGCCCCATCTCTGTTCACGGCACATCAGCAATTTGTGGTGAGCAGACGTACTACATAAAGCAGTGATCTGCCTCTAGTACACGATGTCTTTTCTTGTCGGGGGCTAAGAAAAAATCAGAGCACCTGGAGAAGCCCGTCATTGTCTTCAAAAATCCCTGTTTTTCTCCATTCATGTTTCATTATTGATATTTTGTTATGGACATAAAAAAAGCCCCACAAAATTGTCCTCAAACCAAACCAAAGGGAAAGAAAAAAAAAAAAAAAGCAAAACATAGTGGAGGGAAGCTTAAAACCAGAAATCACATCAAAATCCGTTCTGCATTACTGCAGCTGAGTGGAAACCAGATGCAAAGGCCAGCCCCTTCCTCACACAGCTGGAAAGCTAAAACTATTACTCAGGGCTTGTTTACGCTTCCTCATGCCCCACCCTCCTTCCAGGAATTGGGATTCCGGCTCAGTGGTGGTAAGTTTCCAGAGGGGCAAACTATTTTAACAGTGAACTGCTCATGACTGGAGCAAGGAAGCTGCTTCCAAGGACAGTATTTCCATTTTTAGAAAGTTGTCTGGGGAAACATGAACTGATTAGTGGAAGGGCCAGGGAGCACAGACATCACACCGACAACGAAGAAGGCAAAGCACTGCTAACTGCAGAGACAGGGATTGTTGGAAGCCAGGCAGAAAGCAGAGTGGCAGCTGTGAGGCTCTCTGGAGGTCCCCGGGGGGGCGGGGCCACTGACTGCTCTTGTTTCCAGAGTGAAAGAGCTCGCCAAGTGTCAGGAAGGTGAGTGACTGAGTGTGCTGGCCGGAGAGAAATTTTAGGATAAGCAGAAGAGAGAAGGGGCTTATAAATTTTAAGTAATACCAAATTAGGACTTGCCATTTTGAGAATCCAAAACCCACAATCTGGATAAAACACAAAAATAAAATAAAAAGCTGGGGGTGTTAGTATATTTTATTCAGATGTGTGGGTTCTGGGAATGGTAAAATAATTCACTGATCTATTACCTGACTTATTGTAAAATCTAGAAATAAAGAGGATGATAAAATTCTGCCATGAATCAAATTGCGCTGTGACATCAGTGATATCGAATCTTTACGAGCACACAGAATAAAAAAACATTGGATGAAGAGTCCCAGATGGCCTAGGTACAGTTAAACAAAATTTTGATGGGGTCCAAATATTTTACGCTCTAAGATTTTCTTGTACGTCCCACTTAGAAAAGTCTCTTCCAATTTGTTAGGCAAGGGTGTGGACCTAAATGAGTAGTTTCTCAACTACCCTGAGGCAGACCAGATATAGGCCTACCTAAATTCTGGACAATTTTCATCATCCTCTTGGAGTTCTAGAACAGTGTGGAAACCAGGAGAATAAGGTACCTGCTATGTGGACTGTTGACAGAGGGTCCAGGCTGTGAGAGACTACATTTGCCTCGTGGCTGTTTGCAATGAACAGGGGTAAAGAAAGAAGAATGTTCAGTCCAGGCAAATAAAGACAAGCTACTGATGAAAATTGAACTAAAAGTTCAGCAAAGGAAATACAAATCAAATGAAATGATCAGTACCCATGAATCAAGGAAACTGGCTTTTCTTTTGTTGAAGAAGTGAAATCAATTTACATCTATATTATACATCATTGAAGAAACACGGCGGTTTGCGCATTCACACCACAATGGGTATATTTCCCTCACTTTCCACGGTAGAAACACAAATGACTCCACACTAGCCAAAGATCTCTGTACATTTACTTATAATAAATAAAAAATTCAATACGCCGTGCCATGTATTTCAAATATACCTTATTTTTCATCTTCTAGAACAATATTAAAATTCTTGGTAGATTAAAAATAATGGCAGTGTGAGATTATTCTGTGTAGAGTGATGAAGACCGAACAAGTTAAGTACTCAAGTTTTATTTAACTTAAACCTAAAATTTGACTCGAAAAGCCAGTATTCCTTCACATTCTTAAACTAGGATCTATAGGAAACTAGTGAATGTAGTAAAAAACAATCCTAAAAAGATAATAACATTTACCAGCATAGAACTTAAGTGTTTATAACAAGAAAAGTACAAATGAAACCAATACTTCTAAAAACTAAGGAAAATGGAATGATAATAAAAATGAATATAATCATAAAGCCAGACCAAAAAAAGTAACAAAACGGAAAACAAGCTTCTAATTACACAGAGAAATCAAGGTAGAGAGGGTAGCAGGGGTCAAATTGGTCTTTTTCTCCTCATTGTGTGCCAGTGAGACAGCCCCCCGACAGGCCTGGCGGGTGAGTCACCTTGAGTTGTTGCCACTCTGGGGGCAATGCGATCGCCCCCAAACCTTCAAGACCACCTTCGGGAGTGTCTTTGCTTGAGGGTCAACAGAACCTCCATTTGTCTTATAAACTCAATGGTCTCATGAGATGCTCACAGTTTTGTCCACCTCTGGCTGAGGCACGCTTTTAAGTGGAGCCTACTTTTTTTTGGGGTGGACTGTGGCGGAGGGGGTTTGAAGGGAGGGGCCACCAAAGGGACAAGGGAGCACTGCTCTAGAGATGGCCCTGTGAGCACGAAAAATAATCTGCCTCCCTGCATACCAACCAAACGTTGAACCTGATTCTTTTGAAAAACAGAACTGCTCTTTCCATTCCTGAGTGCATATGGGGAGGGTTTGAGGCAGGGCTGAGGAAACAGAGCTTCTCTGCGTCACTGTGTGACAACCCCACGTTGTAGGGGGACTCCTGCTTTGCAAGGGGAGAGCCCGTGGACGCTGCGTGAGGTACCAAGACTGTCACGCCCCAGTGGTCCCTCCCGTGGGCCAACTGAAAATGACCAGTGGAAAGTTACCGTTTTCTGCCTGTTTGGGCTACTTCTTCCTGATGTAGGACTCACAGATCCTGAGGTGTCCAGTTCATCAGCAGAAGACCAGGAAGACAAATCCTACGTGGGAAATAGATTCTCTTAATGATTCCATGTCCCAGAGCCACGACGGCTTTGTGATCTGCAAGTACTTCCCACCCCATCCCTATCTATCCCTCAACCCATTCCCTGGGAAAAACAGAATCAGATGACCGCAGGAAGAACAGAACCTAATACTTCTAGTGTGTTGGGCTTTCCAGGTTGTGAGTTTGGCCCTTCTGGAAAATACAGGTGGAGCTTTGTTATTACTGGGCCGCTTGGAGCTTTATTATTTCTTAATGACATGGACTGGAGAATGGGTTGAAGTGAAGGGGGTAAAGGAATCTGCCTTACAGCTGCAGGGTGCTCAGGCAGGAGAGAAACCAAATCATTTGAGTTAGAAACAAAAGATTGTCAGTCACCCAGGAGCCTGCCTTTTAGCATCAGAGAAACTGTATTGTTGCTGGCACCGCTGTTATTGTGAGTAGGTGGTTCTTTTGCCTGCAACATGTTTGTGTGTTCATAACAGGATTTCACAATTGAATGTTTGAAATCTTACCTGCAAATGCATTTCTTAAAACCAACAATATTACCACGATGTAGTAAATTTAAAAATAAATAACAGATAAACAAATAAATAGATAAACAAATGAAAGTGAACATTGAACATTTTGTATGATTTAACCGCCAGCTAAGGAGACTTCATACCTTCTAAGGTTTGAATATGAAACTCATGTGCAACAATTGGTTGTGACCTACTCTCGCAGTGTTACTGAAAGCACATGAATTCTTAAACTGGGTAAAATAAAATGCCACAGTAGTGGTGGTAATAGTGTTAGCAGTAACAATTACAGGAGGTTTTCTGGATGTAACAGAATCAAAAGTAGTGTCCTATTATAAAAGTTTTTGAGTTACTTTTTAATTTTGAGCCAGACTTATAAGACAGTGATTGAGAGGCGACACTCTAGTCTCACAAGTACTACATTCAGAGTCTCTAAAATGGATAAAGATGATGCTTGTTTGGTCTCCTGTAGGACATGCTACACAATGGCGTCTGTTGAGAGCTTACCTGCTGACTGCTTGACATGTCTAATAACTTCTCCAGCTCCTTGATATGATGACTGACCTCCTTCAGGAGAAGTTTGAGCCGATTTCCAATCACATGCACTTTTTCTTTGGCTTCTAAACAGTCTGTGCCTTCAGCGTTCACCAATAGTTGGCGAGACATGTCTTGCAGCGAGGCCACTTTGAGCTGGGATTCCAAGAGCTCATGCCTTATTTGCTACGAATATCATAAGAAATATTTTTCTAAGAATTTTCAATAATTCGAGAAAGTTCCAAAGGTGCACAATGACATCACTTTAACTTAGTGGACAATCAGACCTGAGCATCAGAATGCCGTGCTCACTCAAGGACGGATACAGCAGCCCATGACATTTGGGAATCAGGGACCTCTGTTCTAATCCTGCCTCTGCCAGAATGTATCCTATAAGACCCCTGAATCTTTCTGATCTCAGTTTTCTCATTTGGTAAAATGATGACATTAATTCCTGCCGGGTCCACAGTAAGTATTACTGGAAGGTTCAAACTGGTGAATGTATGTTGAAGTATTTAAAATATAAAGTGTTACGCAAATGAGACATAAACTATTCTTTTAAAAAGAGAAGTAAAACATTAACATATAAATATAGAAAAACTCAAGTATGTGGAGGTATACTCAGGTATCTATTCAAGATTTTTAAAAAGATATATGGGTGATTCATCACTCACAACTTAAGGTCTGAGGTCAAAAGTCTAGTAAAAATTCAGCTGCATAGCTATTTCCTCCTGGTTTCTAAGACCTTTATGATACTGAACTAAAAGCTGACAATTCTGTTAGGTTTGTGCGAGTGCTAAATGTTAAGAAACAGCATTTTAAAAATACAGAAAGTGACAAAATGCAAATCATTTTCTCCTAATGGAACTCAAATATGCTTCTGTATCTTCTATAAAATCACTTAAGTACACTGTACATTATATTGTCCAAAGTTCTTTTTTTAAGAATCTATACAGAAATCCTGTAAATTTCCTTTTGAATTTAATACTAGAAAAAGTTTCTTGCTCCTTGAGAATTGGTTTGTTTCCTTTTTGTCAGGTAATAAAAATCATTTAACTTATCATGTTTCCCTTGTTGTCTTAGCTTTCAGAAAACTTGGTGCTCAGGTTAGTGTTGAATCCGTGTACTTAATTCTTCTTAAGAAGTCTTAGCGGTCTCTATTCTAATTCCTTTAATTATCAGCTACCCAATATATTCTTGGGATGTAGATTCAACACATACAGTTTAAATTAAAAACAAATGTAGGGCTTCCCTGGTGGCGCAGTGGTTAAGAGTCCGCCTGCCGATGCAGGGGACACGGGTTCGTGCCCCGATCCGGGAAGATCCCACATGCCGCGGAGCGGCTGGGCCCGTGAGCCGTGGCCGCTGAGCCTGCGCGTCCGGAGCCTGTGCTCCGCAACGGGAGAGGCCACAACAGTGAGAGGCCCGCGTACCGCAGAAAAACAAACAAACAAACAAACAAAAACAAATGTAATCTGCCAAAGAGCTGCCTTGATAAAAACAAGCTAATTAAGATGAAGCCCGTCTGAGATTTTTAGATGAGCAAATGGCTTTAGAACCAGATTCTAAAGCTAATAGATATCATCTTCTATGTACATGTTTGCTTCACAGAGATGGGAAATCATGAGGGGTAAAGAAAGACTAAGAGATTATAACGTAAAAATTAAATAAGTAGTACCAACTATAACATAACCAGATGCTGTCCAAGTCCACACATCTTACCGCAAGCTGTTTGAGATGGTCCTGAAGTATCTCCGCATCAAGGTTAGAATCAACCGGCACAATTTCATTTTTCCTTCTGTCAATGTTCTCAAGCATGAGAAGCAAACCATGACTCATTTCATGGAAATCCTAAAAAAACACGAAGCATAAAATCATTTTGAATGAGATATTTTTCTTTCCCTCATAGCTTAAATATCCATGCTTTACAATTCCTACCGTTGGTTTTGAGATCTTATACACAACTCCTTTCTAAGGAAGGCACTAGAGCTGTCGTAATTATCTGAGTTCATGCTCTTACCAAAAGCATCTAATTTATTACTCGAGGGAAAAACTAGACATAAGGAAACTTGGCATCAAAATGCTTAATTTCTAGGGCTATAATACTATGTAGAGGGAAGCAGCTCTGCTCCTTTATCTTCCTCCTGTATTCAAATCTTCCCATCTTTGAAGGCCTAAATTCAATCCCATCTCTCCACGCGTCCATGTGTTCATTTATTCAAGGTATAGTTACAGAAGATCTCCAACGTGGGAGGTGCTGTACTGGGAGGCAGTGCAGGGGTGAAACCACAGCTTGGGTACCTGCTTTCAAGGAGCTATTATTACTCCTGGGGCACCTATAATCCTGGGAAAGGGGCTTCCCATCCTGCTCAGATTATAACCCAAACTCCTGGCCAGGACCCACCAAGCCCTCCATGATCTGCTTCCTGACCACCTCCCAGATGTTTCTCATCCCTTCCTTCCTCTCTGCCTACTCTCTGATCACACTGGCCTTTCTTCTGTCTTTGAAGACACTAAGCCCTTTCCTGCTTCTGGGACTTGCCATCTGCTTGACCTCCTTCATGGCAACATCTTTCCAAGAATCAGCTCAAACATCCATAGAACTTCCCCAATCACCTTCGCAAAGTGCCTTTTTCGGTTACTCTTATCATCAACATCTGTGAGTAGCTTGGTTAAACATTTATTTGCATTTTTATTGTCTGTCTTCCCCAACAAAAGCAGAGGCTGGGCTGTATCCTGCCTGCCTAGTGCAGAATCTGTAAACACCTGGCAAATAATTGTGGTCTGAATGGATGAGTAAATATTTGTAATGCTCACTTGGATGTCCAAGAAATGTCTTTCTATGTGCTCAGGAAATACTGAATAAAGAATGAGTCGAAGGAGGAATGGTGAGGCTGAGATAAACGTGTGGGAATAGTCTCTTGTTAGCTGTAAAGAAGTAGGGTCTTTGAACTCCTGGTCACATGTACAAATTCTCCAGTAAAATGAAAACTTTGGGCACGAAGTTATCTCACTCAAATACTGACTTTGGAGAGTAACTGCATCCCCCTAGTGATCTTGATAAATCAAGTCACAGACTCAGCTACACTGGAAATGTTTGACTTCAGAGCATGGCCGGCCCAAAGCCCCACAGACCTGACACTGCATCAGTGCATCCTGGAGAAGGCCCCGCCATTCCTCCAGCAGGGAGCACACGCGGTCCCAGCGGCCATTCATCTGCGACAAGCGGCCCTGCAGGTCCTGGCTCTCCTCACTGCCAGGCTGAGTGAACTCGGAGCTGCAAAGATTGATGGAGAGGATGATGGCCTTGTGGTGGTCCACAGCTTTCTGGAGCTCCTGCAAAGAGAAAGGAGAACAATCAAACAAGGAAAATAAAAATACTAAAGAAAAATAGTCCAAGACCTTTGGACATGCTTCACCCAAATTAAAAGATCCATTCATTAACGCTGGCCTTAGCAGGATGGCTGGATGATACAGTGGGTGCACACCATTGGGAACCACACTGTAGTTAAAAGAGATGGATCAGATGTATACTTGACGATGCGAATGAATCTTCAGAAAATATGGTATAAAGTGAAAGAGAAACAGATTTATATGGGTGACAAAACAGCATTTATGTAACTTAAAATACATGTGCACACACAAATCCACATTTTTCATGAATATATATGCAAAAAGAATATGTGTTAAAATTTCAGAATTGTTGCCATGGGTTTGAGGAATGGGGATTAAGAAACAGTGGGGGAGGGCTTCCTTGGTGGCGCAGTGGTTGAGAGTCCGCCTGCCGATGCAGGGGATGCGGGTTTGTGCCGCGGTCCGGGAAGATCCCACATGCCGCGGAGCGCCTGGGCCCGTAAGCCATGGCCGCTGAGCCTGCGTGTCTGGAGCCTGTGCTCCGCAACGGGAGAGGCCACAACAGTGAGAGGCCCGCGTATGGCAAAAAAAAAAAAAAAAAAAAAAAAAGAAGTTTGAGCATCTGTGGGGAAGACTCATTTCACTGTTTGAAAATTTAAAACAAAACAACTAAAACAAGCCAGAAATACAGCACCCCAAAAGAAACAGCATACAGAGAAACCAGGGAGAAACAAAGGCAGTTAATCCTTGAGCCTGGAGGGCCCGGTAGCCCTCCTCTTCTGAGGAAGAGCACAGCTTGACGCTCTCCAAACAAAAAGGCAGGACCAAGAGACCTATTAAGAAGAAACTGAGCTCTCCGTCCACAGTATGTATACAAAAGTCTCCACATATCAATGCATTTCAATAGCTGGGCTGAGAAGGATTTTTAAGATCTAGAGAGGGAGTTAAAAGAGGTTATCTTGTGCACTACACCCATCCAGGTCAAAATCAAATGTAAACGTCAGGTGTTTTACTGCGATTACTCCACGGGTTTTGTTTGCTTGGATTCATTTCACCGAAAATTGCTTCTGCCACTATTATAATCCATTTCAGAAGTTCTGCTGATTCCAGAATGTCAAGTGGCTTCCTTAGGTCTCCATAAACTCACACGTATACGATCTGGGAGGGGACTCCTCTCCAGCTCTAAATATAGACTTGTAGGACCCTGGACATAGCTGTATTTCCTTTAAAAGAGGTTAATTAGGTCCCAGAGGTACCTGGATGTTTCATGAAACTTTAATTGGTCATTTCTTAGCTACCAATTCATTAAATCACGATTATTTTCATGGGGCTGGTTCTGCAACGCAGTCCAGCTCTCAACCCTTCCAAGCCTTCCTATAAACACTCTGATCTGGGATGGCTGGGGAAGCGTTCGTGTCCAGTTGTGCTGACCATTCCCCCGCTGCTGTGTGACTGCACAACAGGCCAGGGCTAGTGGTTTCATCTGACCGGGCACGCCACGTGGCAGCGTTCTGGCCTGCGCGGCGGGAAAGGCCAAGGGTAGCTACCTTGAGTTTTTTGATCTGAAGCGCGATGGGCTGGATATCAGTGCTGCGCTGCCGCCGCTGCAGCTGTTCCAGGTCGTCCTCCGTCTCCTGCAGCCAGGTCAGAACGCGGCCCAGGTCCGAGTGAAACCGCTGCCGCCTCTGGGGATTCTGTTTCATCCTCAGCTCCTTGCTCAGGGCCTGCGCCTGGAGGAGCTCCCAGCGGTCAATCACACCTGGCAAGACAGCACACGCACAGGATAGCGAGGGATCATCCTCCATGGAGAACGTTTAGGAAATGTTTGAAACCTACATGGGTGGCTAACTTTAAAACAGCAACAGAAAGAAAGTAACGCCTCTGGGCATTTCTGTTGCCGTCAGCTGTAAATAACAGTATGGTGGGGCTTCCCTGGTGGCGCAGTGGTTGAGAGTCCGCCTGCCGATGCAGGGGACGCGGGTTCGTGCCCCGGTCCGGGAAGATCCCACGTGCCGCGGAGCGGCTGGGCCCGTGAGCCGTGGCCGCTGGGCCTGCGCGTCCGGAGCCTGTGCTCCGCAACGGGAGAGGCCATGACAGTGAGAGGCCCACGTACCGCAAAAAAAAAAAAAAAAAAAAACAAACAAAAAGAACAGTATGGTGGCTGTGTTTTTTCTATCTGCATTTTTAATGATAATGGAGAAAAGATATTAACTACATAAGATTTAACATTGTAAGGAGCTTTAAGAAGTGATAAACATGAAAGTGGGTGAAGATAACATTCAACTCTTGGTTTCCTTCTGCAGGAGAGCTCTGAGAGTGTACAGAGCTCACACAGAAGATTCCTGCCTAGTGATTAGAGACGGTGCCTTAAAATACATGGGACATGGGAAAGAAACCACTGTGATTATTTTCACCTCCCCCTCTGTCCCCAGAGATCATTGTAACATGGAGGAAAGTTCTCAGGATAGACCAGTGTAGAATGAGGTCAGTGGCACAGCGGAACTCGGGGGCAACGAGGTGCTTCAAGATCTTCTGTTTCACTCTGTCCTGAATTGAGCACAATCCACTCACCAGCTGTTTGGGTTTCGGTGCTATTCAGGTTAACAAAGCCTGGAAAATGCTCCTCTTCCTCTGTCAGTTTGTGTTCCAGTCTTTTCACTGAGTCTATACTGCCGCTGCATTCACCCAGCAGTTTCATCTGTTTAGATACAGAAAAGAGGTCCCCCGTCACAAAATACTCAAATTGTCATGAGTGCAAGAACTCCTGGAGAAAATATCTTTGGAGTTCCTCAAAAAGGGCAGTAGCTGTGCGCTACTT
Organism: Monodon monoceros; assembly: GCF_005190385.1. Classification (NCBI taxonomy): domain Eukaryota; kingdom Metazoa; phylum Chordata; class Mammalia; order Artiodactyla; family Monodontidae; genus Monodon; species Monodon monoceros. The sequence continues at coordinate 74,892,868 of NW_021703771.1, forward strand.
CTCTATAAAGAGTAAGCCGCTCTGCTGAAAACAAAAAAGTCAAGTTCAAAAACATGCTTCTTATACATGTGACACATTCATGTTTACATAAAGCAATGCCTTGAAGATATACTTGGCACACGTGGTTTTGCATAAGTCTCCAAAATTTCTTTTAAAATTTATGAATCAAAACAGACTAAACCGATCTGGGATTTAACACTCAGAGCCCCCAGCTGGCAATACAATATATAGTTTTTGGCAAGCTGCTCCCTTTTTCTTCAACTGAAGGGCGGGAAGAGTAATATTACCACAAATCTCAAAGGGACATTTATTTGTATTAAAATACTTAAAAGAATAAAACAGTATTAAAGCCAGCTGTTTCATGAGAAAATTTAAGCAATGGTTAATAGATACTAAGGGAATAAATTCTAACATCAGAAGAAAAGCTTCCAACTCCGTGTTTAATATCACGCACAGTATTCAAAGACTAAAAGAACAAATCATTTCAAGACACTCCTGCTATACTGATCAGAACGTTTTCTTTCAAAGCCTTTAACAAATTACATTGCTATTAAGTTACCTTGATTGCTTTTGATTGGTGTTAAGTATAACCTCAGTGATGTCAGCATGCTCATTGCGAAATTATATTTTTAAAAAAGAGGTTTCACTACGATAGAAGTCAGTAAAATAGGCCAAACTGGACAGGAAGTAAGCTCATGATTAATTAGTCTTCTGTGATTGTGAGGATATTAACGTTAGCGGATATAACTAGAATGGTTCTCTCTCCTGGTTTCAAAAAAGCAGTACGTGGGTGTTGTCATTAGGCTTAAGGAAATTAATTTTTCTTTCCTTTTACAAAGCGGTCTTTTGGGTATGAGAAGAAATGATATGAGGCATAGAAGAGATTTACTTTCAAATCCTCTTGCATAAGTATGTGTAGGGAAACAGGTAATTCTCTGAGAAAAGTTATTCGGTCAGTAACCTAAGCAGAGCAAATGAAGTTATTACTTTACAAAATGCTTCGACAGTGGAACTGGTAATACACACAATCTCTTGCCATCTTTTCCCCAAATCTCTCTTGTTAGTCAGAACCGTTTTCTCCAGAATGAACATACAAATAACAGAGCATTAAAAAAGTCCCAAGATCATCAAGTGAATCAAGACACCTAGGAAGAGAACTAAAACAATTCCGTGTTAGTAATCTACCAGCTAAAATCTGCTGCTTCAAGGATATCCTTGGTCAGAAAATCACTAGCTGAATTTGGAAAAATGCTGAATCCCTTTCCAGAGCCAAAGCATTTTGTCGCTTTCAATTAAATGGATTTCACTCAGCTCTCCGTGTAAAGGACCAGGCTGGTCATTAGGGTGGATCAGTGGGTCTGAGCACAGACCAGTTTTGCTCAAAAGGTAATCGACTAACAGGGCTTTGTTCTGCACACACATGAGTTCAAGGGTAGCTTGGTACATGGAGAGCCGACACAACCCTCGTGCCACAGATGGACTGTTCTTTGTCACACGATTGTGATTACCAGGTATGTGTCAGGATCACGAGGGTCTGGATACTCACATAGCCTCTGTAGCTGGAGTCTAGCTCTGGTCCTGCGGGAGTTTTGCTGTGGATAATCTCCATTTGCTGCATCTGAAAGTGGCTGTCATCCAGGGCTTTGCCCAGTTGTTGGATCTGTGACTCCAAGGTGCTAGGATCCCCTGCAGTGTCGACCATAAGAATCTTTACAAGCTTGGCATTCAAGGAGACGGTTAAGAAATTCTACAGCTAAGGCAGTAGAGAGATGGTACGTGTGTGGGTAATCATAAAGCACATTTAGTACCGACATGTTGGTGGGTTAGGAGTTCGAATTACCAGACCAATGAATGTGCTTGACCAAGAGTCCAAGCAGACTGCGTGTTGCAAAAGGGGCCTGTGGGGGCTTCTAACAGCCCGTGCTTCTGCTCCCTCTTCTGGCTCATCCCCTGAAAACTGCGTGTTGTTAGCTTTCTAAAGACCTCGGGTGGTGGCTTCTGCTCCCCAGTAACTAGGAGGCAGTTACATCTCAGGCTCCCTCTGCAGTCACTTATCAAACAGAAAAAGACACACCCTCTAATCTTCCTTTCTGCATCTCAGTAGAAGAGAGTGCCTCTTAAGTCCCAGGTGGCTGCATCATGCACTTAAGGTGGGACTTCAAGGGAACCAAGAAAAGACTAGCTCAGGATGGGTATGTGTGGAGGTACCAAACTAGCAACGGCTTGCTTTTGTATGGGAAATCTCTGTACCTCCCTCTCAAATTTGTTCTAAAACTTAAACTGCTTTTAAGAGATAAAATTATGCAAAATAAAAAAAGATTAATAACGAAAAAACAATCAGGAGAAAGCTAAGATTTTACCATTTCCATCCAGGCATGCTCCCACTCACAGCTTAGAACTTCTAGCTCACCTCCTTTGAGAGATGCGACAGCCTTTTGCAAAGTTATTGTGTGTGTGTGTGTGTATTACAGTCTTTGAATTCAACAAGAGCATCGATCATCAGAGTGAAGCTAGCACACGGTGAAAGCAGAATAAATATTAGTAAGCTTTATTAATTCTTTTTTGGAAAAAAGACCTTCTAAATACACCTGGAAGAGGTTTCTCACTGGGAATCACTCAGGCAGTAACCATTTCAGTAATGCTACCTTACTTCCTGTCCTTTGCTTTTCTGCAAAAACCAAAGCGTAAACTAATAAACTCACAATTCAATATCCTATCACTGTGGTCAAACCCTATTCTCTCCAATGTCCTCCAAATTACTGACCCTGAGCTACAGTTTGTCTAGAGCAACATTAAGCAAAACGAGTTCCATTTTCCTTTCTTTAAGCCTTCTTGTTTCAGGAATAGTTCTGTCCTTAAAGGCAAATCTAATTCTTTTTTTTTTTTTGAAAATCTAAGTCTTAAGATACTGTGGAACACATTCTCATGTCAAATTGCTTTATGGGGTAGTAAGACTTATTAAACTAAAAGTATAATTTTTTAGAGCTGAATATCTGATTTCACCCCTTGTCTCATATGGGACCCCTGAGATCAGGAGGATGAATGGTGGGCCTGAGGTAACACATATAGGCTGGTGGACTTGGGACCAGATCTTTGAGCCCTGATTCCTCAGCCAGAGGTGGGTCTGCAAGCCCTCCTCGAAGTCACGCAGCCAGACCTGCTACAACCAAGCAGGGCACTAAAGCACCAGCGCTAAGACTAGTGTTTCCATCTCCTATTTTCTGCCATTAATGGGCATCATAGGTTACACTTACTCAGAGTGATTACCATTTAGCAAGCTGAGCAGTTGCTTCATTGCACTTGATTATTGGAATGTTATTCTTGGTGTCGATCAACCAAATGTTTTGGTTTTCCTTTCTGAGACAGCAGTCAGAGAGGAAGTTCTGCCTTAACATGCTTTTGCACAGAGCTGTGAGAGGTACAGTAGATGTGCTGGGAGAGAAGGAGGCTTGTTACAGGTGAGGGACAGAGGTGCACTTTAGCTTTTGGTGCCTACCAGAGGGATTTCTGATTGCACTTTCTGTGAGTTTAACATAGGCCTCGGGACTTTCGGGGATCGTTACATCTGCAAAAAGAGCACACGGTCTAAGTTGACAGCTAAGGTCTGGAAACCTTGATTCGCTGATGGCAAGAAAATAACTTTCTTAGGGAAAAAAAGGAAGTTAGTCATCCTTGGCAGATAACTCTTGAACATACAGAGAAGTCTGAGTACGATCACCAAAGGGTTCCTGAAATAAATCATAATAAGGGCTCACGCTGATTATTTTATGAGCCAGGTTCTGTTCTAAGCACTCATTTATCCTCACAGAAACCCTACAGGGTGCATGGAAGTGCTATTCTCATTTTATTGATGAGAAAACTGAGGTTCAGGGGAATGAAGTTACTCATCCAAGTTTCAACAGCTAGTAGTGACATAACTGGGATTTCAACTAAGACAGTCAGGCTCTAGAGCAGCGCTGTCCAATAGAAATAACATGAGCCACGTATATTATTTTAAAGAGTCTAAGGGCCACAATGAAAAAGTAACGAGAAAGGGATGAAAATAATTTTAATACTTAATTTTACTAAACCGATATACCCTAATTCTAACATGTAATCAACATAAATAGTATTATGCATATTTTACATGCTTTCCTTTGTGCTAAGTTTTTGAATTTTGTGTATTCGTGTAAGTGCATTTGACACAGCAAATCTCAGTCTGCATGGTCACATTTCAGCGTTCAGCTGTCACACGTGGCTGAGGGCTACATATTGGACAGTTCTGCTTTAGATGCAAAATGCCTAACTATTAGGTTGTACCATAAAAACAAAATAGAAACGAGAGAAATCATCTTCCTTTTAGACAGTGTCATACCCTTGGGGATCCAAATGTGAACCATCAGAAACAAGCAGAAATTCTCTTTTAGAGAATGTGTGAGATGCGTTTACAAGCGCTACAAATTGGCCTCTGATTACTTATTCTATTTTTACTCACCTTCCTTACAATGCTCCTCTTCCTCTGTCCATCCCTTCACTATACGTGTTTCTTGAACTTTCATACTTCTTGTATCCCTTCATACACTCTTCCTGCGCGATCTCCTTCCAAGTCCCTTGGTGACCACTATGTGGAAAACTACCTAACTGGCATTTCCGGTTCCTGAAATTCAGATCCATGCATCCATCTACTGCTGGCTTTTTCCCCTGGGATAGTCTACAGCATCTCAAGTTCAGGATGTGCACAGAGGGACTCGTCACCTCCCCCTTTCTCACTGCCCTGCCCCCGTGGCTCCACAGACACCCAGAACATTCTCTCCTGCTCGTGGCCCTCCGAGTCTAGGACCACCTGCATCTTTCACCAAGATGCCCAAGCCAGAAAATCACTTCAATCCCGATTCAATCAACCATCAGTTACGGAGGAGCCGTCTTATGATTTCTCATAGCTCTTCCAGTCTTTCTATTCCCGGTGCTGCTTCCTTAGTTCAGGCCACCATCACATCTGTGTCCTGGATTGTAAAACAATTCCTTCTGGACTCTCTTTCAATGTGCCCTTCTCTAGATAGTATTGAGACAGGTTCTTTGGAAATATGCATTGGGACTTCCCTGGTGGCGCAGTGGTTAAGAATCCACCTACCAATGCAGGGGACATGGGTTCGATCCCTGGCCGGGGAAGATCCCACATGCCGCGGAGCAACTAAGCCCGTGCGCCACAACTACTAAGGCGGCGTGCCACAACTACTGAAGCCCACGTGCCTAGAGCCCGTGCTCCGCAACAAGAGAAGCCACCACAATGAGAAGCCCATGCACCACAACGAAGAGTAGCCCCCGCTCTCTGCAACTAGAGAAAGCCTGCGCGCAGCAACGAAGACCCAACACGGCCAAAGATAAAATAAATAAATGTATTAACAAAAAAAAAAAAGAAAAAAAAAGAAAATATGCATTTGATCACATTGCCTCCCTCCTTAGAGCCCTGCTGTGGCTCTCCATGGCCTTCATGATAAAAACCAAGCTCCTTTCCATGATGAACAGGTTGCTTTATGACCAGGTCCTGGTTTGCCTTTCCACCTCCTCTTTGTTCATTCCATGCCTCCCAGTCTACAGCCTTGTCATTCTGGACAAACTCCAGGTGACCAAAAGCGCTGAGGCTAATCATAAATCCAAGATGGGCACGCTTTCCTTTCTTGCTCTGAACATTGCTGTGTCCTCCTGACCAACTCCTATTCATCCTTCAGGTCTCAGCTCAAGTCTCTTCCCTAAAGCCTCTCCTCAAAGCGCCAGCTTAGTTATCCCCGGGCTGTGCTTCTACGCCACCATGTGTACGTTGCTATCCTAGTGCCAAACATTTCACACAGCCGTTTCTTACTTGTCTGTGTTCCACACTAGAGTGTGAGCTCTTTGAGAAGAAAAGGAACTGTGTATTGCCAGTACTTATAAAGTGCCTGTTGTGTAGTAAGAACATAAGTATATGTGGGATAAATCAGTGGCCACAACGCCAGATTTATACTTGCGAATCACGCTAATATCCCATTATTCATTTGTGTATAAGTTCCCCTAACGGGACAAGGCAGATGATTCTGCTCGGCACACGGTTTCCAGCACAGTATCCACTCCTTTTTATTTTCTTTCAAGCTAGCATATAGGAGGAGCTCTTTCTTACCTGACAGACCAACAGCTCCCCTGAGGTAGAAATCTTTATCTTGCTGACCCTCTTCATCCTCAGAGGGCAGAGTTCTGGACACAGCAGACTCCAGGTCACGACTGAGGTCATAGTCATGGTCCCACTCCAGAGGGATGGAGTCCACACTGGCGGGGGTGTCTCGCCCGGACCTCTCGCCCTGGAGGGGCTGGGCGAGTGAGAGGGAGGGGTTGGAGGCGGGCTGGGGGGAGAGCGCGCTGTCCGCGGAGGTGTCGCGCCAGTGGAGGTCCGACAGAGCTGCAGCCTCCTCCAGCTCCAGCTCCCGGTCAGAGAGGTCGTGCTCGTCATCTGGGAGCTAGAAACGCAGTCAAGCCAGCCCTGTTACCGCAGCGCTCAGCTGACCCCCTTCCCACTCTGTGCTCTGCCTTTCACCAAATCTCAGCGCTCAAGCTTATCGGGACCACATTCCTACCTCGCTGGGGGTAATTTTAAACTTCGTATCATCAAATAAATATCTTCTGATAACTTTTTAAAATGTCTTATACATGAATCTAGTAAATTCTCAGTTTTATCATGGAAAAATGGAAATAATATTAAGGCCTACTTCAAAGAATTGATATAAGATTAAATAAAATGTAAATAAAGGCAACCTAGTACCTAATCTGCAACACAGTAAGTACAGAATGGCACATATCAGGAACAAAAGGGAATTACTAATAAAACCTTATAGTCCAGATACAAAATATATTTTATCACAGAAGATTCCAAATATTCTAATCATAGCATCTTGACCATGAGATGTGATTATGGTAGCAATTAGGGAAATGGAAGAGAAAAAAGAAATTCAACTAAACAACCTCATCAATTGAGCCACTGTTTACATTGCTCACTTTCATTCCCTTGTTTCTTCTAGAAGCTTCTTTATCTTCCATGGAAGATGTGTACCAAGTACACTTCTAAGCTCTTTGTATGTATATATGTTAACTCATCATGCCCAAAGCAATCCTTTCTACAAGGTAGGTACTGTTATTAAACCAGTTTTACAACTGAGGAAACCAAGGCAAGTGACGTGAAGTAACTTGCCCAAGGTGATGTAGCCAGAGCTGGGGCTGGAACCCAGGCACTCTGGCTCCAGAGTCCGGGCTCTTGCCCACTCAACGATGTTACCTAAGTCCACATTACTAACTCTCTTTAGATTTCATGATAATGAAAAAACAATGTACATACAGGCAGGCGAATCAGTTTCTTATGGTATCTTTCCACGCGCCCGAAGACCTCCTGACAGTAACGTCGGAGTTCATCCAACTCTTCTTCAATGAACGTGGCATCCAGGGGTTCACTCTTTTCTATCAGCTGTTCTCCTTGGGCAATTATCTGCTCAATCTTGTTGTGGTTCAATGAGATTTCCTGCTGGAAGGCCTAAGGAGCACATATTGCACGTAATTTTTTATTGCTCACTTGGACATGAAGTAATTCTAAAATACATATTTAGAAAAACCATGTAGGGGATATTAAATTTACCATAGACAATGACAAGCCAAGAGGCTATGACTTTCTAAAGTAAAACATAAAAATTTTAAATCAGAACGGGAGGCAGAAATGGCATTGTTAGCATTCCATGACCAGAGAGGTGCCTTTCGCTAATAAAATTTACCACCACAGACGGTGCGGGTAAGAGAATCATAGGAACAAACATTCAAACCCATCATAAAGTTGAGAGCACTGGTGGCCCCTGATGAAGAGCAATGGTAACCAATACAGTGCCACTGAAATAAATTTAGCATTTTAAAGAATTATATTGGATATTTTAATTTTAGATTTCCTGACACGTCAAACGTGACGAAGGAAAGCCATCCGAATGACAATGTCACAAATTCTTCTCAGATGATTTTTTTAAATTGTTTCAGGACATAAGCAGGCATGATTATAATTATTTGAAAAAAAGGTAATTCTGGAGGATTATTTAGACTCATTCTATATGATTCAAAACAGTTCAGCTACAGGGGACAAGTTTCAGGGGATAAATTTTAATTCAACACAAGAATAAACTCTGGAGAAACTTCCCTGGTGGCGCGGTGGTTAAGACTCCGTGCTCCCAAAGCAGGGGGCCCGGGTTCGATCCCTGGTCAGGGAACTAGATCCCACAAGCATGCGGCAACTAAGGGTTCGCATGACAAAACTAAGGAGCTGAAGAGCCGCAACCAAGGAGCCCACCTGTCGCAACTAAGGCCCTACGCAACCCCCCCCCCAAAAAAGAATAAACTCTGGAATAGTTGAAATTGCACAATAATAAAAAAACTGCCAAGGGAGAAGGAGGGTGTTAATAAATGCCATGACCCTGTCAGAGTCCAAAAAGAAAAGATTCAACTACCACTTGGTAGAAAATGAAGCTTTTAAACATTGATTTACCTGTGAAATGACTTGCAAGAGTTGAGGTGAAGGGAGGGATGGAGAGAGAGAGGCTGGGCAGAATACCAGGGCTATTTTATGATTTTTTTTATCCTGAGAATCACTGATTAAAAGTAACTTCCTTGTTTTATGATAACAACCTTAAAGTTATGGGCATAACGACTATTCTTTAAAAAAAAACAAACTATGTTATCTTAGGAGGAAAATTTCACAAGCTGCATTGCATATTATTCAAGATGTTAAACACTCTTCCTTTCAGGGAATCCTTACATCTAATATATATCCCTCCCCATTTAAAATGTTTAACTAGCCACTGTGTTTGAGTTATATACTGAAACATACCAAACATGCTTAAAAACTAACTTGGCACCTAAGAATGTAGACTATGTGGAATGAAATCCCAACACGAGAAAGTTGAACTGCTCTGGATCATGTCAGTCAAACAATTTGAAGGTGCTAGAAACAAATCAGAAAAAACAACAAGAACTAAAAACAACAATCCTGGCGATCAAGTTAATAATTAAAGTGTATATGTTAACGGGAGTTGTATCTCTGGGTAATGCTCTTCATTTCATTTTTAATATCTTTCTTATTTTCTGAATTTGTTTTCAATCAAGAAGAACTAATTTTCTGGGCTTCCCTGGTGGCGCAGTGGTTGGGAGTTCACCTGCCAATGCAGGAGGCATGGGTTCAAGCCCTGGTCTGGGAAGATCACAGAGTGGCTAAGCCCATGCACCACAACTACTGAACCCACGTGCCACAACTACTGAAGCCCGCGTGCCTAGAGCCCGTGCAGTGCAATGAAGAGTAGCCCCCGCTTGCCGCAACTAGAGAAAACCCGCTCGCAGCAACAAAGATCCGATGCAGCCCAAAATAAAAAAATATAAATAAATAAATTTATAAAACAAAAAAAGAACAGTTCTTTAGTATGTTCTTCACAAAAGTATCTAAAAAATCCTTTCCTCTTCAGACTCTCTTAGCACTGATAATTTGAAAAAAACCCTTAATTTATCACCTTGAGTTGCTTTATTTTAGCTTGAACATCACACTCGGAAAAATGCTCAATGTTAGTGAGCTGCAAATCCATCTCTGTCAGCCACACCAGGATGCTGTCCCGTGCAGTCTCAAACTCCTCCCGCTGGCCAATGAAATGCTGGATGTGAAAAGAAAAGAATAAAAGTGAAAAAGCCCACAAACACGTGCTGAGATGGAACCGCCAATTCCAACATTCTCCTGGAAAGTCATTTTCTCAACGAGCTACCAGAACCCTGCAATTTTTTGCCATATAAATTCATGCTGGATACCTCAATCTCTTGCCATCCCAGTCTTACAAAGTCACTGAGACTATGTCCTAATATTGTGTACAAACGGCCCAATCCTGTCCTCCAGGCCTCTAGGGTACAGAGGAGGCGTAGTATGGACCTTGAGTCTGCGCAAGATGGAGGTGACGCGCTTCTGCAGGTTGTCCCATCTCTGGTTGCCTTCGTGGATCATATGTTTCAGGCTGCACGCCGAGTCGGTGCGGTTCTCTCTGGCCAGGCGGCGGTACTGCTTGTTGATCAGTTCCAGCTGGGTCAGGGTCTCATGGACCTGTCGCTGGAAACCCTAAGACCACAAAGAGGCACATCAGACAGGGAGATCAGCGGAGGGCTCTCAGCAAGGGTGTCTGGGCTTCACATTGTGATGTCAGGCAGAACAGGAAGTCAACTCTTCCCCCAAAATGGGAAAAGACAATTTCTAACCAGCATATACTTCCACTTGTTAAAGTAAAGTAATATAATCGGTGTGGCTTAAGGAAAGGGAGTCGATCAAACAAAAATATGAAAGAAAATGGCAAACAGTAATAAATATATGTATATACACAAATATATACACAATATAAATATATAATATATGCACATACATAGAGAACATACACACATACATATGATATATACATATATATAGAATACACACATATACATATAACATGTACACATATATAATATATACATCAGAACATACACATACACATATATAATATAGTTTTTAAAATAATTAACAGCCTGAAAAAACTTTCCCATAAAGCAAACTGATTACATAAATATGTATGTATGCTGAAATGTGAGTTTAAAATGTTCAAAATTTCTGATGTCCACACTGAGAAAAGATATCACAGAACTGTCTCTTTAATTTGTAAAATACGTTCTTTCCTAAGAAATCCAGAAATTGCCTCAATTCTGGCGTCCGTTAAAAAAAATAAAACTACCTTTTGCTGAAGGTTCTAAATGCAAGCTATTATTAACTTTTAAGAAAAACAGCGTAGTAAAAAAAGTGTGCAACATGCTCTATTTCTTTTTTGTTGCCCTCCTGAATGACTCAGTTTTCATAAAACGTTTTAGAGCTGATGTGACACCTTACATAGTAGTAGCTATTTACTTCGGAGGTTACCCCATGCACAGCTTAGAGTTTCCACAGGTAAAATACTCTCTCTTCTTTTTCTCTGTAATGTAGCATAACCCTAGCGTAAGAATCATTTGGTTTTATTTCAAACTTATGTGTATGATTTATGACTGATTTTCATCCTGGCATTGGACAGAAGATTGTATAACTGATTGGGCTCTACTCATCTAAATCCCCAAGTTCTGCTTCCTTTGGCTTGTCACACTGTTTACATGCCACCACACTTCTGCCTCTGAAATGGTTTTTCTTCTGAGAGTTGCTTTAAGAACCTTTATCCGAGTAAATCCAACCTTGTATTCTACAAACTTTAAATTATTTCCCCAGAAAAGGAAGTGGTAAGGAAAGTTCAGCTTTTGCCATTACTGGAAGTCACAGAATACGTTTTCTCACTGGCGTGAACGCGGGCACCATGGTTGGGTACCCCAGCACACCCAGATCTGTCCCCAATATTTGTGCAATTGAACAGGCAAAGACCGCCGTAAACAAAATTTTGTTTTTGTAATTTATTTCTGTCTCTTAAGAAAATTAACTACAAAGGTAAGTAATAAAGTCATTCATTTTAACTAGCTATATAACTATATAACATTATAAGCTTAACTACATGGCTAACCTTTGCTATAAAATCTGAGGGTCTAAAATAGCATCAACAAGGATCTTACTTAATCTGCTTTGTAGTGTAAGCCAACTATAGAAGGTTTAACCTTTATGAAGCTGAGTGTAATAAGATACAGTACAAGAATATTTCCACTAGCATTGGTTCACACTGGGATGATCTGAAATCTACTGCAGAATTTACTGTGGCTTTTTACTAGAACTTTTCTAAGGGAAAACCTTTTAGATAGGATTATTTTTCCCTGGAATTTAGTGGTATAGTTACATATAAGTGCATATTCAGACATCAGAATAACTTATTTATTTCACATAGTATTTGAACACTTTTATAGATTCATGACTTGCCCATCTATGACTCGTAGATTTTAAACTCCACAAGAACAAAAACTAAACTTCATGTTTAGTTCATAAACTTCATAACAGGCCTCAAAAAATGCCTGGTTAACTGGCATCACAAGGTAAAAATAAATCCAGCTGAATTTGGTTGGATTTTTTTAGTCTTAGTTTAAAATATCTCAGGGAGCTTGGGGCAGACTTAGCAAGCAAGAATGATTTTTGTAAGATCCATGCATCAGAACTGCTCTCTGTCAGCGTATCTGAGAACACAACTGCTGATCTGTGGGCATTGATGGGAAAAGAAACTTCAAATTAAAAAATGGTCAGCTTAAGGCTACGTCAGGTCCTCTGTGAAAATGAGAGGCTGAGAAGTTGGGATTTCATCCTGTCACAGTGACAGAGCAAGCCTCGAGACTGCCCAGAATGGCAAGGAACTAGAATCTGTTACTGAATGATTCCTTTGTTTATGAATACAATTATACTGCTGCCATTTTTGTCTCTATAAAATTGAAAAATCTTGGTGACTCAAGAATGGCGCTGCTCTTCATTTATAATTAGAGATGGTTTATGATTTAAAATATGTGATCAATTCTGGAGCCAATTCTATTTTATCAATGATTAAAAAATACATATATATCTATGCTCCAGTTAGGTTAAAAAAAAATCAAGAAAATACATTGAAAGACAGATAGATGTTTTTGGTTTTGTTTTTTAAACATCTTTATTGGAGTATAATTGCTTTACAATGGTGTGTTAGTTTCTGCTTCATAACAAAGTGAATCAGTTATTGATTCAGATATATCCCCATATCTCCTCCCTCTTGTGTCTCCCTCCCTCCCACCCTCCCTATCCCACCCCTCTCGGTGGTCACAGAGCACCGAGCTGATCTCCCTGTGCTATGTGGCTGCTTCCCACTAGCTAGCTATTTTATGTTTGGTAGTATATATATGATCATGCCACTCTCTCACTTTGTCCCAGCTTACCCTTCCCCCTCCCCATACCCTCAAGTCCATTCTCTAGGAGGTCTGTGTCTTTGTTCCTGTCTTGCCCCTAGGTTCTTCATGACCATTTTTTTTTTTTGGTATGGAAAACCATCATATCTGAATCTTAGAAGGTTGACTGTAAAAAATTATGAAATCAAAAGAATGCCAAGATCTTTTGGGGGGAATCATGATTCGTGTTTTCTAACAGAATTGAATAATTCTATAATGTAATGAAGAGCGTTACTACTTTATTTGTAATTCTTGACAATCTTAAAGTAAAAACTTCCTTTCTCTTCTTCTTTGCCTACTTATGAGGTAATAATAAAGATGGCCAGAAAGTCATCACCTAGCTGTTTGAACAAATAATATGTAGGTGAACAGATTGTTTAGGTCTTGGGACACCAACTACCAGCTGGCTACTCTCGTAGCAAAATAAAGATGAAATATTTGAAACTGAAAATCACCTCAAATTTCTTTAGTTCGTCCTTGGCAACTGTATAGAGAACCCCAGAAGAGCTGGGGAAGGCAGCTACCCTTTCCGAGCATTTCAGCCAATCTTCAAAACGAGAAAAGTCATCCAGAAACTTCTGCCACAATCTCCACGTCTCTTCAATTCTAAGACAGAAATGAAAGAAGAGAATCTGATCGCTTGAGACTGTTTGTGCTCCAGAACCCTGTCTGGTACCTGCAACAGGACTAAGAGTGCCCAAAACAAGCAACCGGGTGCCAAAAAATAACCGTTCCTTGAGCCAAACTTGCCCAGACTGAAAAAGAAACAACTGTTTGAGCTAAGATGAAACAGCTGTGCGTGCGGGCGTGTGTGTGTGTGTGTGTGTGTGTGTGTGTGTGTGTGTGTGTGTGTGTTTAAACACACATCCTGCAGCTCTGGATTTGGAATTAGTCAAACTGAGTAAGACAAGCACATGGTGTGAACTGTTCCAGGTACACGCAAGGAAGTTTAAAAGTGCAACACCGTGGGCTTCCCTGGTGGCGCAGTGGTTGAGAGTCCGCCTGCCGATGCAGGGGACACGGGTTCGTGCCCCGGTCCGGGAAGATCCCACATGCCGCGGAGCGGCTGGGCCCGTGAGCCATGGCCGCTGAGCCTGCGCGTCCGGAGCCCGTGCTCCGCAACGGGAGAGGCCACAACAGTGAGAGGCCTGCGTACCGCAAAAAAAAAAAAAAAAAAAAGTGCAACACCGTGCCTGCAGTGCACACTCATACCAAGCTTCCGCTGAACTTATACTAAGGTTTGAAAATCCATTTAAGTTCAATGTCAAATTTACCCTAATCAAAATCTACCGATGACGGCAAGATAAACAGTATCCTTTCAAGAGTTCCCCAGAGAGCACAAAGATTATGTGCCTGAAGTCACTGTGATAATTTTCTAACATAATCACTATTTTTTTTACCACCTTGAATTTCAAAGGGCTTAAAGATATGTCCTTTGTTTTATTATTTCCTTTTTCATGAAAGAATGTTAGTTTTCCAGAGCACCAATTCTGTAACATTATATTTGTTCAGCAAGGGCGTATTTTAATTTCTCTGAATTATATTTAAACTGTTAGGTCAGGTGTAACTTGGCTTGTTATATTTATATATGACCTTTATACGTACTTATTTTCCCAAGTAAATGTAGATGACGGTAACTTTGGGAAACCAAGGCTATTTTTGGACACTGCAACCAAAAGCAAATAGTGAACCGTAGGCACTCTGGGTAAATTTTTTGTTTTTTTGGTCCTTCCTCTTTCACAACTGTTTGCACAGCCCGGCTTACTTTAGCCTTCTTTCCATGGACACAGCACAGATATTTCTCCATCGCCGGTCCAGGTTGCGCGTAGCCTGCTGGATGGAACCGCACTCGGCATCTGTGGCACAGGCATCACAGTCATGCAGGAGAACCTCGCACAGGTTGAGGACAGAGGCCACACCCGTGCTGTGTTTCTCTATGTCTCTCTGAAGCTCCTGCAGGGAAGGAGACATGCTTCATTCAAACGCTTGCGTACAGATGGGAGAAACCGCAGCAGTATATTCACTGACTCAGAAATGGTCAGGCAAAACCTCGACAAATATTTCATTTGCTTGAACGCGTGAAGTTTCTTCAAGTTCCTTTATAAAATACCGCAACCTCAGAAGTATGAGAAAATGAATCTAGAAATATTTTAGCTATGTGAGCAAAGCCAAAATATCAACTGAACAAATAAGAGACTACGTCAACCGTATTGAGTAAAATGAGCTTCTTTAGTGATAGAAAAATGAATCTTGCCCCAGTCTCTACTTCACAGATATATCCCTTCCATTCCAATCCACAGATCAATCAGTCAGAGGAATACATGTGTTCCTGTTAAGAGCTGGCACTCAAAAACTGCGATTTGATATCCAAAGATCTACAAACTGTTTTAAACAGTTAATGCCCCCATCATTAAAAGGGACCATGGTTGAAGGGACCTAGGTTTTCTGTCATGTATGGCATCGTTGTCAGCAGCAGCCTCCTCAGTGAGCAAATTTAAATGTAGGACAGAAATAGGAAGACATGAAATATGATAATAAAGTTCAATTTTTGTAATATTTTTATTTTATATTTTTAGACCAGCAATTCCTGTGATAACTTCCATATAACTGAGAGGTTATGCAAGAGATTTGAAACGACAGTTTAGTGAAATAGAAATATCGTACAGAATTTATTTTCTTGTGTCTACGGAGTTTATGAAATCTCCAAAATTAATCAAAGGCACCGTTATTGCATTCAACAGTAAGCTAGAGTTTGTATAGAAGATATTAGAACGTGGTGTTAAGGAGAAAAACAGGAAGAAGAATATACATACAAGAATATAAATCCCAGCTACCTGAGTAAGTTGAGGAATTATCAAGAGAAAAGCTAGGCAAATTCGAGAACTGTATAAAAGAAAAGGAAAATACATTGAGGACCTTGATGAATAGGGCAAGCAAAACATGACACCAACAGGCCTCCTTTTTAATAATGGAATACTCTGAGTAAACTGAGTTAAAAGCTCAACAGAAAAAATAATGCACATTTTGCATTTACATTCTATGCGGTTAATATGAAGATTTCACATGGTAGCACTCTGGGCAAATTCAATGCCTTGTTTATCATTCACCTGTTGATGAACACTTAGGTTGTTTACATGTATTCACTTGTAAATAACGCTGCAATGAACATGGGGGTGGAGATATCTTCTTCAAGATAGTGATTTCATTTCCCTCAGATACATACAAAAGTGGAATTGCTGGAACATATGGTAGCTCTATTTTTAGTTTTTTGAAGAAAGTCCATACTCTTTTCCATAGTGGCTGCACCAACTTACATTCCCACCAACAGTGTACAAGGGTTCCATTTTCTCCAAATCCCTGTCAGTACTTTTTATCTCTTGTCTTTTGATAATAGCCATTTTAACAGGTGTGAGGTGATATATTATTATGGTTTTTATTTGCATTTCCATGATGATTAGTGATGCTGAGCATCTTTTCATGTACCTGTTGGCAATTTGACTATCTTCCTTGTAAAGATGTCTATTCAGGGCTTCCCTGATGGCGCAGTGGTTGAGAGTCTGCCTGCCGATGCAGGGGACACGGGTTCGTGCCCCGGTCCGGGAAGATCCCACATGCCGCGGAGCGGCTGGGCCCATGAGCCATGGCTGCTGAGCCTGCGCGTCCGGAGCCTGTGCTCGGCAACGGGAGAGGCCACAACAGTGAGAGGCCCGCGTACCGCAAAAAAAAAAAAAATGTCTATTCAGGTCGTTTGCCCATTTTTAAATTGGATAATTTATTTTTTGCTATTCATTTGTAGGAATTCTTTGTATATTTTAGATATTAACCCCGATCAGATATGTGGTTTGCAAACATTTTCTCTCATTCCTAGTTTGCCTTTGCATTTGGTTGATCATTACTTTTGCTGTGCAGAAGCTTTATGGTTTGATTTAGTCCCACCTATTCATTTTTGTTTTTGTTGGTTGTGCTTTCAAAAATCACTGCCCAAGACCAATGTCAAGAAGCCTTTTCCCTATGTTTTGCTCTAGGTTTCAGGTCTTAAATTTAAGTCTTTAATCCACTTCAAGTTAATTTTTCTAAGCTGTGTAAAATAGAGGTCTAGTTTAACTCTTTTGCATGTGAATATCCAGTTTTTCCAACACAATTTTTTGAAAAAACTACCTTTTCCCCATCGAGTATTCTTATTAGTCAAATATTACTTGACTGTGTATGTGTGGGTTTATTTCTGGGCTCCCTATTCTGTTCCACTGGTCTATGTGTCTGTTTTTATGCCAGTACCATATTGTTTTGATTACTATAGTTTTGAAATATAATTTGAAAGCATAAAGTATGATGCCTCCAGCTTTGTTCTTCTTTCTCAGGACTGCTTTGGCTCTTAGGGGTCTTTTTTGGTTCCATATGACTTTTAGGATTTTTTTCTATTTCTGTAAAAAGTACCATTGGAATCTTGACAGGGATTGAATTGAATCTATACATTGCTTTGGTTGTATGCACATTTTAACAATATTAATTCTTCCAATACATGGAATATCTTTCCATTTATTTGTGTTTTATTCAATGTCTTTCATCAATGTCTTATGAGTGTCAAGAGTACAGATTTTTCACCTCCTTGATTGAACTTATTCCTAAGTATTTTACTGTTTTTAATGTTATTGTAAATAGGATTGTTTTCTTTGTTTATTTTCCAGATACTTCATTGTTAGTGTATGGAAACGCAGTGATGTTTGTATGTTGAATTTGTATGCTACAACTTTCCTGAATTTATTAGTTATAAAAGTCTTCTGGTGGAGTCTTTAGGATTTTTCTATATATAAGACCATGTCACCTGCAAACAGAGACAATTTTTACATCTTCCTTTCTGAGCTGGATGTCTTTTATTTCTTTTTCTTGTCTGAGTTCTCTGGCTAGGCCTTCTAGTGCTATGCTGAATAGAATTGGTGAGAGTGGGTACCCTTGTCTTGTTTCTGATCTTAGAGGAAAAGATTTCAATCTTTCACCACTGAATATGTTAGCTGTGGGTGTGTCATATATGTCCTTTATTATGTTGGGGTCCATTCCTTCTGCACCCAATTTGTTGAGAGTTATTATCATTTGAATTTTGTCAAATGCTTTCTCTGCATCTATTGTGATGATCGTATGATTTTTATCTTTCATTTTAGTAATGTAATGTATTACATTTACTGACTTGCACATGTTGAATCATTCTTACATTCCAGAATGAATCCAACTTAATCACAGTGTATAATCCTTTTAATGTGCTGATGAATTTGGTTTGCCAGTACTTTGTTGAGAATTTTTGCATCGATATTCATCAGGCATATTGGTTGATAGTTTTCTTTTCCTATGGTGTCCTTATCTGGCTTCAGTATCAGGGTAATGCTGGCCTCATAAAACGAGTTTGAGAATGTCCTTTTCCCTTCAATTTGTTGGAAGAGTGAGATGAGTTGGCTGTAAATGTTTGGTAGAGTTCACCTATGAAACCATCTGGTCTTGGACTTTTCTTTGTTGGGAGGTTTTTAATTATTGATTCCACCTCCTTCCATTATTGATCTGCTCAGATATTCTGTTTCTTCATGATTCAATATTGGTAGGTTGTATGCTTCTAGGAATTATCCACTTCTCCTAGGTTGTCCAAATTGTTGGCTTATAATTGTTCAGAGTAGTCTCTTATGATCCTTGGTATTTCTTGTAATGTGCCCATTTTCATTTATAATTTCAATTTATTTTGGTCCTCTCTCTTTTTTAATTGATTACTCTAGCTAAAAGTTTGTCGATTTTGTTTATAATTCAAAGAACCAACTCAGTTTCGTTCATCTTTTCTGTTGTTTTCCTATTCTGTATTTCATTATTTCTGCTCTACTCTTTATGATTTCCTTCCTTTTGCCAACTTTGGGCTTAGTTTTTTCATTTTTTTTCTAGTTCCTTGAGGTATAAAGTTAGGTTGTTTATTTGAGATCCTTATTTTTTCTTAATGGGAGCATTTATCACTATAAACTTTTTTTCCTAGAACTGCTTTTGCTGCATCCCATAAGTTTTGGTATGTTGGGTTCCTTTTTTTGTTTATCTCCAGATATTTTTTTATTTCTCTTTTGATTTCTTCTTGGATCCACTGGTTGTTCAGGAGTGTGTTGTTTAATTTCCATGTATTTGTTAATTTTCCAGCTTTCTTCCTGTTATCGATTTCTAGTCTCACATCATTGTGGCTGGAAAAGATACTTGATGTAACGTCCATTTTCTTGCATTTATTAAGACTAGTTTTGTGATCTAACATATAATCTCTCCTGGAAAACGTTCTGTGCTCTGAGGTTGGGGTGGGCCTGGGGGTGCTGCTGGCTGGGCCCTACAGTCACCTCTGACTGGGAGGTCACAGGGTACGTCCCCTGGCAGGGCAGTGACACTGGTTGGACCCTGTGATTGGGCAGGGCTACAAGCTGGTCTCTGCAATTGGCCTTTTTTTAAAAATTTATTTATTTATTATTTATTTAATTTCTTTTTGGCTGTGTCGGGTCTTAGCTGTGGCACGCGGGATCTTTCGTTGTGGTGTGTGGGCTTCTCTCTGGTTGTGGCGCACAGGATCCAGAGCACGTGGGCTCTGTAGTTTGTGGCACGTGGGCTCTCTAGCTGAGGTGCGCAAGCTCAGTAGCTGTGGAGCGCAGGCTTAGTTGCCCTGCGGCATGTGGGATCTTAGTTCCCTGACCAGGGATCGAACTCGTGTCCCCTGCACTGGAAGGCAGATGCTTTACCACTGGACCACCAGGGAAGTCTCACTGCAATTGCTCTTGATGGGGTCTCAGGCTGTGCTTCCAGACCAGAAGGTGCTGCTGGCCGGACTCTGTGTTCAGGTGAGGCCTCAGGCTGTGCTCTGTGATCATGCAGGGCTGCAGGCTGTGCCTTGGAGTTGGGCAGGGCCACAGTCTAGGCTTTGCCATCAGGTAGACCACTGGCTGTGCTCCCCTGTTGGGCAAGATTACTGGTCAGGCTCTCTGGTTAGGAGTGGGCCTAGAGACTGTGCTCCATGGTCTAGCTGGGTTGTCGTCTAAGCTTTCTTCTTGGGTGGGGTCGCAGGCTATGCTTGGTAATTGGACGGGGTCGCTGGCTGGGCTTCCTGACCAGGCAAGGTTGCAGGCTGTGTTCAGTAACCAGACAAGGCCCTTGGGTGGACTGCACCACTGAGCAGAGTTGTAGTCTGGGCTCCATGGCTGGGTGTGGCTGTAGGCTGGGCTCTGAGGATGCCTACGGTCACTGTTCAGGCCCCTTGGTTATGCAAGGCCAGAGGCTATGCTCAACAGTTGGTAGGGCTTCTGGCTTGGCTCCCCGCCCAAGCAGGGCTGTTGGATGGGCTCCATGGCTGCCTGGATTCTCTGGCCAGGCTTCCTGGTGGGGGGGTATGGAGACTGTGCTCAGCTGTTGGGTGGGGCTGGGAATCTGCCTCCCTGCCCAGGCCGGGGGGTAGAAAGAGCTCCAAGGCCTGTAATGCCAGTTGTCTGGGGACCCAAATGAAGCAGAGCTGCTAACTGAGTTTGCAGGCTGGACGGGGCCACTGGCTGGTCTCTGCTGATGAGCAGAGACGCTGGCTGGCATCTCCGCTTGGGTGCAGCTGCAAGCAGGAATGCAGCCCACCAAGATCTGAGTGCAGGTGCTGGAAGCCCCACACCCCTTCTCCATCTCTATCTGATCCCCCGTGACTGAGCCTCATCGATTTCCTCAGTGATCCCCATGAAGAGAGACCCAAGCGGGCCTCCTGGGAAGCGTCATACGATACTGGGGGAGCTGGGTGTCCACTTTGGCCTCTCTCTTTTTTTTAAATTTTCGGCCGTGCCCCACGGCTTGCAGGATCTTAGTTCCCTGACTAGGGATTGAACCTGGGCCCCTGGCAGTGAGAGTATGGAGTCCTAACTACTGGACGGCCAGGGAATTCCCCACCTTGGCCTCTCTTTTCCAACTGGAGAAACCACAGGCTGGAGAGCTCTGGTGCGGTGCTGTGCCAGCCTGGGGCAGGCGATGTGGGCAGAGTGCAGCCACTCCTCTCACCTTCTAACGTAGTCCTTCCCGGTCTCTGATGTCCAAGGGCTGCTGCAGCCTCACCCTGGGTTCTGGGATTTTCACAATGGTGTCCTGTCTATGGATAGTTGCTTGTTGGTCTTGTGATGGGGACTTAAGTCAGGAACGGCTTATGCCACCGTCTTGGTGACATCACTCCTCCATATACTTCTGAATCTCTCTCAGAGGGGAGACTCATAAGGGGAAACCACTGTGGGAACCAGCGATGGCGTGTGAAACCCAGAACTCTAATTGATGGACTGTTGGAGGCTCAGTGTGGACACCTCTGACCGACCCAGTCATGGGGGCCCCCCAGTTTGGTGAGATTTACCTCCAGGAGCTTGACCAGGTTAACACAGTAAACACTGGAGAAAAGTCCCCCTGTGCTTCTGCTCAGAAGTTTTTGTTCAGATCAATATATAAAATAAGGCTTGAGGGGGTCTTATAATTATATAAGTACCCAAATACAGATCACAATTTTAGTCTCAGCTTTAACTTCCATTGGTGATGGCCTCAAATTGTCACATAGTGTCACTGGATTCATTCTTTTTCATTTATAACATAGAGAAATCCGACAAAACGTTCTCTGAAGTCATCTCAAGTCTATATATACTTCTGCCCAATTAAATCTATAAGAATTAAGTACGTTGGCAAGAGAGACATACAGAAACTCCACATAGGGAAATAGAAGACGATGTATTTTTTACCAATTTAATCTGTCCATTTAAATATTTGTCAGAATTTTTCCCTTTTGGAGACAGATTACTATTTATCTGTCTTTTCAAACATGGATCCCCAAATGCTACAATTTTTACAAAATCATGGTCAAACAATTTCCATAAAGGAAACTAGTAAATATGATATGATTAAAATAAAATTTGCTAAGTGCCCACTTCACGCTGGGCACTGTGCTAAGTGCTTTTCTTGTTAACCTTTTACAATAACTCGGGGAGCCGTGTACTTATTATCAGCAACCTATATGTTAGGAAGCTGAGGGTCAAGAGTTCATTACTTTGCTCTGGTTCACACAGAAAAGTGGTGAGGCCAGGACTGGAATCCAGAAAGTCTTCAATTTTAACTACTGGTGTACAGGTTTTTTTTTAACCTTTAAATTTTAATTAAAAGGCTATATGAACATTTATTAATATATTAAAAAGTCAAAAACGACTACTAAGCTTCCAATGAAGTAGTACCCTTTTCATTTCACTCCTGATTCTCCTCCAGAAACAACCATTTCCATCTCTTGTAGCTCTGTCTTCTGGTTTTTACTTCTGTTTTTCTAAGTAACATGTTTATATTGCTATTTCTTGATTTTTAAATGTTAGACATTATCAGTGCTTCTACAGCAGAGAAGGAATAAACTTCTACATGACTCACGGGGCTCCAATGACTATTTTAGCACCTCTTATAGCTAGAGCAATAATCACGTCTTTGCATGATTATGGTGTTTTAATACTTTTCACATTTAAGCAACAAAATATGCTATGGTTATATTTCTTCTCTTACATAACTTTTTGTTTTTCTAAAATCAATAGTTCTCTATCTCTCTCTCTCTCCCTCGCTCTCTTTTTCTCTTTAAAATATGACCCAGCAATTCCACTACTGGGCATATACCCAGAGAAAACCATGATTCAAAAAGACACATGCACCCTAATGTTCACTGCAGCACTATTTACAACAGCCAGGTCATGGAAGCCACCTAAGTGTCCATCAATAGAGAAATGGATAAAGAAGATGTGGTACATATATATGATGGAATATTACTCAGCCATAAAAAAGAATGAAACTGGGTCATTTGTAGAGACATGGCTGGACCTAGAGACGGTCATACATGAGTTAAGTAAGTCAGAAGAGAAAAACAAAGATCATATATTAATGCATATATGTGGAATCTGAAAATATGGTTATGGATGATCTTATTTACAAAGCAGAAATAGAGACACAGATGTAGAGAACAAAAACGTATGGATACCAGGGTGGAAGAGGGGGGGTGTGAGAGGAATTGGGAGATTGGGATTGACATATGTACACTATTGATACTATGTATAAAATAGATAACTAATGAGAATATACTGTATAGCTCAGGGAACTCTACTCTATGCTCTTGTGGTGACCTAAATGAGAAGGAAATCCAAAAAGGAGGGGATAGATGTATACGTATAGCTGATTCACTTTGCTGTACAGTATAAACTAACCGAATACTGTACAGCAACTATACTCTAATAAAAAAAAATTTATATTGCTAACTGCTATTCTTTCTCGTATGGTGCTAATAAAGCTCCTTCCAGTATGGTTAAGCCCATCAGGTCATCTGGTTCAACTATTTCTTCCTTGGAGATGTTCCTCTTAGAGCACCCAGACTCCCTGCTCCTGTCTGGACAGGCTCTTCCTAGGTTGCAGTACCATTGTCATTTGGGACTTCCCTTTGCCATCATCCTGGGGACTTCCTTCTCCTGGGTTGAATATTATTTTTCCTCTCATTTCAGTATATGGAGCATATCTTTCATTAGCTTCTTGTGAATGTGTGCACAGAAGGTAAATATTTTATATATGAAATGGCAGATATATTATTCTAAATCATAAAAATTTTTCTCAGCTTTTTGAAGGCATTCCGTCATTGTCTACTAGCTTCCATCCTTGTTTTGGAGAAATCCAACTTTTTCATCTTGGAAGCCTCAAAATCTTCTTTTATCCCCCATGTTCTGAAATTTCATTATAGCTGTGTTTTTAATTTTCCTGGGCACCTGTAGGGTTTGTGTTCTAGAAGTGTGTAAATTTTCAATTTGGGAATGCTTTTTCTGCATTACTCCTTTGGTAATTTCTTCCTTTCCACTTTATTTTGGGGGCAGGGGGACTTTTACAGAGTAACTGAATTGGATTTTGAAACTCGCGTGTAAATCCTGGCTGCAGCATAAGCCTGGCTAGCGACCTCATGAGAGGCGATGCTGTGGGGTTTGGCACAGAGTCTTTCACTTAATCCCTCTGTTTTTAACAGAGTGGCTCCAGCACAGATGGCGTCCTGTGTCATCGAATCCCAAGTCCCTCTGGATGGCCTTCTCCAGAGAGTCAACAAAGCAGAGCTGCCTGACTAGCTGGGCTTAGGGGAAATCTGCTCATCTCACCACTCTTTTCTCAGACTTTCACGCCATTTTCCCTTTAAAGCCCCACAGACTTGATAGCTCCACTTCCTGGGTGAGCGTTTTGGGAACTCTGCGGCGTGAATCAGCTTTCTCCATCCTCCACTCTGCTAACGCCATCACTGTTCATCTGTCTGCTTTCCACCTTCCAAATTCTCTCCCATGTCTGGCAGCTCTATCATCTTCTCTTCTGTTCTTTTTGCCATCGTAGGTTTTGACCTTTTATTTGATTACGGTTTTAGTAGTGGCTGCAACTACGGATGTGTATAATCAATTTCCCATACTTAACTAGATACTGTTTTGATTTTCTTACATTTGCTAAATTACAATACTGGTCATTAACATTTTAACTCTTGTCACATGTAGATATCATTACCATGTTCTCCAGGAGAATGTGGGGGAGCTGGAGGTCAACCACAACCCCCAGAGTTAATCATCAGAATTTCAAACATCAGAGAGTCCATCAGAGGGTTTTAATCTTACAGAAAATTGAAAAATGTCCTGCTAACAAGTTCTTTAAAAATAAATGCTAATTTAAACATCCAACACCTAAAAACTGTATTTTAATAACTGTTCTCTTTGTAAAATAAAATACATAAACTACTTCATAGGACTAAAGAAATAGGTCTGTTTATACATTTTTTTAAAGTTAAGCAACTTGAATATAATGGCTTAATGTAATGGAAGTAACCAGAGCACAGGCATGAAGTAGCAATACTTCTTATGGGGGATTTATGGTGTTTATTACTGACAGCTGGAGTCTACTGTGCTGAGTAAGAATAAGCAAGGGGAGTGGGAAGTGAAAATCCCTTCTGTACGTATTTTTCAGGGTCACCCTCTTTTGCTTTGCTGGGTTGTGTATTCTGCTTTATTTGCTACACACATGAAGATGACATTACAGTATATGGTCTGCAGGTCATGCAATCCTCCTTGCAAAACAAAATTATGTTAGACTCTAAAAACTCTAAGTATGCACTGTGATCTTTCTCCAAAGGCTGTACGCAGAAAAAAGAAAAAGGCTCGTTTCTAAGTCCATGGTTGTGAGTTAGCGACCCACAAATAAACAAAACTGTCAGCACTGGTCTGGATACATTATTGCAGCTCAACCTAACCTACCATCTTAGGATGGCTTCTTGGCAGACCAGTGACATTAACCCTACGATGGCAGACCTTCTTAAGAGTCAACTTTGTGAGGAGATGGAACCTATTTGCCCCAAACACCTCTCTAGCCAATGCCTTCCCTTTCTCACCAGTCCTGCCCAGCTTCCTCCAGATTTTCCATCCCAATTCACCATCTCACAATCATGTCTCTATTCTGGCCAGGAGGACAGATTTTCAAGAACCTATTAAGTTTCCTTCCGTTGTTTTACATTTTACCTGCTGCTTGTTAAGCTTTTTCTGTATTTCTTCTGAGTCACAGGAATCGTAGACGATCGGCTTGGCCAGCTCTGACTCTATGTGGGCCAGCCACGTTCTCAGGCTGCTCATGTTTTTATCCAGCTGCTGTACGGCGACCAGGGTCTCCTTCAGCTTCTTTACCCTGGGGGCAGAGAAGGCGAGACATCAACTTCAGTGAGAGGCTTCACTCATGTTTCCCTCATGAGCAGAAGCCAGCATTGGGTCTAAAGCCAGTGTCCAGCCTGGCTCAGCCACCTACTGGCTGTGTGACTGTGGGCAGCTGTACACCCCTCCTGTGTCTCTGTTTCTTTGTCTATAAAATGGAAATGAAGTAAGAGTACTTGTGAGATTTAAATGAGGTGAATGACAGAGGCTACCAGTACATGGGAAACATTAAAAAAATATCAACCATGGTTATACTCAGCACAGCTATACTAATATAACAGTGATAGAAACCTCATGGTTGTCATAGAAATTACTACTTTCACAAATAATATAATCTACACTACTTGAGTTTTGCAAATAATATAATTTATACTACTATGAAGAATAACTGGGAGGAAAAAGTTAACCTTTCCAATGGATTGTCACCAAACAGATTACACATCCATGGTTCTAATCACTTCACCCCCTATGGGATGTATTTCAGCAATATTGTGGCAGAAACTCAGTCAAAAGAAGAAAGCATACTGAAGATAAAACTGTCAGTGAGATATCACATGCACTTATGCAATTTGAGCTTTAATGATGCCATATCACGTTAAAGGTAACTAAGAACCTGTTGGATTGTAAGTGGCAGAGGGCAGGTACCCAATCTTCCACCTGAAGAGCCTAATTCAGTATAGTATTCACTACATAGCATGCTTAAAAAATAACGACAAATAACTATTCTCCCATTCTCGCCAGGAAGGAGTAAAAACTCATTCCTTTAAGAATTGTCATTTCTCTAACAATCATCCGTGGACACTTTAAATGTTAAGATGCCAGAAAGACAAAAGAAATCAGATGTGATTATTTTCTTAATAAAATGTACAATCTGACCAGAAATCTGAACATGGAAAGAATGAAATATAACAAAGTGTGGTAAGAACTAAACTAAAGAAGTGAACGAAGTCTCTGGCTAATAAATAAAGAGTGATCAATTCTGTCTGGCCATGTTCAGTAATCATTCATTCATTTACCATTTGTTCATTTCTTTATTCCTCCTACCAACATGTATGGTGCTAGGTGACAGATAAACAGTGATGACTAAAGCTTCATCCTTGCCTTTGAGGAGCTTAGACTTTGAGGAAAGAAGGAAAGTGAAGAAATGACATGTGAGCTGCATCTTGAGAGGTGGATACAAGCCAAGCAGAACATTTCTGGCCTAGGAAACAATGAAGAAGAGCAGAGATTGTGAAGGTAAATAGTGTCACAATGCCAAGGAGATCAGTGGTGGACGCACGGGGAAGAGAAACAGGAAAGACAGAAGTGGTCAGAGGAAGAGGTAAGACTGATGGGTGGATGGGAGCAAGATTATAAAACTCCCACAGTGACATGACAATGGATTTGTATGTAGTTTCAAAGATAAATAAGAACTTTCCCAAGGTCTATTAGCAGAGGAATGTTAAGATGAGTTTTGATTCTGAGTGCCTAAGTCTGAGGCAAGGCTGTGGTAAGAGCTCATTCAGGAAGTACATAGTCCAAGCAGTTTGCATCAAAAGCCTACACCTGGAAACAGTGGGGATAGAGTTGAGGAGTGGATTGCTAAATTCACAAACCGACATGACGTGAGGCAGAAGGAGTTAAGAAATGATGTCTTTTCCAGTTGGGTGACTAGATAGATGCTGTTGCCTCAGAGGATACAGGAATGAGGAGCAAGTTCTTGGGATTAATGGTGCATCAAGTTTGGGGTATGATGAGTCTGTGGGATCAGCTAGACATGTATGGAAATATAGTTCTTAGGTCCAGAAGAGACGACGAAGTTTATTGCATTGGTTTACATACTGCTGGCATAGAGTTGAAGCCCTGTGAAAGGATGTGTTTCATCCTGAAAGGGGTTGGACTAAGAAGAATGAGTTTAAAAAGGTTAAAGAAGGAGGAATCACAGTTGAAGAAAAAATAATCAGAAAGGAAGGAGGTGAAGCAGGGAAGTGTAGCATAAAACTAAAGGCAGGAAATGTTTCAAGAAAGAATTGGTGGTGGGCGGGGGATAGGACTGATGGTAGTTTAGGGTACAAACTTGCAACGAGTAGTAAATAAACCCTAGAGATCTAATGCACAGTAAAGTGAGTATAAACAACAATATTGTACTCTAATTTTGTAATGTGATAAATATCGCTACAATGGCAATCATATTACATTATATCAATGTATCAAAGTAACAAGCTTAAATTTACCTTAATTTTACCTTAAATTTACACAATGTTGTGTGTCAAATACATTCAATTAAAAATAATTAAAAAAAAGAAGAAAGTGTTGGTCACAGTGTGATTTGAATGCCTTCTTCATTAGATTTCACCTGGTTTGCCTCACATAAATGCAGATTCTTAGGCCCCAACCCAGTCCTATTGAGTCAGAACCTCTGGGGGTGTGGCCAGGGAATTTACACTTAACAAGCACTCCAAGTAAGCCCTAGGCATGCTTAAGTTTGGACTCATGGGTCTACTTTGTCAAAGGCAGAGCAAGGTAGTTGATGAGGCCTAAAAAGAGCCATTCATTAGAAGAGGTCTGCTGACCCTAAGTGAATAGTTCAGCAAGGGCTATGGAAACAGAAAACAGGATGCATTTGAGAGAAGTACACTTATAATGAAAGAGGATTGTTAATTATTTTAAAAAAGTAGGCAGCGAAAGTAAGTAAATACAGTATGAATCCTGTAGAATGATCTATCTGGCTACAAGAAAAAACTGATTTTTTGTTTGTTTGTTTTGTTTAATGTAGTTTAATGTTTTGGAATCGTTTAGAATGCTTTTAGGCAGAGGAAAAGGAACTCATGAGGAAGGAGCCAAAGACAGAAGAAAAAGGAGAGAAATTACAGATGAATACAGATGGTGGAGTGAGGATGCACAGGAGGCAGGATCAAGGGTGTAGAGCAGGGATAGATAAATTAGATTTGAAAAGTTATTTCCCAGTGAGGGCAGGGTGTCAGCAGGAATTTGGGAGGGACACAGATAGTACTTCTCAACTCTATTATTACCAAGTAATAGTAGCAAAAATCGACTACTGAGTCCCTGTTGAGGGCCTGACATGGCTGACTGGATGTATGTACATAGATGGCTCTAAAACGAAAGGCGATGTGGAGGAGGAGCACATGATCAATGATTTCTGGTACAACCCTTACTTAAAATTCAATTCTGCTTTTAGACCGTAAGTTTTTTTATACTTTCCACCTTTTGGTTCAGGGCATGTGGTCACCTTACTGACGCTGCTCCTAATAGAAATGAATGGCAGATAAGCAAAACATCTCCATCTCCGAGTTGAAAACTTGGTTCAACTAAAGAGGTATCTGATTGGAAAACATGTCAAGAGCAACCAACATGTCTTTTAAAACTCTAGGAATCTTCCAAGACTGAACCAGGAAGAAATAGAAAATATGAACAGACCAATCACAAGCACTGAAATTCAAACTGTGATTAAAAATCTTCCAACAAACAAAAGCCCAGGACCAGATGGCTTCACAGGAGAAT
Organism: Monodon monoceros; assembly: GCF_005190385.1. Classification (NCBI taxonomy): domain Eukaryota; kingdom Metazoa; phylum Chordata; class Mammalia; order Artiodactyla; family Monodontidae; genus Monodon; species Monodon monoceros. Next base: position 74,922,009 of record NW_021703771.1, read on the forward strand.
TCTATCAAACATTTAGAGAAGAGCTAACACCTATCCTTCTCAAACTCTTCCAAAATATAGGAGAGGGAGGAACACTCCCAGACTCAATCTACGAGGCCACCATCACCCTGATACCAAAACCAGACAAAGATGTCACAAAAAAAGGAAACTACAGGTCAATATCACTGATGAACATAGATGCAAAACTCCTCAACAAAATACTAGCAAACAGAATCCAACAGCACATTAAAAGGGCCATACACCATGATCAAGTGGGGTTTACCCCAGGAATGCAAGGATTCTTCAATATACACAAATCAATCAATGTGAAACACCATATTAACAAATCGAAGGAGAAAAACCATATGATCATCTCAATACATGCAGAGAAAGCTTTCGACAAACATCAACACCCATTTATGATAAAAACCCTCCAGAAAGTAGGCATAGAGGAAACTTACCTCAACATAATAAAGGCCATATATGACAATCCCACAGCCAACATCATCCTCAACGGTGAAAAACTGAAAGCATTTCTACTAAGATCAGGAACAAGACAAGGTTGCCCACTCTCACCACTAATATTCAACATAGTTTTGGAAGTTTTATCCACAGCAATCAGAGAAGAAAAAGAAATAAAAGGAATCCAAATCGGAAAAGAAGTAAAGCTGTCACTGTTTGCAGATGACATGATACCATACATAGAGAATCCTAAAGATGCTACCAGAATACTACTAGAGCTAATCAATGAATTTGGTAAAGTAGAAGGATACAAAATTAATGTACAGAAATCTCTTGCATTCCTATACACTAATGATGAAAAATCTGAAAGTGAAATCAAGAAAACACTCCCATTTATCATTGCAACAAAAAGAATAAAATACCTAGGAATAAACCTACCTAAGGAGACAAAAGTCCTGTATGCAGAAAATTATAAGACACTGATGAAAGAAATTAAAGATGACACAAACAGATGGAGAGATATACCATGTTCTTGGATTGGAAGAATCAACATTGTGAAAATGACTATACTACCCAAAGCAATCTACACATTCAATGTAATCCCTATCAAACTACCACTGGCATTTTTCACAGAACTAGAACAAAAAATTTCACAATTTGTATGGAAACACAAAAGACCCCGAACAGCCAAAGCAATCTTGAGAAAGAAAAACAGAGCTGGAGGAATCAGGCTCCTGGACTTCAGACTATACTACAAAGCTACAGTAATCAAGACAGTATGGTACTGGCACACAAAAAAATATAGATCAATGGAACACGATAGGAAGCCCAGAGATAAACCCACACACATATGGTCACCTTATCTTTGACACAGGAGGCAAGAATATACAATGGAGAAAAGACAGCCTCTTCAATAAGTGGTGCTGGGAAAACTGGACAGCTACATGGAAAAGAATGAAATTAGAACACTCCCTAATACCATACACAAAAATAAACTCAAAATGGATTAAAGACCTAAATGTAAGGCCAGACACTATCAAATTCTTAGAGGAAAACATAGGCAGAACACTCTATGGCATAAATCACAGCAAGATCCTTTTGACCCACATCCTGGAGAAATGGAAATAAAAACAAAAATAAACAAATGGGACCTAATGAAACTTAAATACTTTTGCACAGCAAAGGAAACCATAAACAAGACCACAAGACAACCCTCAGACTGGGAGAAAATATTTGCAAATGAAGCAACTGACAAAGGATTAATCTCCAAAATTTACAAGCAGCTCATGCAGCTCAATATCGAAAAAACAAACAACCCAATCCAAACACGGGCAGAAGACCTACATAGACATTTCTCCAATGAAGATATACAGATTGCCAACAAACACATGAAAGAATGCTCAACATCATTAATCATTAGAGAAATGCAAATCAAAACTACAATGAGGTATCATCTCACACCAGTCAGAATGGCCATCATCAAAAAACCTAGAAACAATAAATGCTGGAGAGGGTGTGGAGAAAAGGGAACCCTGAGACACTGTTGGTGGGAATGTAAATTGATACAGCCACTATGGCGAACAGTATGGAGGTTCCTTAAAAAACTAAAAATAGAACTACCACACGACCCAGCAATCCCACTACTGGGCATATACCCTAAGAAAACCATAATTCAAAAAGAATCATGTACCACAATGTTCACTGCAGCTCTATTTACAATAGCCAGGACATGGAAGCAACCTAAGTGTCCACTGATAGATGAATGGATAAAGAAGATGTGGCAAATATATACAATGGAATATTACTCAGCCATAAAAAGAAATGAAATTGAGTTATTTGTAGTGAGGTGGATGGACCTAGAGTCTGTCATACAGAGTGAAGTAAGTCAGAAAGAGAAAAACAAATACCATAATGCTAACACATATATATGGAATCTAAAAAAAAAAAAAAATGGTCATGAAGAACCTAGGGGCAAGATGGGAATAAAGACGCAGACCTACTAGAGAATGGACTTGAGGACATGGGAATGGGGAAGGGTAAGCTGGGACAAAGTGAGAGAGTGGTAGTGTATATATGGACATATATACACTACCAAATGTAAAATAGCTAGCTAGTGGGAAGCAGTCGCATAGCACAGGGAGATCAGCTCGGTGCTTTGTGACCAGCTAGAAGGGTGGGATAGGGAGGGTGGGAGGGAGGGAGATGCAAGAGGGAAGAGATATGGGGATATATGCATATGTATAACTGATTCACTTTGTTCTAAAGCAGAAACTAAAACACCATTGTAAAGCAATTATACTCCAATAAAAATGTTAAGAAAAAAATATAAAATAAAATAAAATTGTAAGAAAAAAAAAAAATCTAGGGATGTGATAGGGAGTTCCCTGGCGGTCCAGTGGTTAAACTCTGAGTTTCCACTGCAAGGGGCACAGGTTGGATCCCTTGTCGGGGAAGTAAGATCCCACATGCTGCACAGTGCAGCCAAGAAACAAAACAAAACAACCACCCCCCCAAAACTCTAAGGATGTGATATATTTCAAGGCAGGGATCTGCGATAGAATGTTCTCAAAGACAGACAACTTGCACTCAGAATCACCTACTATTTCTCAACTCTATTACTTCCAGAGAGTAAAGAAGTGATTCTCAAGCTGGGACCGGTACTGGACCACTTAGGGGTGCTTTCCATCCACACGTGCCACTGCTAACTCTCTTCCCACCTTCTCCCCGCCCGCCGTGCCTCCCCAGATGATTATGATAGGCTTCTCTGGTCAGGAGCCACCTCTCTGAAGAAACTGTCTCATAACCAAAGTATTTTGAGAATTTTTATTCTTTTTTTTGCGGTACGCGGGCCTCTCACTGCTGTGGCCTCTCTCGTTGCAGAGCACAGGCTCCGGACGCGCAGGCTCAGCGGCCATGGCTCACGGGCCCAGCCCCTCCGCGGCATGTGGGATCTTCCCGGACCGGGGCACGAACCCGTGTCCCCTGCATCGGCAGGCGGACTCTCAACCACTGCGCCACCAGGGAAGCCCCTTTATTCATTTTCAATTGCTTAAAATGGATATCATCACTTCTATTACAGTTTCTATAAATCAATGTTTCTCTCTCAAATGAAAATCTAGTCATGACACCATCACTTTTCCTCTGTCATACAAATGCTTAAAAGTATTTTCACGACGGTTGGTTCTTGATAATAATATCTGTATTTCAATAATTATAATAAAAATCCCTATATTTGATCAGTGTATAAAGGCATGCTGAGGTGCATTACCTTATATTGTTTTAAAAAATGTGCATTTAAAAAATTATGTTCACGTTCCACAATATATAGGATTGAAAGGGAACAGAAAACATGCATTGCAATATGTTATAATAATTCATAATTCCATTCAAGATAATACTTTTCTAATTAGCTTTATAAGTACAATTTGTACTCTGTCTCTAGGGCATTTCAAGGCATTAGCCTTGAAAAATAATTCCAAGAACTGTTACATACAACGCACTTACATGTATCTCATATGTCAGACAAAATTCACTTGAGCGTCAGTCACTGAATGACAGTTTTTGAGCAGCTACTGGGTATAAAGTTCGGGGTACACATTCTACCAACGACCATGGTGCGGGCTTAGGATTTAACATGACCTTGGCCATCCTGCTTTAGTGTCCCAGATGGAAAGGACAGTCTACAATCAATAAACCCATTGGAATAGGACTGAAGAATGGCTCACTGCACTGCTGTCCATCTTGGTTTTACCCCAATAAGAATGTCCTCTCAGGAAGCTCTCCCACTTGACCAGCTTCCTGTCTTCAGGTCTGATAGGATTTGAATGCTGACTATGCTTCGGGATGGGGTTTTAAAGAAAACCCATGACACCATCAGGGTTTTGTGTGGACCTGGAGGCTGGGAGGGTACTTCACTCAGTGCCTGCTTCCTTCTTGCCCTTGTTCGAACTTCCTGGTATTATTAATGCTCACCTTCCTGCTCCTCATGGGAAGTTCCCTGGAAAGCTGGAACTGTGAATTTCCACTTCGGGTTTTCCCTTTCCACTTTTGGTTGCCAGACTGAGCTTGTTGCCTTGCACAAAGTCGGGTACTATTTAAATGCCTGCTAAACATTAATAATTAGTGTTCTAACTAAAATATTGCTTATTTTGTTCACATATTTTAATTTAATTTATTTGATATTAAATGTATACTTAAATTTTCCTCTAGGTCCAACATTTGCAAATGATCTGTTTGCTAAGGACTAAAATTCATTCATTTTCTTGGTTCAAAATTCACTGACAAAAATGATCAAAAGATCCAAAGCACAAAGGGATATAAGTAAACACTGTTCCATTGGATATTGTCTACAGTAGCCAAATATTTTACTGGATTAGTAATCTTGTGTAACATTGAAGGAATTCCAATAGTCAGAGCAGTTAGTGCAATATGTCAAGGGCATCGTGACGTGGAAATGCTTGTTCATACAGTCTATTAGGGGCAAGTTCCTCTTTCAAATGAACGTGTAAATCTTAGTAAAGTCAGGGAGGGTGAATGCTTAAGTGGTTCTCCTTTCTCATTTTTTAAAAAATGTATTTGACTACAAATAGCAAAATACATTGTGTGTGTGTTGGGGGGAGCAGATGTGAACGGAGAGGTGGTGTGGCATAAGGCCCCCATACATCATCCTTGAGCTATTAAACTTGGTATTTGCAGGACGAGGATCATTCTTCTTTTAGAGAAACGTCCCACATTTTTTTTCATCATTTCTTTAAAGGAAATCCTTGGGTGAAGCATCACAATAGTTTTATTTATCACTGTAAGAAGTCTGAGCAACACTCCTTTTGGTAGCACACAGGGTTATAATTTAAAATAGGTGTTTACGGACGTCACACGTCTGGGTAAGTTTAGCAAGCCCGGTGAATCTGAAGTCCCTACACTCTGGTTCCCCTTTCAGAGTCCAGTGTGTTTCCTGCACACTTGACCTTTCTTGAGAAGGATTCTACTATGAAATCCAGTTGTCCAGCTTCTAAATATTGTCACATGAATACGTACATATACACATATATATCTACGTATTTCATATATATACCTCACTACTTTCCTTCAAACAAATTTAGTAGATCCATAAACCAAAACAAAAAAATTCATATTCTCAATATAAAAGAACCCAAAGTACCATTAATAAGTTCTATTCATCAGTAAGGGATTTGTTTGGGGGATGTTATGGTATAAGAAAATTATTTTTTAAAAACAAAATGAAAATTCCTGATGTAATGTTATTCTAACTGAAAAAAAATCATGAAGTAAACATTTGTATAATGCACTAAGTTGCCATTTTAGACGTAACCTTCTATATTTTGCACATACTATTGAAAACCTTTATACTAGTCAGTGACCAAAACCTACTGACATACATAAAACAGAAACAACCTTCTCTCACACGCAAAACCCTCCCGGCCCCTGAAACATGAGTAGATTTTTATTTATTAGAGGAACGCTTTCAGCTACAAAGCTGCGAACTGGCCATGACTGAGTTTCAGTTTCAGAAGGAGCCCGTCCTTTAAATAGCAGATGGTGGACTAACAGGATCTTTCCACTGAATCTTTTTCTGAATCTCTTTCCTGTGTCTCAGGCTCTCTACTGTAACCATACTCCTCGTATGATGCATCCAGTCCCAAGACAAGTAGATACTGAACCATAACAAAGTCCATCGACCTTTTCATCCAGCTCCGCAGGCCCAGCAGGAGACAAGAAAACAAACCGACAAATAAGTCTGAGGAGTCCACGGCCAACCATCTCCCCACACCAGTCATCTCCACGTAACACTGGCCAACACAATTACGGATTAAAGCTCCAGCATCCATCCCCCATGTAACATGAAAGCTATGCCCAAGGGAAGAAACTCAAGGAGATGCCTGCCTTGTGACACTGCAGTTACAATCGGGGAGCTCTGCGTCCACACAGCCGTCCTCTGCCATCCTCAGGGCACACGGATCTTCCGCCACCACCATGAAGTTTCCACTTGCAAAAGTCAGGTTTGCAGAGCAAAAGGCTAAATCCTGCGTGGGGATGAAAGTTTCCCCAGTCTGTGTATGGAAGTATGAAAATGCTCACTCCAGACAAATGTTGGTAAGTCTCTGCCTGACAATATGACACTGAGCAGTGAGTGACAAGTGGTCATGTTTCTAAATAAAACCTACATTCATTGACATGTGCCAGGCTTGATCTCCTGGAATGTAGGCCACGAGTGTAAGAAGGGAAAAGGCTCAGGGTAATCTGCTAGGAGGGGGAGGCTCCAGGTCTAAAGAAAGAAGGGGATCAAAAATAAGACCGGCTGCAGACACTCTGCCATTCTGGAAGGACCTTCAACTTTTCTCGCAGGCAGTTTAAGTTGGAAAAGATATTTGCAAAGATAAATGTACCAAATGCAAACAAGCAAAACCTCTACAAGTACAGCGGCAAACTGTAGTAGCAAAAAGGAGCAACTGCTTTTTTCCTTCAGTCTGATTTGCCAGTTAAGTGGTGTTAAGTAGGAGTTTTAGGGGCTGTCTGGGAAGATGGGATGGACAAGATATTCTGTGGCAAAGTGCTTGCTCTTCACCTTTAAATAGACTATTTGAAAATGAAAAGTAATGAAGAAATACTATTCTCCCCTTACATAAACCTTTGTCTTTTTAAAAATAATGATAGGGCTTCCCTGCTGGCTCAGTGGTTGAGAGTCCGCCTGCCGATGCAGGGGGACGCAGGTTCGTGCCCCGGTACGGGAAGATCCCACATGCCGCGGAGCGGCTGGGCCCGTGAGCCATGGCCGCTGAGCCTGCGCGTCCGGAGCCTGTGCTCCGCAACGGGAGAGGCCACAACAGTGAGAGGCCTGCGTACCGCAAAAAAAAAAAAAGATATAAAGTGACAAAAATAACATGTTCATTTTAAGGTAATTTTAAAAAGGATCTGTTCATTTGCTTGGTGGAATCTCAGATAACTTTTCTTTTGTGAATTTCAAGAGTTTCTAAATTTTCTGCACTGACTCTATATAAATTTCATAATTTAAGCTTGTAAAGAAAATAAGCTCCCAAATTACCCATTGCTGGTAATTTAATAAAAAATGACTAATGCTGTCTGCTTTAAATCCTTTTTGGATTTTAACATACATACACACAAATAACTTACAAATAAATAAATAGATAATGAACATTTGCTAAGTTTTTTTTTTTTAAAGGCCAATATGATGAATTGCAACTAAAATAAAACAAAGCATTTGGTTCTGGTTGTGTGACTTGACTGCTTTTAAAATAGTAATACATTTTCTTTATAAAAGAAACAATGCATTTTACATTTAAAAAATTCCAGAAAACTTGGTTATAAATAAAATTATTTTAAAAATCCTGCTACTTAAAGATATACTATTGTGAATTCTTTATAAAACAATCACTCCACTGATATATTATTTTTATCAGGAATGTAAATATGTAAATTTGGTTACAGGAATATATTGGTCATAATTCCATAACAGTAGACAAATTTGCTTTTTCTTGATTAGGGCTAACATTAAAAAAACTTAGATCTTTAAAATTTTTTATTGCCATTATTTCGTTAGTTTAATTCCCTTTTACTTTATATAGTTTTTCCCATGGGTTAATTTTTTTTTCCATGTTCATTATCCTTAGCACAATATATTTATTCTAATGAATTAAACATAAGGCAAGGCTTTAAAGACACAATTATTGTAGTACCGAAAAAATGGCAATAATATCAATTTCCACCAAAAGGGAAAATACTGGATAAATCACGCTGTATAAATGGAACATGGAATGTTCTGTGGAATGAACTGTGGAATGCTCTGCAGCCGTCTAAAAGAATAAGACTGGCACATATAGCATTTTATAGTATACACGGTCCTTTCCCCTATGTTGTCTCATCGGAGATGTGGCAGTTGTTTTGATGAACACTTTGAAAATGAGAGGGCTCAGAGAGGTTATACAGTTAAGCCCTAGGTCACACAGCTGGAACAAGGTGAGCTAAACCTAGGACTCTTGATTAGTTCTTGGTCATTTCCTTGCTTGCTGCTTCAAAGAATTCCTGATCCTGCCTTGACTTTTCTGAATGGATCACCATGAGGTAATACCAGCCACAAATTCCAAGAATTAAGTTTTCTTTTTCCTCTTGTTTGGGCAGGACTCCCATTAGACTGAAACCCCTTCTGAGGGCAGCTGCTACAACTTTGCAAAGCCTTCCTTGTACTGCACAAGCCTCTAAACTCCCTCTGGGATGACAGCTGACATTTGTTGATTGAGCACTTCACTGTGCTAAGTGGTTTACAGGTACCACCTCATTTAATCCCCCTGATAACCTTTGACACCGTGTAATTGAAGCACTGAGAAGATAAGTAATTTGGCAAACATCTGTAGGTGAAGCAGAAACACCTTATAATTCAGGCAAAAGCCCTAAGCCCAGGCTCTGCTATATTCTTATCTGTATGTAGGGCACATTTCAAACACTATGTCTCAGATTGAGAAACTCAACAAATACTGGAGTGACAATTATATGCAAAGAACTATGTTAGGTTCTGGGATTACTGTGGTGATCAAGTTAGATACTTACATTTCAATAGAGGAAAGAAACTTTAAACAATCTATCACACGAGATATTTATTATAATCAAGAGAAATGCTATGGACTCTGTACAGAAAGCCTACTGAGCAGATGAGAAGAATCTAATCTCATCTAGAGAAAAGGAGGAGCATGGAGAAGAATTAGGGGCTGGCCTGGCCAGACAGAGGAGAGAGAGCAGGAAGAAGTAACAGAAAGGGGAAGGCCCTGAGGTGAGGAACTACGTGTATCCTCACTTTACCTTTTACCCTTATTTGGATGGGAACCATTTTCTTTTTCATCCCAGAGGGGTGTCTGCAAACTATGTCTGGCCACCTGTTTTGGTAATAAAATGTTACTGGAACCTGTTGCTTCTCTACACACTGTCTAAGGCTGCTTTTGTGATTCAATGGAAGAGGGCTTTGTCAGGGACTGTTCAGCCCACACAGCCTAGATTATCTACCATATGGCCCCAAGCAGAGAGTTCGCCAGCTTCTGCCCTGTAGCAACATGCAGAGGAAGTACTTCATAAACAGGAGGCATTCCATAGTTTTAAAAAATTATATTTGTTTTTACTTCTATACAATGTTTAAGGGAATTATAATTAAAACACAGATTAAAAACAACCAGTCATAAAGGACCACATACTGTATGATATCGTGTATATGAACTGTCCAGAATAGGTAAATCTAAACAGGCAGGAAGTGAATTAGTAGTTGCCTGGGACTGGAGGAAAAGGAGGGAGGGCAGAAAGGAAAAAAGAGGTTAAAGTTTTTATTTGGGGGTGACGAAAATGTTTTAAAATTGATTATGGTGATGGATGCACAGCTCTGTAAATATACTAAAAGTCACTGAATTGTATACTTTTGATATATGAGTTGTATGGTATGTGAATTGTATCTCAATAAAACTATTATTAAAAAAAAAAGAACGAAATAACTAATGTGTGCTTTGTTTTTGGTGATGGGTATTTAGGTTTGGTAGAGGAAATAAGAATGTCCTTATATTAGAGAGTCCAGTTAACTAAAAAAAAGTCATTACAGCAGGGCAAACAACTTGAGTCTGACGTTCCTAGATACCAAGATGGGAAATGTTTAATAATGTATTCTCTATCATTAGAAGCTCTGAACTACTGATGCTAAAAGACATTTTCTGTTAGTGCTAGGCGCTGGAAAAATTCCCATGTGGGTTTTTGCATAAGGTCCACTGATAAAATGAGAGCTAGAGTCCTTGAAGACAGTTTTACAGAAATTACAGTTACACCAATTTTTTTTACATAAATTATAGTTACAGTCAAATTATATTGACTCTTAATGAAAGCTAAAGGCTCAGAAATGCTTTTAATTATCTAGGCCAGCACTGATCAACAGAACTTTCTGAGATGATGAGAATGTTCTGTGTCTGCCGTATCCAATAAGGTAGACAGTATCCTCGTGAGGTTATTGAGCACTGGAAATGTGCCTAGTGCAACTGACTGTAATTAAAATTGAATTCTAATTTAATTGGGGGCTTCCCTGGTGGCTCAGTGGTTAAGAATCCGCCTGCCAATGCAGGGGACACCTGTTCAATCTCTGGTCCAACAAGATCCCACATGCCGCGGAGCAACTAAGCTCGTGCGCAACAACTACTGAGCGTGCACTCTTAGAGCCCGAGAGCCACAACTACTGAGCACACGTGCCACAACTACTGAAGCCCACGCGCCTAGAGCCCGTGCTCCGCAACAAGAGAAGCCACCGCAACGAGAAGCCCACGCACTGCAATGAAGAGTAGCCCCCGCTCGCTGCAACTAGAGAAAGCCGGCGCACAGCAACGAAACCCAACACAGCCAAAAATAAATAAATAAGATAAAATAAAAATAAAATCAGATTGTTTTAAAAAAATTCTAATTTAATTGTATTCCATTTCAACTCATTTAAATTGCCACATGTAGCTAGTGACTGCTATATTGAACTGAGTAGGTCTAGAAAGTATACTATAACATTATCCACTGAGCCCTAAAAATAACTGAGCAAACTTTTTTGTTATCCTAAAAAACTGACAATGCTTGGTGACAGTCAGTTTAAAAATTCAAAGCAAAACATATCTACTTTGTACTTAGAATGGTCTAAGCTAATCTACTATAACAGGAATCTGACTCAAAGTTATGCATTCTATTTGTATATAACAGGTTATTATCAGTGAATCTTCTTTCTTTTTTCCATCTTTCTGTTAGCTGGGAAGCTGTTCACCTGAAAATATGATCATCTTCAAAAATAACCTCTCCATTCCCAAGAGCATCAAAACAACATGAAAATACCCAAAGGCATAAGTTACGTTCTGCTTCAATTAATCAATGTTAAAAAAATTTGGAAGAGGGAAGAGTAGTGAATGAGACTGAATCATAGAAACTTAGTATTTCAGCTGGCAGGTCATAGTTGAAGATGGGTGTGGAAGACAGTCATCTTGCCTGTGCATTAGCACAGGCAATAAACCAAAAAGTCGAAAGCAAACGTGAGGGCTAAGTGTCATTTAGGAGAGGCTTCAAGGAACTATGAATCCAGTGTGGCATTAAACCTCAGGACAAATGAATGGTCAAAATGTCATCTGGTCTACGTTGGAAGGAGACAATTAGAAATGGACAATATATATATTACATCTGTGTATAATGAGATTCTACAAAAGTAGGAACATATGAGCATTTTAGTGACTACATGCAAGCCTGTGTACCCTATATTTAATTGATTCAAATTTACTAATGTGTCTTTGGAAAAATAAACTAAATAACACCTACAAAATTCTTGATAGAAAAACTAGATAGAAAAGTTACAAATCAACATGGCTTTGAGGAGTAAACAACTAACTCATTGTATGTAACGCTGGCTACCAGCTGGGCATACACCGAACTAGCAGCTTGTGATTAAATTAAATTAAATGTAAAACATTTTGACTTAGTGCAACCCCATATTCCACACCACTGAACCAACTAGAAATTAGAGAAGGATATCAACTAGTTTAACTGGATTACATGGAAATGAAAGCCAATCCATGAGTCATAATCTGACTGAAAAAAATCCAGGGATGTTTACCAAGTGGGCGGCTTCCCTAAGAAGGGTATTTATAGCACAAAGGGCTTCAGTTCCTCCCTCTGAAATAAGATTTGGTTAACAGTGACTGAGAAGTGAGGCTAAACATAGCACTGGGGTTCTAAAATCTACCAATGCCTAAATACTTACAGTAGTTTAAGCTGCACTGTTAAGTTTCCATCTCTTTATGGTACTTTTACTAAGGCATTTAGCACATCATTTTAATTGATTTCTTCACATGTCTAAATTCCCACTATGAACTCCTTGAAGAAAGGGCTTCAGTCTTTGTACCTCCTATATCTCTCATAGTCGCTGTCAGTACTTCACAAAGGACTGGGAAATTAGATTGTAGAAATAAACAACAGAACCTAACTTCCTTTTAATTGTATTCTCTAGAACAGGGACAAAGAAGTCATAAGCTTGGCAGGTAGGAGAGTGCAGTATTCTAGGGCACTCTGCCACTCAGCACGTGCATGACCAGGGACAAACCTGAGCCTCAGCATTTCACATCTGGAAAATGGGTATAATAATAATACCCACCTCAAAGAATGTTGTGAACAGCACACGAGAAGATGTGCATGAAGTCTTTAGCATGGTCATTGCTACAAACTAAGGGTTTAGTAAATGTTAGCTATTATAATACTACCGTTAAACATTTTAAAAATTGGTCAACATCGATTCCATTTTTGTTTCATTCTCACTAAAACAAATTATAATCTCACCTTCTTAAAGGAGACCCTCTTTGATAACTCCCTTATAGAAAAAGAAATATACTAAATGTTTTTAAAATCAACACATGGACTTGCCATGCCCATATCAAGTCTTTGTGGGTACACAGTATTCAAAAGGCACTATTTCATGTCCACCTTCATGCAGCATGGCTAAGGAAAAGAATCCGGATTTTTTAAAAAGTGTATTTTGGGATAGCTCCCAAATGGCTGTGAATCAGAAGCATGTGTAAACATTCCAACTCTCCTAACTGCCATAAAGAAGACTATCCATTCAAATATTATTCATTCATACATTCATTCAAATATTTATTGAGCCCCAACTGCATTCAGGTATATTCTTGGTGCTTGTGATATACAGTGAATAGAATGGACAAGGATGCCTGCCCTCATGGAGGCTACATTCCAACAAGAAGCAAAGTTCACCTCAAATAAAGCATCTACCTAGCCCTTCCCTTTAAAAAATAACCCTTATGTCAAATGACACAGTGCTTCATTCAATCATATCAGATTTCTATATTGCTAGTAAAGATCCTTAGATACTTTTTCTTTTTGACTTTTATCCCTTTCGCTCACCCTGCCCTTCCGCAACAGAAACTGAATGTAACATTCCTCTCAGATATGTGGCAGACACGTACAGTTATCACTAGCGTTAAATACAAAATTACAGTAATGCAGCAGATTATTTTTACGTCTAAGCAGAATGGCAATAATTAGATTTATTCCCACACCTTGCTAATCAAAAAGACAGTAGGAATGTGATTATATATATGTATATATTAATTAACTATACTATATTTATATAATTTTATATATATATATATTTTGCCACTTCAGACAAACACACCCTCCACAGATACTGGTCAGCAGTTTCACTTTCTTCCTTATAGGAAGTTGAGTACTATGAAGCCCCAGAATAAAGAATTTTCTCTTGGGAATGGATTTTGTCTGGATATGACTTTCCCTCTTTCAGTTAAATGCAAACACCACTGAATTTATGAAATAAGAAGGAGAATTTTAAAGTTAACGAAAGTGACATTTATGAGACAAGCATGAACTAAAATGGTGGGATAAAGAACACAGAGATTTATTGGACGATCTTTAGCTGAAATGGAAGGCAGCCTGAAAGCTTTGAGATTCTGCATGTGTGTCCTATTGACTAAGGTCCTTTTTACCTGGCTGCCATGAGGTCCAGGAGGTGCTGCCATCGGTCATTGATCTTCCCGAGCTTGTATTCAATCTCAGATGCTTTGCTTTCATGGCTGGCTCGGGCAAGTCGTTCTCCCATTTGCTGGAGCTGTATTTTGTTCTCTTGGGCAATAGCAATTTCCTCTTGATAATCCTGTGTAATAAATGGCAATCACAGAGGTCAGAAAGCATATTCTTGATGCATTCAGTCTGGCTCTACTAGAAACATGATAATTACAGTTTTCTACTGCTTGGAAATAGTTCAGGCATAAGGAACACTGTGTGAATATGAGTCCCAGTACACAAGAATTAGTGGTACCTGTTATTTTCGGTATGTAGGCAAAGTCCAGATTGAATTTTTATACAGATGTTCTTAAAGGAAATGGGGGTGCTTTCCATTTACTTTAAATGGGCATTAAAAAAAGCAATAAACGTATATACATAGAAACAAAAGATAAAGCTGGAAGGATTTCAATGCTGGGAAGTTATACCTTGTTGCTCTAATCACCAACCACATGTTATATTTAGAATCAATCCTCATACAAATAGCTGACAAGACACTAATAAGATGTGTGACTATGTGTGTATATGTAAATGTATATATGTATGTGTATGTCAACTGTTACTTGTGCAGAATGATTTAAAAGACTACTTTCATTTTAAAGAGCTGTCCTCTATACAGCGTCAATATTTTACAGCACATAAATCATTGGCAAATTAACTCTCAAGAACAATAACCATTGGTCTTAGAGGATCAATGGGTCTCAAACCTTCCTCATCTATCCAGTTTCTGTAGCAGCTCCTCTTAAAGATTGTTTTAGGTAAGAAGGACAGGCTCTCAATGTGGTCTATAGTAACAGAAAGGCCACTGAACAGTATGATTTAAATGATGATGAAAGGACATCTCCCCTTGACCCCTACCTGTCCCCCCACCCTCCCCCCAGCCTCTGGACCAACTGATCCTCTTAATTTCTTGTCATAGTGACAGCATCCAAACTTTAGAATCACGTTTTTTATTTCTGGCTTAAGCTCCTGTTAGGCAGCAAATATTTTCTCAGCAAAATAATATACCCAGACAGATATTATAGGAATATGGGTATCTTCACCTTCTATTGCTCTCAAGTTACCTTGGTAACAGGGCTACCCTCTCAAATCAGTTATCTAAGTAAAAAGGGCCCCAGAGAATGGATGGAGCCGGTGAAATTTTATTCTACTGCGGTTGTGAATGCTTCCTCAGGCCCAGCACCTCCACCTACTCTCCTTTCTATGTTACTTCAAGCCCATGGGAGTCAAAGACCAACATACCGGGTGCATTTCTTAATAGTTATAATGTGTTATTACAAATTTGAGATGATATTACTGAGAAATGTTTATTTCAAAGGAATTATGCCAAGCTTAAAATAGTATTTATAGTAAAATAATACTCTTAGGTTGTCTTTTAAAGTACCATGTTGAGTGTTAATGCCAGTAGGTACCCATACCATGGTTACAGTCTGTTTATTAATTTCTTTTTTCTAAGTTGTCAAAATTACCAAGCCTCCATGTTATTTTTCTTTACAGAAGAGATACCACATGGGGTAAGCTCATAAAGACTTTATTTTAAAGTCCATAACTTATTATATATACAGAATTGTATAGTTGATATTTTAAAAATTATTCCAAATGTTACCAAAGAGTATAACAAAATTATCTGTGTGTCAAGCCCCCAAAATATGCATCTTAAATTTCATGATAAAATCAATCAGAGTATAAATACATTTCATTAAAATTTATTCTGTAGCAAACTTCACTATAATACCTATTATACATTAATCGTGTCTGGTAGAACATTATCTGACACCCAGAAACCAGCAAAGGGCGGAGCTTTTAGCAGATGCTGCAATGAAATCTGTATCATCTCCGCCCACATTTTAAAGGCTTTACAATAACAAATATACAAATGCTGATGCCTAGAACTTGCAATTTTAAGTAAACCTATAGAGTTATCCATATCACATACTGGCTCTGGAGTTTTTGTTTTTCCGTGTATATGCCCAAGCACATACATGAGAGAAAAATAAACTCCAAAGCCAAGATGTAATATTAATAACTTTGTAGGTAAATATATTTTTCCTAATAATTAGTTATATTTCTTTTCATAATGAATGAAGCTCTAATTCATTTATTCAGTAAGTAATGACTGAGTACTTATGAAAAGTCAGGCACTGCTCTGGTTGCAGGAGATACAGCAATGAACAAAACAGACAAAGTCCCTGCTCCCGTGAGGCTTACAGTCCAGTGGGGCTTCACTGTAGACAGATAATAAACAAGTAAATTGGGAAAATGCATTGTACTTCAGATGGTGATATGTACTTAGAAGGGAGATAAAATTTAAATGATTAGCTGTTCAAAAACAGTGTGGAAACACCACTGAAACCATCAAAAACATTTTTAAATGCTAGTAAATTTGACCAGTCCTGTATAGACATGAAAAATGATCTAGATCTATTTGAGCATATAAAATAGTTTAATAATCATACATAACTTGAAATTAATATGAAGCTAAAATTCTCAGGAAAGTCCTCATTCCTGTAACTGTCTATAAATCATGACTTACAGAGAAAATGTCAGTTTAATTGATCCTAGGAATTTTTTCTTTTAGTTCCTCTCTGGTGATTTTACCTCTTGAAAAACAAACAATAAATCAACTATACTTCAATTAAAAACAAAGACAACCAACACATAAATAATTCCTGCTGAACAGGTAGATAAAATCTAAAAATACTGAACATTATCTATCGGTAGATAATCTATTTCATCGCGAATTGAAAATATTCTATATATTCTGTATGTAAAGGAGGTCTTTTCAGTCAAGTTTATTTTATATTAAAAAGATAAAATGTTTATAATAGAGTGCTCCTTTCTCAAGAAAGTAACTAGGAGCAAGGTTGTCTTCTGTACCCATTAAAAGATCATCTAAGCACATGTAGCCACACATCTCATACCTTCCTGAGCTTCTCAATCATTTCTTCAATGAGAATGTCTCCATTCTGAGAAATTTTGCTTTCCATCTGAGTCAACCATTCGCAAAGCTCCTTGTTCTTTTCACTGAAGACGGCCCATTCATTCAGTCTTTCACTTACTTGCTGCTGCCTTAAAGAGAGCTGAAAAGTTTAAAATGGGAGAAAATGCAAAAGCATCATCAGAGTGGAGCTCATACCCTGAGGAAAAGAGCAAATAAACTCTGTTGGGTCGACTAAGATGAGCAGTAGTTGTGCATCTCTTTAGGCCACTGTTCCCTGAGGCCCAGTCCCAGGAGCTCTGCTCCAGCCTAGCGAGTTTCACAAGTGGGAGACACTGAATCCGCTACTTCCCTCCCGAAGAGCCACATGCACATTCACTTATTAAAGGTTCTGAACAATCTAGCTTCTCGGGACTTCCCTGGTGGTGCAGTGGTTAAGAATCCACCTGCCAGTGCAGGGGACATGCGTTCGAACCCTGGTCCTGGAAGATCCCACGTGCCACGGAGCAACTGAGCCCACGTGCCACAGCTACTGAAGCCCACGTGCCTAGAGCCCGTAAGCCACAACTACGGAGCCCGCAAGCCACAACTACTGAAGCCCGCGCTCCTAGAGCCCGTGCTCCGCAACAAGAGAAGCCACCGCAATGAGAAGTCCGCGCACTGCAATGAAGAGTAGCCCCCACTAGAGAAAGCCCGTGCATGGCAATGAAGACCCAACGCAGCCAAAAATACATAAATAAATAAATTTATTTTAAAAAAATCTAGCTTCTCACTACAGTTGGTTCTGTGCAGCTATGATACAGGATCATGGAATGTACTTTTACTAAAAAGGAAAGAAACAGGAAAGAAAAGAAGGAATAAGAAAAGGAGGAAGGTAAAGGGTAGAAAAAAAGAAAAGAAGGAAAGAAATACAAAAGAAGGAAGGAAAAGGGAAAAAGGAAAGAAAAAAAAGGAAAGAAAAATAGGGAAGGAGGGGAGAATTAATTGAGCGTCAGGTGTCAGGAGAGAGTGGAGTGCCAGTGGAAGAGGCACAATCCCTGATCAGCTCTATCTTGATCACTTTACTTTGAGCAAGTTCTTTTATTTCCCTGCCTGCTTTCTATTTTGATTTTTGTATCTTTGTTTCTTTTCTCCTGTAACAGCTTTGCTGAGATGTAGTTTCCACACCATTTCCTGTTTAAAGTGTGCGACTCAGCTCTTTTCAGCATGTTCACAGTTTCAAAGCCACCACCACCATCAATGCTATAACATGTTCATCAATATTAAAAAAAACCCCAAACCCCCTGTACCCATCAGTACTCACTCCTTTGCCTACCCCTGCACCCTCCTCCCAACCTTAACCTACTCTCTATCTCTGTGAATTTGTCTATTCTGGACATTTCATGTAAATGGAATCATTTGATGTGCTATCTTTTGTGATGGGCTCCTTTCACTTAGCATAATGTTTTTAAGGTTCATCCATGTTGGAGCATGCGTCAGTACTTCATTCCTTTTTATTGCTGAACATATGTTTCCATATAGATATACCACATTTTATTTATCAATTCATCTATTGATGGACATTTGAGCTGTGTCCACTTTTTAGCTATTATGAATAATGCTGCTATGAACATTTGAGTACAAGTGTTTGTGTGGACATATGTTTCATTTCTCTTGGGGCACATTCCCAGGAGTAGACTTGCTGGGTAATATGGCAACAGTACAGATTGTTTTGTGAAGTGCCTGTGACATTTTACATTCCCACCAGTAGTAGGGTTCCAATTTCTCCACATCCTCACCAACACCTGTTATTATCTGTCTTCTGGATTGCAGTCATCCTACTGGATATAAAGTGCTATCTCATTGTGGTTCTGATTTGCATTTCCCTGATGGCTAATGATGTTGAGAATCTTTTCATATTCTTGGCCATTTGTATGTCTTCTTTGGAGAACTATCTGGTCAAATTTCTTGCCCATTTCTTAATTGGATTGTTTTTTATTATTGAGTTTTAATAGTTCTTTATACAATAAACAAATATATACAATACGCCTGTTTTCTTATCTCTAGGTCTAGAATGATCCTTTCCAGAATTCTAAAACTTTCTGACATCATAATACTCTTGTCTTTGCAGTGCTGGTTGAGATACTAAGAAATGTTTCTAGTTGAGCTAAACTGCACGTTAGCAAAATAAAATGCGATCTCAGTGGTAAGAAGATGATCCACTTTTGCAGACATTCTAAACAGTCATGTTGATAATGCTAGACATTCTGCTATATATCCCACCACATTAAACACCTACCTTTCAATTTTCCTTTTTCCGGCAATACTTTATTATGAAAAACATCAGACATACAGAAAAGTTGAAGGAATTGTATGGTAAACAGCTATGATATATTCCCTAGACTCTAAAATTGTTAACATTTTGCTACATTTTGCTTTAACACATACAATCCTTTATCCATGGATCTATTTTACTCTTCAATGCATTTTGAATTAATTTCCTTTTTTTTTTTTTTTTTTTTTTTTTAGCGGTATGTGGGCCTCTCACTGATGTGGCCTCTCCCATTGCGGAGCACAGGCTCCGGACACGCAGGCTCAGCAGCCATGGCTCACGGGCCCAGCCGCTCCGCGGCATGTGGGATCCTCCCGGACCGTGGCACGAACCCGTGTCCCCTGCATCGGCAGGCGGACTCTCAACCACTGCGTCACCAGGGAAGCCCGAGTTTCCTTTTTTTAAATGAAAATGAAAATATTTCTAAGGTGTTATACACTTCCTAGTTAGCAATTCTGCCTAGGGTTGGCTCTGTTAATGATTAGGTAAATAATATTCAAGGTCCCTCACAGCCCCAAATGTCTGTGATTCTACATCCTAGAAAAGGGTGGGAATTAATCACATGAAAAAGAATAAAATACCTAGGAATAAACCTACCTAAGCAGGCAAAAGACCTATACTCTGAAAACTATAAGATGCTGATGAAAGAAATTGAAGATCACACAAACAGATGAAAAGAAATACCATGGTCTTGGATTGGAAGAATCTATATTGTTAAAATGACCATACTACCTAAGGCAATCTACAGATTCAATGCAATCTCTATAAAATTACCAATGGCGTTTTTCACAGAACTAGAATAAAATAATTTTTAATGTGTATGGAAACACAAAAGACTCTGAATAGCCAAAGCAATCTTGAAAAAGAAAAAGGGAGCTGGAGGAATCAGGATCCCTGACTTCAGACTATACTACAAAGCCACAGTAACCAAAACAGTATGGTACTAGCACAAAAAACAGACACATAGATCAATGGAACAGGACAGAAAGCCCAGAAATAAACCCATGCACCTATGGCCAACTAATCTTCAACAAAGAAGACAAGAATATATAATGGAGAAAAGACAGTCTCTTCAATAAATGATGCTGGGAAAACTGGACAGCTACATGTAAAAGAATGAAATTAGAACATTCTCTAATAACATACACAAAAATAAACTCAAAATGGATTAAAGACCTAAAGATAAGACTGGATACTAAAAAACACCTAGAGGAAAACATAGGCAGACACTTTATGACATAAATCACAGCAATATCTTTTTGGATCCATATCCTGGAGTAATGGAAATAAAAACAAAAATAAACAGATGGGACCTAATTAAACTTAAAAGCTTTTGCATGGCAAAGGAAACCATAAACAAAATGAAAAGACAACCTACAGAATGGGAGAAAATAATTGCAAACGATGCGACCGACAAGGGATTAGTTTCCAAAATATACAAATAGCTCATACAGCTCAATATGAAACAAACAACCCAATCAAAAAATGGGCAGAAGATCTAAACAGACATTTCTCCAAAGAAGACATACAGATGGCTAACAGGCAATGAAAAAATGCTCAACATCACTAATTATTAGAGAAAGGCAAATCAAAGCTACAATGAGGTATCACCTGACACTGGTCAGAATGGCCATCATCAAAAAGTCTATAAATAATAAGTGCTTGAGAGGGCGTAGAGAAAAAGGAACCCTCCAACACTGTTGGTGGGAATGTAAATTGGTGCAGCCACTATGGAGAACAGTACGGAGGTTCCTTAAAAAACTAAAAATGGGGCTTCCCTGGTGGTGCAGTGGTTGAGAGTCCGCCTGCCGATGCAGGGGACACGGGTTCGTGCCCCGGTCCGGGAAGATCCCACATGCCGTGGAGCGGCTGGGCCCGTGAGCCATGGCCGCTGAGCCTGCGCGTCCGGAGCCTGTGCTCTGCAACGGGAGAGGCCACAACAGTGAGAGGCCCGCGTACCGCAAAAAAAAACCCCAAAAAACTAAAAATGGCGTTACTATATGATCCTGCAACCCCAATCCTGGGCATATACCTGAGAAACCTCTAATTTGAAAAGATGAATGCACCCCTATGTTCACAGCAGCACTATTTACAATAGCTAAGACATGGAAGCAACCTAAGTGTCCATCAACAGACGAATGAATAAAGAAGATGTGGTGTGTGTATACACACACACACACACACACACACACACACACACACACACACTGGAATATTACTCAGCCATAAAAAATAATGAAATAATGCCATCTGTAGCAACATGGATGGATCTAGAGATGATCATATTAAGTGAAGTCAGAGAAAGACAAATATCATATGACATCACTTATATGTGGAATCTAAAAACATGATACAAATGAACTTATTTACAAAACAGAAACAGACTCACAGACATAGAAAACAAACTTATGGTTACCAAAGGGGACAGCGGGTGGGGGGGGGGCGGGATAAATTAGGAGGTTGGGATTAACATATACACACTACTATGTATAAAATAGATAACCAACAAGGACCTACTGTATAGCACACAGACCTATAATCAATATCTTGCAATAACCAATAATGGAAAAGAACCTGAAAAAGAATACATATATATTCTGAATCACTTTACTGTACACCTGAAACTAACACAACATTGTAAATTAACTATACTTCAATTAAAAAAATGGTTAAAAAAATACTGGAGAAGTTCTCTCAAAAAAAAAAAATAAAAGTGTTGGGAATCAGACTATGAGCCCAGGATACCTATACCAGGGCCAAGCTTAGTGAGCTGCTTAGATGGCGAACCCCATAACCTGCCATAATTTTTGAAATGCCACCATTAGAAATTCACTCTTTTGAGTTAATATGATCTTTTAAAATAAAAATTTCTCTGGGTAGAGTGACACTGGTTAATCCATTAAGTACTTCCCCACTAGTATAATTCAGTTTACCATGAATTTTTCTTTGAGGCAGAAAAATACAGAACAACAGTGCATTTACTTGGTGTGGGTATTGATAGGAAGGTGAAAAACCAAGACAACAAGATTAAAAGTTTTGGAGACAAATTTCACCTACGTTAAAGCTCTACCAAGACAGCACTGAAGAGTACAATCCGTCCAGCACCATTTTCCTCTCAATCTCTGATAGCAGAGTGTCATCTGATCTGCTAAGATTTTGAACTTTCTCGTGGATATGACTTTCTTTTTCATTCACAGAGCAGCAGAGTCAGGCTGGTATTAAAATTCTGCTTCGACTGATGTCCAAGCTGAAACTATATTTTCATAGTTGAAACTGCCTGCCATGCAAAGGTTAGAAACCCCTGCCTTTCAGACTTCAGACTAACAAGTCTTGCTATGTGCATCGCCTCTCTGCCTCTTCCCCCAAATCTTGGCCATCAGCAAGAATAAATTCTAGGGCTTTTCTCAACAACATCTGCGGGGAAGACGACTACATAACAGAAAAATATTATTACTTTGAGGGGTAGGTATTACTCTGATTTCAGAGACAGGGATAGAGGAGGTCAGACAAATTTGAGGCATTTGTTTATATCAGTACAAAATAGAACCAGCAAAGGGATTCCCTGGCGGTCCAGTGGTTAGACTGGAAAGACGCCACGCTTTCACTGCTGAGGGCCGGGGTTCAATCCCTGGTTGGGGAACTAAGATCCTGCAAGCTGCACGGCATGGCCAAAAAAAAAAAAGGACCAGCAGCAGCAAAGCTTGAATCTCTGATACACTCTGATGCAGGTTTTTGCAATATAACATTATGATCAAATATGCAGAGGCAGAGGAGGTTCAAAAACAATCTCCATCACTTACTAATGGTATGACCAGGGCAAGGTTACTCATCTTTCTTAAGCTTTATTTTTGTCATTTGTAAATTAATCTTTCATTTGTTCCAAAATTCATTAAACAAATGTTTCTGGTTTGCAGTAAACATGTGTCTACTATGTGCCATGTACTGTCTTATGCACCGTAATACTGTAAGCTCATAATACAATATATTCTTCAAACAGGAAAATAATTTTAGAAAGTGACCAGTATATCCTAAAGACTTAACAAACGTTCAGTCTACTTAACTATATACGACAACAGGGCATCATTTGAGTTTTTAATATTTTTTTCTCCTGACACTCATGTTATTCAATAAGCAGCTTAAATATATATTTCTAGTCTTTCTCACATACCATGCAAGTGTTGCTTTCATTTCATTTGCTTATGCAGAGCAACAGTTGAAGGAAGAAACAGGTAGGCCACAAGCTCTGGTTACAAACTGGCGCCTCAATCTTTTCAAAAGATTTAAATTAATAACGGGGACCGAATTTTCCTTTTGGTTTGTAAAACTAATATTTAGGCTGTACGATAAGTGAGCTTTACCATCACTGTCTTTGAGTTCAGTGGAAACCCTTAAATTACTTATCAGTTTAGCACATATTTACGTCTTCTCAAGGGTATAAACGCGCTGCACTGCCAACAGCTGACAAACACCAGCTAAAACCCCCAGAGCGTGAGGCAGCTGAACAGGAAACACATCCTTTTCTGCTTCAGATATTTTTCCCGTGACAATTTGAAAGAACACCGAGCAATTACAATGATGATATATTTATATCTCAACTGGAATTACACACAGCTCTACAAACCAAAACAGGAATTAAAAGCAAATACAAGCCACGGCTGTACACAGGCACAACAAACCATTTGGTGAGTCTATTTGAAGACAGGATGCTTTTCTCCATTACCTCTAGTCTGTGATGCTTATGAACAGGGCGGCCGCCTCCTCCTTGCCTGCAGCCCCAATCAATCCGGACCTCCGACCGATTGCTTCTATTGGAATATGAACGCACTACTTGGTCTTTAACAGAGGGATTATGCCATGTTTCTCTAAAGTTTTTAACTTTGAAAATGAGACATAGGCACAAGCTCGTTTCCTTTTGCGGTTTCATACTTGACAGAAGTTCTCCGGAAACACTAACTCAAGAAGTAGTAACTGGTCTGTATTTCTCCTTACAATTATACCCTGACACCTTTGGTATGAATCACATGACTAAACTCTCACTGGTTTAAATAATGCTGTTTAGACTGAAGTAATGTGAGACAAGTATGCTTTAGCTTCATGCCTTAACACACTCAATATAGAAAGCTTCTAGAAACACTATGTTTCTGCTTCCTCTTTTTTTTTTTTACTTGTCTGGTCTACTCACAGGTGCAAGGTATTAATCTCTTTACAGCATGCCATATGATCAACAGAAGCTTTCAAAATGTATTTCTAAACAGACTGTCGCCTAGATATGTTTAACTCTGGTAAGTAATTTTACAACATATAAACTTTTCTTTGCTTTTTTCCTTTTCTAGCTTTAGTGAGATATAAGTGACGTATAACACTGTGTAAGTTTAAGATGTACAACACGATGATTTGATATTCATATATATGGTGAAACGATTACCACAAGGTTAATTAACATCTCTATCACCTCACATAATTACCATTCTATGTTGTGTGGTGAGAACATTTAAGATCTACTCTCTTAGCAACTTTCAAATATATAATCCAGTCTGTTAACAATAGTCCCCATGCTGTACATCAGATCCCTGGAACTTATTCATCTTGTAACTGGAAGTTTGTAT
This sequence comes from Monodon monoceros, assembly GCF_005190385.1. NCBI lineage: Eukaryota > Metazoa > Chordata > Mammalia > Artiodactyla > Monodontidae > Monodon > Monodon monoceros. The sequence continues at coordinate 74,946,913 of NW_021703771.1, forward strand.
CCTTTGTACCTGGTGGCATTCTTACATAGTATCAGTTTCCCTAAATCAAAAAGTATTACATAATTATAATCTTCTTACCTTCCTAAATATTCAGAAACCTTGTCGTTATTTTACATTTAGAGGAACATAAGATATAAAATAATATCCTAAAGTCTTGTCTTAATAATCAACAGTAGAAACGCTCAGCTGTTTTAGGCACTGGAGATGCAAAGAAAGGGTTTGTCCTCAAGGGCTTCACGATCTTGAACTCAAGTCACAGGTATTAAAAAAGAAGAAGAAGGAGAAAAAGAAGGAGAAGGAGAAAAAGAAGGAGAAGAAGGAGAAGAGGAAAAAAAGGAACAAGGCACTGTCACATGATGGCATAGACCAAAAGGGAAATGGGCATTCAGAGGAACAGAGGTCTGAGCATTTCAAACAATGGCATCACAAGAGTACTGGAATTCAACAGAAGAGGATAGTTTAGAAAATCAGAAAGGAAGGAATAGTCTACGCAGGAAGTCTAGACAGGAACAATGGCCTGAGCAAGGTCTTGGCATAGAGAAGTTCATGGTAGGTTTGGGAAGGAGATGGAAGCCAATATCTAAGGTGTTATCTCTCTGAAAGCTTTAGAGACATCAATTAGCTACAGAAATGGATCTAGTCTAATTCATTTCACATAATATGCTAAAAAGTACTGAGTCAGCAAAGCAGTGCTAGACTTTTCCCAGTTTTAAGAAAAACAGATGAATAAGGCTCACAAGGGTAACTGAACATTGCTGTGGGCATTTTCCAATATCTGTACCCACCAAATATCTTTCATTTATATATGCTATGATAAAATCTTTACATCTAAAAGTGTACACTAATTTACTGGATAGTACTGATTTTGGACTGAAGAACTCAGAAAAGAATAAAGTGTGATGAACATCACCACACTCCATGTAAGTTTCTCACTGTTCATTGAGAATACAGAACTCTGGGGAAAGTGGCTAAATTAATTTTGAATGCAAATCATTAACATATTTATGAAAATCATCTTACAATTATTTTTTTAAAAAGCACACACACACACAAATACACACACACACACACACACACACACGAAACTGTTCACACATTTACCAAGTGTGCTCCAGAGTTTTTCTCTAGTTCATCCTTCCAACACCTGCTTTTCCCCAGCCAGGTCCTCTCTCTGCTCTACTCCTGTGCCTTTTTCAAGCTGCAACCTTGTCTAGCACATCCACGTTCTCCCTCTACACCAAGCTGTCCCTTCGACTCTGATCTCAGCACTCGATTCAAGAGTTATCCAGTTCAACAAGCATTTCCTTTATTCTCTGCAATCCACACTGCCCTTAGTTTGTAGGGACATCTACTGTAGCTTGTGAAATTCACAATAATTAATGTGAATGATTCACTTAACAAATACGCATCATAACCTATTTTGTGCCAGACAAGGCAATCGAGGTACAGGAAGGAACACGACAGCAGGAACACGGTTCCTGCTTCCTGGAGGCTATGATCTCAAGGCTATGAGTCGGAGCCATTCTTCACTTGAGGGACTATCTGTTATTCCTCTTTGCCTCAACTGTCCTCTCTTTGCTACTCCAGCAATCTTTCCCTTTCATTTCCAAATCAAAACCCAATCTGGGATCTCTTTTAAGGTATTGTGCACACAGAACGTACTTACTAAATAAATAAAATATGGCTAAAAATGCCATACACCCACGAATTATGAAGAAACAACTATGGTAGATCAACAGCAATAATAAATGTTAAATGTACAAAACCACTCACAGCATTAGCTACGACTGCAAATAAAACCTTGTTTTTTCACATTTAAAGTAAGAAAGAGACCACCAATATCTACCTAGCAAAACCACATCTATGAACCACAAAACTGTATTTCCTCTTTAAAATATTTTGACAGCCAGTAAAAGAAAGGGCAAGAGAATCCAGTTTGGATGCATTTAAAATATAGTGTTAAGATACAATTGTCTTAATCTGAAGCATTCTTATAATAAGCACAGTGTCTTCCTCTATCCAAATGTGGACATAGCCACCGACATTCCAAATCGTCTTCCAGTTCTCTACCTTTCTGAGCGGATACTGAGACCAGAGTTTGTCTCACCTGGTGGCATAGTTCTTCCCACTGCCTTTGCAGAAGCTCCATGCGTTCGTTAAGGATGGAGATATCGTCTGCACTGATGTAGGCACAGACCGCATCCTTCAGCACCGTCAGCCGTGCCAGGTCATCTGTCCAGCTCCCAACTGCATTTTCCAATTCCTAGATTTAAAAAAAAGCACAAAACTTGAATACCCATGGGCATCTATCATCAACAGTTTCTGAGGTGTATTCGGAATCCCCTCTTGATGTCATTACATTTCCATCCCATTCTATTTGAACATCCAACTTAGTAGCTACTTTATTTGCTTCCTACATAATCTGATAATTTGCCAAGGTCTTCTTATATAATACCAGGTTGCTTGCAGAATCTTTCCTAATGGGAAATGGAAATCTATTTCCCATTTCATTGATCTTTTCTGATCGTCTTTTCTAGTTCAAGTTTCATCACTGCATTGATCTTCCTTAGTTTTAAACCAACATTACCTTTGTCCCAAGTGACTGATCATGTTAATGAAATATTAAAAAAAAACCCCAAACTACCAGATTTAACTTTCATGTTCAAAGACTGTCAGTTGCTACATTCTGTGATACAGGTTTACAATGTAGTAGCTGAAAGGATCAGTTGCTGTTATTACTCAGTTTAAAATAATGGACTGAATACGTTTTCTGCAGGAGAAGAGATTTCTTTAAGTTACTGGAAAAAATATGTATTTTCTCCTTTTGGGGAACGATTTAAGGAAAAATCCAATATTTGAATGAGTTGACAATAGTTTTTGCAATGCTTTGAACAGATGACTAGTTTTACAATTTGTACAGCTCTTGCTTTTTGCCAGCTGTTGACGTTTTTAGATTCCAGCTAATTTTGTACATGAATAGAGTATTTCACATGGCTTTTTCCCTCTCTTTTTGTCTCTTCATACAGGAGACAAGTTTCCAAAGGCAAAGTCAATTAGTGGTACCGTCTGAGGCTAATCTCAGGCAATTTAAGCAAACTAGGTTATAGCCTGAATTTTCTAGGTGATTGCTTTGTTTTGCTGCTAAGGTGGTTTGCGGAAGAGTAGCAGAGAGCTGGACCAAAATGCATCCTTCTAATCTCCAAACTTAATAGCAGGTGTGTTTGTAACTGTTGTGTATTTTGGGAAATGAGGTCCCATGGTAACAGTATTTGGCTGAAAGACCAAACTATCCAGGTGTATTAAATATGCAGCATTTCTGCTTATAACCATAGACATATTAAATTGTCATATCAATGTAAAGATTTTCCTCTTTTTATACCAATTTTCAACTCCCAGCCCCCCAACTCAAACATCAGATTTGGTGTATGGGTTAAAAGAGAAACACCACCTTCAGAAACCAACTGTTTCAGACTCACAGACTCTATTTTAGATGAATCTGTGTGGTAAAAATATAGCCTTTGGGTTCAGGAAACCCTAATATTTACTAAGTTTGAAAAGTTACTGAACTTCTAGCTGCCTCACTTTTCACATCTGTAGAAGGGAATAGCAGACTGTGCTCATGACCTTGCGTTCTTGCCAACTAAGATAACACTGGTTAGCCACTGGCATACAGGAGGAGCCCAGTAAATTCCCATTCTTGCTTGTTGAAAGTTTTCTTTAATCATTTGTCATAAATTCACAGGCACAGACTTAAAACAAATTCTTTTTAATCTTTGCATACTACTGAATTTATACCTCAAGATAGTATTTCTCTCCCTTGCCATCCATGACATAAAGTATACTACCTTTTCATTTCCCTAAATCTGCTTCTTTCAAATTTCAAAGATCATCCTTACATTTTAATAGTGAAGAAAATTTCTTATATCCACCCTTTTCATGATTTCCAGACTTCTTTAAAAATTAATCTTTCTTAAAGGCTTACAGCCTCTTAGCCAAAAAGAAGCAGAGAACTCCTGATCAAAATTCAAATCATTTAAGTCTGTGTGAAGTTTTCAACAGAATTACTCCAGTGCAGTAATTTGCAAATGACTTGGAGAACATGAGGACATGTCATCTGGGGGGAAAAAAGCATTTTTAAGGGTAGTTGTGATTTTCTCTGCATACTGCTCAGCAGAGAACTGCTATTCAGGCACTGCACTTGCCTACACAGGAGTGAACGGAACAAATCCTACAGACACTAAATCATGTTGGTCTCAGTGAGCTCCCCATGCAGGGAGGGGTCTGTATTAGCTTCTGATTTGCTTCCAAGTGCCATCTGAAGTGTTGATCATAACCTTTAAATAGTTAGGGCCCTGAGCATCTGAAGGATTGTGCGTCTCCATGCAGTAACTGAAAGCAGCTACTCATAGTTCCTACTTTTTTTTTTTTTTTGCGGTACGCGGGCCTCTCACTGTTGTGGCCTCTCCCGTTGCGGAGCACAGGCTCCGGACGCGCAGGCTCAGCGGCCATGGCTCACGGGCCCAGCCGCTCCGCGGCATGTGGGATCTTCCCGGACCGGGGCACGAACGCGCGTCCCCTGCATCGGCAGGCGGACCCTTAACCACTGCGCCACCAGGGAAGCCCATAGTTCCTACTTTTCTTACAGGAAAGAGCCTGGAGGGCAGCGTGTATTTCTCCAAGGGCCATCAGCTGCAGGATTTCCAGGTTGCTGAGCCTCACTCTTCTTTCTGTGAGCTAGACTCTTCTAGAATGACTCTCCAGTGTGGACCCTTTAAAAAGATTGTCTTCATTGCTCTTAACCTAGTTTTTAAATACCTTTTAATGTTGTGTTTTACATTTTCATTTACTTACTTAAGGTAATCCATAAACTAGTCTATAATTTCATCGACTGCAATAAATCAACAACCAAGTTTCACCAGAGTTGTCTGCCCTAATGCAAAATACCAGAAACTTGCACCTACACGCAGACATTCATAGGAGCTTGACTGAAGCATGCTTTCAAAGGCGTTATTATACTGGAAGCACAAGTAGTTGCCGGTTAAAAGCTCAGTCCAGCGATTTACCTTGCCACGCATCTGCTCCGCGTGGAGCCCGTCGTGGTGATCTGGCAGAGGTGGGGAGAGCCTCTTTTTGAAGGTTCGTAGTTTCTCCAGAGAATCAGCTATTCCGTTTTCACATTTTTCCCAGTCCTATAATGGGAAGCAAAAGAAATTTCATGGATTTTTAAGGAGCAGGAAGTTGGAAAACAAGAAAAACTCTCTTCTCAATTCCCAGAGGAAGAATTAAAGTTACACTGATGATACTGTGAAAGCGCCCACATGCACGCTACAGGGGGGAGCATGGGAAGAGCTGAGTTCTAAACTGGACGGTTCTCATCATCTGGGTGACTGCAAGCAGGTAATGCACTATGTGTTGCTTATGAAAACTGAAATGATACACAAACTCTCTATAATTGTATTAAAGGATTAAAGGAAAAGATGGGTGCCAAGACACCAAGTACTAGACACCCAGAATATTACGGGTACTCAAAAATGTTACTTGAATCCAAATCTATCTGCAGAGGTGAGAGTATGAACACAGTACTTTGCCTCTTTCCTAACTCCACCCATAATGGCACTAATGTCTACACTACCTCAATGCACTCTAAAGGATAGAAAAGAGGATATGAAATCTCTTTCAGGGTGAAAAATACATATAGGTAAGAGAAGTGACATGAAATGTAAAAATAATATAACCCTGACTCTGATTCAATTCAATATATAAGTAGTATGAGCCACTTAGATTTGAATTGTTACAGAAGTAGAAACATACAGCTCTAAAAAGCATGGCATTTGACTGGCTTTCTCTTGATGGTACTGAAACATATGTAACAAAGGGCTAAATGTGTAAAACATAAAACCTATCCAAAGAAAAAAAGTAGAGGAAGAAAAATAATGCACAATTTTTTAAATGTAAACCTTATATGCCAGCTACTGGTAAGTGTTCTGAAGGATAGAATGGTGGTGTGGAATGTGGAGATCCCTATGTACTGACAAAAGAAAACATACATGATGTGCTTGTGTTTTGGAAGATTACACGCCAAAGGTGACAAGAGTTCCCTCTGGGGAAGATTCTAGGATTTGGGTGGTGGTGTAGGGGAAATTTCATTTTTTACTCTCTATGCTTCAATTATTATCTACATCTTTTTCAGACACATGTATTTCTTAAGTAATTAGAAAAGAAAAAAATGAGAGGAACCATGATGGAGACTTTATTCTTTACAGCACCCTATCTACAAATTAGCCCACATTTGGTGTCTCAGTGCCAATTAAATTCAACTAAACAAATCTCCTTCATTTTGTCCAATACCTCCCATTCCTGGCCTCCCCCTCCCCAGTAACCCTCCCTTCAACTTAAATTACTGAGCTCCAAAGAGAGACAACTTGAGTTGCTTTTAGTAGTTAGCCTGGAGCCAAATCCTGCTGCATTTCCCTTCACATTTTCCCTTTCATCATCTTTCGTCACTGGTCTTTTCTTGTCTCGGCTCTTCCTATCTTCTCTCCCGATGCCTTATTTTCAGCACAGCAATGCACGATGCTATTACAACTGTCTTCTTTAAGAAGTGCTGGCTACAGTGCCTCCCGGCTCATAATGTCTTTTGGTTTCTAAATAAATTGAGAGTTTGGCCCAAAGCTCTCATTTCTCTTTAAAATTCCTTCGAGGAACTTTCTAGAGTACATAACCTCATTCCCTGTTCCCATTCACCAGAAAGAACAAAAACAAGACCCCAAAAACAAAAGCCCCAAATGTCTATTTTGGACAGATTTGTTCCAATTCTGCTTTAGTAAAAGATCTCGGGGGCTTCCCTGGTGGCGCAGTGGTTGAGAGTCCGGCTGATGCAGGGGACACGGGTTCGTGCCCCGGTCCGGGAAGATCCCACATGCCGCGGAGCGGCTGGGCCCGTGAGCCATGGCCGCTGAGCCTGCGCGTCCGGAGCCTGTGCTCCGCAACGGGAGAGGCCACAACAGTGAGAGGCCCGCGTACCGCAAAAACAAAAACAAAAACAAAAAACAAACAAAAAAGAGATCTCGGTGTTCCCAGGCTACACTTAGTTCATCAACGCTAAGCATAGTGAGGGTAGACAAAAGATCCTCTTTTGCTTAAACTGAACAACATTCTCAGTTAAATCATCACACACTGAAATCTCTGAACACGCAGGCAAGAAATGTTCATTGATCTAAAAGAGAAAAGGTCAGCTTTTTATTCTTCCTAACCAAAGTAAGAGGCAATAGTGAAGCGGGTAAACATGCAAGGCATAGAATTATAATGACTGTTTTTGGCATATTTACTCAGCATTTAATTAAAAGCTAAAAATATGTAAGCTTTATAGCTACAGTGAAAAGATACAGTAAAATGAGGCTGTATAAACATTAGAATTTAGCTCCATAAATTCCTTTTTAGGCAAACAGGACCTAGTGTATGATCCAAAAGAAAATAAAACTTTAACAAGAGAATAGGGATTCCCCTTTCCAAGGATGGCTTAGGTTCTGAAGCTATAACCAAGTCTTTTTTACTACATGAATTATAAGGAAATAACTAAATGTTACGGTCTGCAAACATCTATCAAAGTGGATGTTTTATACACCAACAAATAGACTAACAAGAAAAGCAAATGTAGTGACTCAGCCATCTCGCCTTATTAAGTCTGAGAAACGTGTCCAAAAATCAGTCACAAATAAAGAAAAAGATATGATTAACATGTTCTCTGCAGAATGATTTACAATGTTTTTAATCCTTTCCTGAAAGCAAAAAAAGAAGAAAAAAGAATCAGGCATGTTGTATTACTGATAAATTGTGCTGTGCGCAAAAAATGGTTCTCTAACATATGTTGGGTGGCATTTCTGATTGATTGCTTCCTACACAGAACGTGATATATTATTTTTTTTCAGCATTTTATTTTTATTTTTTTTAACGTCTTTATTGGAGTATAATTGCCTTACAATGCTGTGCTAGTTTCCACCGTACAACAAAGTGAATCAGCCACAGGTATACATATATCCCCATATATTATTAAATAAAATTCAGTAGAATAACCCAATGAATGTGCATACTTTAAGCATTAAAAAAAGCAAAATGTGTTTCATTAGCTTTAGTTATTACCTTTGATCCAAAAAGTGACAGTCCAAATTTAATAATCTTATTCAAGTGTTGGTGATTATCAACACATATAAAACTTCAGTATTTAGTCATGTTCAATTTCAAAATGATAATAATATAAACAATAATAATTACCATCATTTACTGAGTACTCAGTATGTGCCAGGTACTCTGATACATGATTTACTTCCATTATTTCATTAAACCCTCACAATGCCCTATGAAAGAAATGTAGTCATACCCACTCTACAGATGAGGAAACTGAGGCTTTGATAGGTTGAGTTAACCAGGTTACTTGGTTTTTTAATGGTTTTAACTTGGGTTTATCTGAGTTTAGAGTCTATGCCTTAAATCAACTGCTGCTTTAATCGTGTCTTATGCAAGGAATTGGAAAGTGAGGGAGAAAAGCATATTGTGGGAGGTCTGCTAAATCTACATTTCCCTAAACTTGCTGTGTGATCAGCCTGCTATCTGTATCCAACTAAAGGTTTAATATACCTCCTGGAGATTTTATCTCATAGCAACTTGCTTGGATAAGCTAAGATCAAATCAAGAGTATCTTCTTGGATAGGTTTTTCCCTGCTATAAAAGAAGAGATATCAATCTTGAAAACCACTTTAGAGTCTTAGATTAGGGAGTGGAATCTACTCTTTGCATTCTTGTCTAGATTTATAAAGTCATCTCATGGTTCCTGGCTTAGCACTGGCCATGAATCAGAATTCATTGCTTGGATGGTCTTACCAGACTTAAAACTACTTTGTTGGGGGATTTTCCTAAAAGACCACCTGCTGAAAATTGGGAAACTTTTCTAGTTCATGCAAGACAGGACAACGTCCTAAACAGGACACAGGGGATCAAAATACTGCAGGGTCTGACGTAACGATCTGCATTATTTGATTCGCAGGATAACAACGTTGAGGAAGCAGCACAACTATTAAAAGGGCTTTTTTTTTTTAACATCTTTATTGGAGTAGAATTGCTTTACGATGGTGTGTTAGTTTCCACTGTATAACAAAGTGTATCAGCTATACGTATACATATGTCCCCATATCCCCTCCCTCTTGCATCTCCCTCCCACCCTCCCTATCCCACCCCTCTAGGTGGTCACAAAGCACCAAGCTGATCTCCCTGTGCTATGCGGCTGCTTCCCACTAGCTGTCTATTTTACACTTGGTAGTGTATATATGTCCATGCCACTCTCTCACTTCATCCCAGCTTACCCTTCCCTCTCTCCGTGTCCTCAAGTCCATTCTCTACATCTGCGTCTTTATTCCTGTCCTGCCCCTAGGTTCTTCAGACCATTTTTTTTTTTAGATTCCATATATATGTGTTAGCATACGGTATTTGTTTTTCTCTTTCTGACTTACTTCACTCTGTATGACAGACTCTAGGTCCATCCACCTCACTGCAAATAACTCAATTTTGTTTCTTTTTATGGCTGAGTAATAAAGGGCTTTTTAAACTGCATTAGGCCTACAGGAGGAAAGAGCCGAACTTACCTGCAACAAGAAGGCCAGTTTTTTCTTCTGCTCCTCCAGATGCACACTGGCTGATCTCCATCTCTCTTGGATTTCAGCGAGTTCAGCCTGCAAGGCAGCCTCAGCTGCACCGTCAGCAGAAAGCAGGAGCTGCTTGCCAGCCTCCACGGTGAGGATGTAGCTGCCTTGCTGTCGCAGGAACACTTTTTCTTTGAACTGAAAGAAACCGTAGATTTTTACTTTCTCATCCTTCTCTTTACCATTTCCCCATTGTAAGTATTTTTAAATAATCCTAAAATTTTGCATACATAACATGCCCTCTTTTTTCCAAAAAGCTTTACTGACCCAGTACTCTGGGCCTGATTGAAGCAGTGTATAAATAAATGAGAATTCCACACAGAAAGCTTAGTTTCTGCTCCCAGGTTAAACGCAATCACGATGCAACAGGAAAACTGCTCTATGAGACAAATGCACAGGGGCACAGAGGGACATCTGACCCACGCTGGGTGCACAGGGAGGCTTCCTCAAATGGTGAAGCCTTCACGAGTCTTGAAAGACACAGGAACACAACCAGATTAAGAAGGATCTGCTGTGATGCGAGCCAGGACTCAGGGAGAAGACATCTTCCACACAGAGAAATAGGGTGGGCAAATCTGCTATACAGGATAAATATGACGAATTCAGGACACTGGACTTAGTTTTCAGCGGCTAGAATACAGGATTCCCGTAAGAGAGTGGTAGAAGATGACGCCAGACCACACCTTGCACAGGAATTCGGTTTTTATAGTAAAAGTGACTGAGATTCATGGAAGAGTGTTAAGCGGTGGGGTAGAAAATGGAATGGAAGGCCATGCATTGGATACTTCAAGACAGGTTAGGAAGCTATTGTCTATCTAGGCAAGAAACCATGAGCACCTAACCTGAGGTAGTGGCAGTAGGGATGGAGACTTGAGGGACATAAGATATGGGGAGGGAGGTAAAATGAAGAGTATAGCTCTAGAATGACTCTGGGTTGCTGACTGATAGACCAGATAGCCGGTGATGTTTCCTCGGTTTGGACACGTGGAATGGACTGGTGGAGAATGGTTGATCCAGAGATCACAGGCTCTATTGGAACCATGGAGTATATTATGTCTGTGATACACATAGATATAAAGCTAAAAGGGGGCTGAATACATGAGTTGGAGGCTCAGGAGGTGAACGTGACCAGAAGATACCAACTTGACCCTTCTCTGCTGGCAGGGAGTAGTGGAAGCCACGTGTACAGATGAGGTTTCCCGGAGAAGCAAGGAGGAGAAAGGAAGCAGAGGGCAGTGACCTTCAAAACAAGAGGAGCCTATGAAATATGCTGGGAGGGACTGATGAGAGGGTGTGGTGGCCTCCATCTAAGAGGATGGACTCCCAAACTCCCAGGCTGGGGAAAGCAAGGGGAATAGACAAACAGCTCACACAGGACTGAGTCTTTCATCTTTTCTGGAATACTTCAGTTAAACTGCTCATGAGTGAAGTACGTATAATCAGTGCAAAGTTCTCCTTTCCTTGTCATTGCCTTTCCATCCACGCTGGGATTCACTGAGCTGCTGGGAGGCCTTGGTGGGTGAAATGGAGTCAGTCTTTGTGAGAGGCTGGGACTCGCCCTACTTTCACTGTTAAATATGGACTTTGTAATGCCATCATTTTATATATTTCTGTTGACATTTGAGAACAATGCTTGTCCTCATTCCAGTGTCACTCTAATATCCTTCTGAGGAACCGAGGTCAAGGTAAAGTGTGCAGCGGAAATGCAGAAGAGGTTTAAAAACCGCCTGTTTTGCACCTTACCTGCACTTCATCAAAGAGGGTCCTTGCTTGCTGCAGTGGTATTGGGACACTTCCGAGACCACTCACGGGGAGATAGGACACTTCAACCAACCATTTACGAAGCTTTTCCGCCATCTCCTGATAGCGCTGCCACTGGCGGATCTGGCTGTCAATGATGCCCCGCCTCTGCTGGGCTCTGCGTATCACCCCCTGCCACTGATTACTGAGAAGGGTCAATTTGAGGTTGAACTCATCCCTGGTGAAGAAATAATTACATAAGGAAAACCACCGTTATCCTGGATATAGTTACATAATCAACCGATACACACACACATACATACATACATACACGCATACTTGATGACCCTAAGCCCTAAGAGGTGATCTAGGGCAGAGGTTTTCATATATCATGCCATGATCTGTTACCAGGTCTACTGAAAGTAATTTAAAAAATTAATAACAGTTAAGCTATCAGTGTTTGCAAATGGTGAGTGTGTTCACATCTTAGCACAGGTGGAAGACATATCTGTAAGGTCAACTGTCATTTACCCTCTCTCAGAGTGCATGAGAGGGGACAGAGTGTAGGGCAGCAGCTACGATGCGAACGGCCCCCGAACGTGCCTGTAGCATGTATGCAGCACGTGGCAGCATCCTGTGTACGCAACAGCAGGGAAGGAGGGGCCCAGCTTATTTACAACCTCTGTCTTCAGCTACAATTATAAGTCACTTTGGATGAACAAGACTGGGTTACTTTAGCTGGAATCATAAACCATTTAAGTAAAGCTATGTTACGTAAAAATATTTTTAAAAACTGTGCTCCATAAACTCTCAGTATTCCCTCGCAGTAGACAGTCCTAATCTTTAGCAGCTTTCACAAACTCATCTAAATCATCCCTTCTAACGTTTGAAGCCCACTTCACTTGTTCTTAGCAAAATGAAAACTATCTAGTCATCATTTTCTGAATAAAGGTTGTGCATATACTTAGAGATATTAAATTTTATTTACGCTTTCTCAATTTCAGGCTAACTCATCTCAGATCTTGTAGTTGGTTCTTCCTACCTCTGTTTACTACCTTTAAAAAATGTTGGTAGTTTTTTATTATGTTTTCGTTAACATCCAACTGTGGCTTTAGAACTGGTTTGTCCAGTATCAAATAGAATGAGTTTCTTTGTAGGTTACAGTGTTATTCACACATTTTAGTACTAAAGTGTAACATTACTTGCTCATTCTCTAGGTTACTAGTCTTGCTTTTCTTCCCTCCTGTGGGGGGCTTCTGCTCTGAGTTGGATTTACTGTCCTGGGCTCCTATATTCTTGATACCTCTTATTATCGAGGGCCACTATAAACTTTGATTTTGTAACCAAATGTGTCATTAAGTGCTTCTGGTTTTGAGAGGAAATTCTGATATTTATAATCTAATTTCAGTAGAACCAAATATGATGAATTAGGTTCATGAGACATCCCTAAAAGTTACAAGCATCTATCATCTCTGAAAACATCTAACTCCAGGGCTTGGAGAAAAGTACCCTATATATTGCTTCACTATCAGCTAGCCATCCAGGGTCTCTTTGGAGCCTCCATCCTCACTTTGTAGAACCAAGCTGCTCTGAGCTATCTGTCAGCATGAGGAACTACTCAAAACATGACACTGGGCTCAATGCTCAACTTGAACTTTCAAAAACAAAACGTATAAACGAACTTTTAAAGCGCAATACATTTGTAATCTAGGACCTTCCTATTTGTCAACAGGCTCTCATCTGTAATTTTTTTCACTGGCAACTTTCAAAATTACCCTTGGTTCCCATCCTCCCATTTTCATCTCTTTGGTGTTTTTCCCTGTTAACATTTAAAATTTAATAGATGTTGGCTTGAGCATGAATTTTAAATTTTATTTTACTTAATGACTCAAGCTTTTATAATATTGTTACAGAGTAGGGAGGATAAAGCAAAAGATAAGTTAATTGCACTTGAATGTGTCTTATTTTGAAGGCCTTAAATTCTTAGTAAAGCTCACATTTAAGTTTGGCTTCCTTAGAATAGAATAAATATGGCATCACATTTTGTTGTTCCAAGCTTAATCATGAAAATCTTTCATGTACTTCCAAAGAAATATCCACTTAAAACTGAAATTGTTTCCAAAACTTTTTTTAAAAAAGCTCTTAATAAAAATAATGACTTATTTTCTATTTTTTGGGAAAAAAAAACTAAGTTAATTATAATCACAACTACTGTTGTAAATATGGAAAAGACATACATATGTGATAAAATAAATGAGGTTTGTATGCCAAATATCACCACAGAAAGTAATGGGGTAGAGTAAACATTGTTACTAGGAAATGTAAATGTAGGACGAAATTGCCAATTCATACGCCATAAATCTAAAGAGGAGCTAGATTTTCCCTCTGCATTTTTAATACAGAGATAATCTGCTAAGTAATAAAGAGGAAGCAGGGTTTCAGGGTGAGTGTAATCTGACTTAAGTCAGCAAACCATTTTCAAATGTGGAGGTTTTATCATGGTATAGGAAACCTGGCTGGTCCTGACTAAAGACAAGATACACGAGTGCTAGGCTTGATTCTATTGCTACTTAGTTATGTGACCTTGGTCAAATCAGTTCACATTTCTGGGCCTCAAGTTTTCATTTGTAAACAAGAGAGATGGTCTAGTGATCTCTATGCTCCTCTGAGGAATAAAATTTCTGTAATCATATGAGAATATTAGAAGCATCCGTTGACAAACCACTGATACATCACTGACACAATTCATTCTGATCTATTCATTAATTCCAGCCCCCTACAGACAACTAGCGAAGGTTGGCTAGGTGATTTCCAATTACTCTATGTCCTTCATGTAATATAATAGCAATTCTTTAAAAAGATTCAATACTTAGTCACTTCAGAGATTCAGACAAGTCTTTCCTCCAATTTCTGAGGCTCCTCTCCAGTACAATTGCCTTAGGAAGATTGGCTCTATGCCATCTAACCTGCTCATTCAAAAGAAAATGGCTAATTTACTGGAACCTTACTTCATAATAATATATCGAAGATCCTACCTGTCATCAACTTGACCTTGTTCTAGAAGATGCTGTCCATCAACAATGATCGAGTGTAAAATCTGCTGACGACTGAACATCTCTGCTTGAAACAACTGTTATTTTTAAAAAAGAAAAACATAATTTAGAGTTCCTAATTTCAGTGACCAGTTCTCCAATAACTTTCCAAAAATTCTGGTTCAAGAAAGACTATGAAAAATATTTCCAGCTGAATCAGGTTGTATATGAAAACCTGCAATGTAAGAATATTTTTAAACCATCAATTAAGATAAACTTAAAGATACAGTTTAGTTTTTGTTTACTAAAACTAAGTGACTAAAAGTAGAATTATGTTTCCCTTCTTCCTTTCAAAATCACCTAATAAAGTTAGTTAACACATAATTTGTATTCTGTTTTTTTTTTAATATGCAGAATATGGTCCATTTTCAGACAGAGAATCACTTAAGACCTTTTAAAATGTTGAAGAATGGAAAAAAATCCACCCTTTTTATAAACTCACTGTTTTTCAATTTAACTCAGTTAATAAAATTGTTTCACTACTAGGGCTTCCCTGGTGGCGCAGTGGTTGAGAGTCTGCCTGCCGATGCAGGGGACACGGGTTCGTGCCCCGGTCCGGGAAGATCCCACATGCCGCAGAGAGGCTGGGCCCACGAGCCATGGCCACTGAGCCTGCGCGTCCGGAGCCTGTGCTCCGCAACGGGAGAGGCCACAACGGTGAGAGGCCCGCGTGCCGCAAAAAAAAAAAAAAAATTGTTTCACTACTAAAAAAGCTCAAGAGAAAGTCTTTCAGATTTTCACTGTTTTTTAAATAGCTTTATTGGGATAGAATTCTGTATCATACAATTCACCTATTTACAATTTAATGATTTTTATTATATTTCCAGAGTTATACCACCACCACCACAATCAATTTTAGACTATTGCCGTAACTCCCCCCAAAAGCTCCATACTCATTAGCAATCACTCCCCATCTCCTTTCAATCCCCCCAGCCCTAGGGAGCCACTGATCTCTATGGATTTACCTACTCTGGATGTTTCATATAAATGAGATCAGGTCATTTACTGTCTTTTGTGACTGGCTTCTTTCCTCTTAGCATAATGTTTTCAAGGTTGATCCATGCTGCAGTATGTGTGAGTGCTGTGTTCCTTTTTATTGCTGGATCGTATTCCATTAAATGGATATACCACATTTTATTGTATCCATCATCAGTTAGCGGGTATCTGGGTCACCTCCACTTTTGGGCTATTATGAATAATGCTGCAATGAACAAAATTCTGGTACAAGCTTTTGTATGGACATATATTTTCCTTTCTCTTGGGTGTATACCTAGGAGTGGAATTACTGGGTCACATGGTAATTCTATGTTTAACACTTTAAGGAGCTGCCAAATTGTTTTCCAAAGTAGCTTCACCGTTTTACATTCCCACCAGCAATGTATGAGGATTCCAACTTCTCTATTCCCTCATCAACACTTGTTTTCTTTTTTATTGGAGCCATTCTAGTGTGTGTGAGGTACTATCTCATTTTAGTTTTGATTCATTGTATATTACTTCATTGTTGGTCAACTCTATAAAACTGGACTTAAAAATCCCTTACACATATTTAAATTCTCTATTTTAAAAAATTTAAGCAAAATGTCTTAAAATTAATTTCATTCTCTTTAAAGTCCAGCATTAAGCTTTTCTCTGCTTTAGCTGCATCCTATCTCTCCATTTGTGTATATTTCATAAACACGGGAGCAACCTAGTTACACCAGTAAATAGCAAAATAGAGACTAATTGCAAATTGATTAATTTGTTTTTGTTTTTGTTTTTTTTTGTGGTACGCGGGCCTCTCACTGTTGTGGCCTCTCCCATTGCAGAGCACAGGCCCCAGACGCGCAGGCTCAGTGGCCATGGCTCACGAGCCTAGCCGCTCCACGGCCGGCATGTGGGATCTTCCCGGACCGGGGCACGAACCCGCGTCCCCTGCATCGGCAGGCGGACTCTCAACCACTGCGCCACCAGGGAAGCCCAATTAATTTGTTTTTGTATCTAATTCTTTCTTGATGTTTCTTGAGAAATGATTATAATGCAATTTGATCAAGAGGCACACCTGGAGATATTTGGTAGTTTGATTTCCTAGTATAAAATATGTATCTGTTTTTTAAAGAACTCACAATTTTTATTTATCAAAGACTTTTGATCAAAGCATAATCTCTTAATGAAACTAGCCTTGACAATATTAGTGTAGTCTGTAATTCAACTGGGAAATTATCTTACCACAATTCTGGCACCATACCTTGCAGGGTACTGAAGCCTGCCCCATGCTTATAACCAACTATGGAATAAAGACTGGACTGCATTTTTGTGATTAAGATATCGAAACTTCAAGCTTAAGAAAGAAGGCAAAAACATCGCATGCATTTGAGCAGATTCAGCACACATTATAGGACTTTCATTCTTCCACATGGCATTTTGCAGCATCTTACAAGGCCTAAAACAATTTTATCACCCAAAAATGTACTGGCATAACTTACCTCATGTGCCCTCTGCTGCTCCAAAAGATGCTGGTAATTGCCTGAAATCTCTACTGCTAACTTCTGTTCTGTTTGAACTAGGAATTCCATCCATGTTTCACATTTTTCCAAGAAAGTTTGATGTTGTAGCAAAAATGACTGTAACTTACTGACAGAAGAAGGAAAATGAATAATGGTGATACTGTTGCTTTTTTCTTATACCTTCAGCATATAAAACTAGATTAAATATTCTCTGTTCCAATTCTAATTTGACCTCCACAAAGCTTTCATGTTAGGTAGTAAAATTTTGTGAAAAATAAAAAGAAAATTGAAGAAAAGAAATTTAAATGACAAAATTATATATCTTTAATATATTCTTATATAAAAGTTTTATTTTTTGATTAAAACAATATTCAGTACATTAAACATGGGAAATCACTTCACATTTTGAGTTTCTCACTTTTAGTTCAAATTGTGTGAATAACATTGGAAAGATCTAGAATTTATAAATATACACAAATCATGAACTTATTTCTACTGATATTTCAGAGTGGCCAAAACATCTCTGGGTTACTCTACCTGAATCTTTCTGTAGTCTGGGTGGAGATCAGAGACCAGTGCCGGTTCAGATTCTGCATCCTTTTGATCTCTTTATCATTTAGTGGCAACCTGTATCCAAGCTCATTTAGCCGGTCTAAATCTGGGACCATGCTGCTGAATTTTAGCATCTGTCCCTGAAAGCAAGATGCAAAACTAGATTTAGCACCACGGTCAGAAAAGGCAGAGCTCTTTCAAAAGTGCACAGCGATCTTCTGATTTCAGGAAGAAGCTGGTCTTTGGTCTCCTCTGCATTTCTAGGCCACCCCCTCGCAATCTCCAGTGCTGCAAAGAAAGCAAAGCTGCATCTCCTCGTCAGCTTCCACTGCTGCTGTTGCTGCTATAGCTACTCACTATCCCTTACTGAACATTTAATAGTTTACGTGTATTATTTACTTGATTTATTTACTCATAAGTAATTCCTTTTTTTTTTTTTTGCCGTACGCGGGCCTCTCACTGTTGTGGCCTCTCCCGTTGCGGAGCACAGGCTCCGGACGCACAGGCTCAGCGGCCACGGCTCATGGGCCCAGCCGCTCCGCAGCATGTGGGATCCTCCCGGACCGGGGCACGAACCCGTGTCCCCTGCATTGGCAGGTGGACTCTCAACCACTGCGCCACCAGGGAAGCCCAGTAATTCTTGCTTGAACTGATAAAGGATGAAAATTGTGCTGATGACTGAAAGGACTTATTTCTTACCCTTTATATTTCATTTATCCATGTTAGTCTGCTCCTTTATTATTGAATAATAATATTAGTTATAATAGTAATAGCTAACTAACATTTATTGAGCACATATGAACCAAGCATTGTTATAAGAGCTTTACAGGTAATAACTCATTTTATCCTCAAAACAATCCCATAAGGTAAGAACCACTACTATTCCCAATTTACAATGAGAAAGAAGAGGCACAGACACTAAGTAAATTGCTCAAGGCCACCCAGCTAGTAAGTGGTAGAGCCAGGTAAACACGGCTTGTTGGGTTCTCCTTGGATGGAACACAATCCCACCTGAGCTCCAAAGTCACCACCCATTATCTTAAGAGCTTCAGTTTTAGGTCCTTGATCCCAACCCCAAAGTTAGTGAGACTCAACTGAGAAAGCAGTGTATGCTTTCAGATCGCTTTCCTCCCTTCACACACAGGACAAAGCTGCCTGTCCTGTTTCTGTGGGCATTCGTAACTCCATCTAGGAAATCGGCTACAGGCAGGAGAAAAGGTCAGGACACCTTTGGCTGTGTGTGTGTCCACTTGGCCTGCTCTGCAAAAGGCTCATAACCCTGAGGAGAGAATAAATCTTGCCAACTGTCGAAGCCAAAAACAAACTATTAGGTGGCAGAATTTCCACGGGTGGACATCAGCAGTGAACAAAACTGACATGCCACGGTCCCTCTCCTGGTGCTCAGAAAGAGTAAGACACTATTCCAATAGCAGAGAGAACAGCAGTCACCTATCACATGAACATCCTTGGATGGTACGATGAAAGTCTGAAGAAAAATAACACTGGGCTATGAAACTGTGTCGCTGGGGGGCCTGACCATGGACAGAAGGGGAGGCTTTCTGAGAGTGACCCTGAATAAAATGACCAGGAGTTGATGCCTTTTGCGGACAAGGAACGGATTTCAGAAAGCGGGGGATGGGCATCTTACACACAGACGCCGGGAAGCACTGCAGCTCCCAAGTGCCTGGAGAAGGAGACAGACGGTGGTGAAGGCAAGACCCTTAGGGAGGTGGAAGCCGGCTATTGCTGGTCTTGATACTTCACACAGATCTTTATCCTGAGAGCAGTGGGAAGCCATGGAGGGTTTTAAGCAGAAGAATAATAGTAATAAAATGTGCATGTCTATTGTATTATTTTATTTACTATAAAGTCGTTCATGATTAAGTAAAACCTTTTAAAAGAAAAAGATCGGGCTTCTCTGGTGGCACAGTGGTTGAGAGTCCGCCTGCCGATGCAGGGGACACGGGTTCGTGCCCCAGTCCGGGAAGATCCCACATGCCGCGAAGCGGCTGGGCCCGTGGGCCACGGCCGCTGAGCCTGCGCATCTGGAGCCTGTGCTCCGCAGCGGGAGAGGCCGCGACGGTGAGAGGCCTGCGCAAAAAAAAAAAAAGAAAAAAGAAAAAGATCATTCTGGCAGCTATAGGTTGGAGGGAGAGAGGTTGCTGCAAAGAGGTCCACAGAGGCTGAGGCTGTGGCCTTGGCCCCTGAGCAAGGTCGGACGGCGTAAAGTAGGAGTGGATGATGGTAGTGATGGACATGGGAGGTTCAAGAGCTATGAAGGAGGTGATGGATTGGGCGCAGGGAGGGACCAGAGGCAGGAGGAGGAGTGAGGTGGATCTTAGCTCTGCCCCTGGGGGTCTCCCAACACGGACCACGAGATCAGCTTGAGCTCAGTGCCATCACTCCTCTCAAGAGAAGAGGAAAGCAGAGCTGGCAAGAGTTTCCTTGGGAACAGAAAGTAGGCGTATGTCAGGAGTTTTGAGTTTTCTTTAGGATTTTGAAGATAGAAGATCTGGGATGAGGATTTGAACCCACTTACCTTAAGTTCCTCCATCCTTTCCTGGATGGTCGAGAGGTCAGACGACTGGCTAGGGTCCTGCCCTTGTAGTATTTCTTCAGCTTCTACTATCCAGGCTTCCAAAGCTTCTAAACTCTTGGTAAAGGTTTCATAGTCAAGAACTCCAGCCTTTTTTTCACAAAAGAAAATTGGTATTTAGAAATCTAGCTAAAGGGCAAGTGGATATTAAAATTATTTTTCATATTCTTGTGCCAAATTCCCATTCCCAAGATGCCATTCCTAAAAAGACAAGGCTACAATAATTTAAATTTTCTTCTTTTCATTTATATAGTTTGCTTAACACTTAGAATTACTTCTACGTACCATTAATTAACCAATTAAAGTTATTTTTTACATTATCAAACAGAAATATATTCTGATTCTTGCAAAAACTTGTCAGGTAAACATGACTGTTAACATTAAAGCCACTTAATGTCTATTAATTGAACATATTTTACCGTGGAAGGAAGCACTGATCTGGGGGCAAAAGTACATTGTAGAGAAAAGTGCAAGACTCCCACGTTCCCTTGACCCCATTGGAACTTCCAAGTTTGTTTATTTTTTAACTTTCTGGTCTTGAAGGAGGCATTGCCTCGATGATGAAAAAATTTTTCTTTTCCTGTGTTTATGCCCAGGTTTTATAGAATGCCCAATTTATAACAGCTGGTGAATGTGAGCTCTGTACCTGTAACATAGCCTGCTGTTTGCAAAGAGCCTGTTCTAGGGCACATAAGTGTTGACTCAAACAGAGTTGATCAGATTGAATGGCTGATGCTGCCGACGCATCTACTTGTTGCTTGAGTTGCTCTCCCAGCTCATGGAGAACAAAAAGGGAATCCTTAACTGTCCTCAGTCCTTTGAGGAGGTCCTACAGAAAATGAAAACATGCCCGTCATGAAACAACATGTTAAGTGTACTCCTTATTATAAACAATTAGAAACATTCAATTCTTATTTGTCAAATTATTACACTAAATAACCTTCACCTGCAGGAAAAAAACAACTGAATTCCATTTTTAAAAATGTGTATGAACATTTAAAACAATGTACTATTCTGATTACAAAAGCTACACAGGTTCATTGTAGGACATTGGGGAAATGCAGAAAAACTTATATAAACAAGAAAAAACATTATCTACAAGTAGAGCCAATAACTGAAAACATTTTGGCAGTTTTTTCCTGCCTCTTCATGTAATTGATATCAAATTGAAAACCCAGTGCTACATTTTACCTTTTTTGACTTAATATTATACACACAAGAGAGGAACTATATGTGTGGTCACATTTTAGTGGTTACAGTACACCCTCCCCTCTTGGTGGGTGCAGAAGCCCAGCTATGGCTCTGGTAAGCGGCAGGAAGGGTAGACTCTATGTCCATTCTTTTCTGTGATATCTCTTGCCTCCATTTTTTGTGGGACCCTTTTATATGCTCCAAATTAATAAGCTGCTGGAAATACCCTGTTTCTGGTTTTCATCTACCTCTGAGGGATGACAACTGACTGATTCTTCCACCTGTTGCTGGTGCCCCACCAGATACAGAGAGAGCAGAGCCCCTGCTACACCCGTGCAGGGGCTACAGTGAGAAGGGGAAAAACAAAGGGCAACTTTAACCCTGACAGAGAGATCAGAAAATTCACAGCAATCATCTCTAGCACTAGACTCTAGAACAGGCATAATTCAACGAAGGAGGACTAAAAATGACAAATTTCATAAACTATGTGGGAAGAGAAAACAAAAAGCACAGAATTTACTGTAAATCTTAAACTTTAGCTGTAAAGTGATTATTCAGTTTTCATGTGAAGGTCTTAGAATGGGTTAAACTTTTATTTATGTGCTTTTTATTGCCTAATTCTAATAACTGATTTGGGAAAGTTTATAAGAAGGTCTTTGAAATAAATTCATTAAAATAGAGACAAATAAGGACAAATAGTAAGAGGCATGTGATAGGTGAAACGAGAGAAGAATTGCTCTTGAAAACCTTAAGTAGGTTATTGGCAGCTGCAGTGAAAAAGAGAAATATTAAAAAGCTATTAAAAAGAAGTATACCTATAAATCAGGAAAGAAAGACCTCTTCCTACCATTAAGTTCTTAGAAGAAATTATTATGTTGATGCTTACATAAGAGATAATGGACCTCACTGGACAATACCTTGGAACAATGGAATTTTAAAAGATGTAACATTACTCTTCATACGGTCATTTCTTATATTGACCCTCTCTGTAAAAACAGATAGCCTAAGTCTTTCACATGGACTGTATTCCATTAGGAAAAATGGGAAAACAACTCTTTAAAAATAAAACAACGGGAGGGGATCTCTTAAATCTGTTACATGTGCAACTGTGTTCTGAAAACCTAGCAGCCTCTCTGATACTTGAAACAATTATTTTTGGATAGCTGTCTCACATAGAGACATAACAAAAGCTTAAACACAGCAGCACCAGTCCTGCTAAACTTGAGAAGTCTAAGCTTGACAAGTTGGTAACACGCGATAGTTCCTGAACATACATTGCAATCTTGAATCCATGTGGCAACTTCGTCGTCCGTGATGTCCTTGTCAGTGGCTGCCTTCAAGAGCTCATTGGTTCGACCCTCCTGCTGTTGAACTGTAGCAGCACACTGTTTGGAGTAGTCCTTGTATCTCTGCCAAAGCTGAAGTAGGGCCTTGCTGGCGTGCAGCTGCTCTGCAATCTCTT
This sequence comes from Monodon monoceros, assembly GCF_005190385.1. Lineage (NCBI taxonomy): Eukaryota > Metazoa > Chordata > Mammalia > Artiodactyla > Monodontidae > Monodon > Monodon monoceros. The sequence continues at coordinate 74,969,721 of NW_021703771.1, forward strand.
CCAGCAAGTGATTCCATCTGGAAACGATAGCCAACACTCATGGGCTGATTCCCACCTCTCACCAAATGCTGTTATTTACTATTTTATTTTTCATGATCCTGATTCATGTGAATATGGAAATAATGCAGATGTCTCATTTCTATCGAACGTAATAAAAAGTAACATTTCACTCTCATATTTCAAGGGTAGGTAGTAGAGATGAGGTCAATCTTGGGGTATACCGCAGTTCTAATTCCTTTCCAAATATCTCCACTACATTTACTTATCCTTGAGTTCATTTTGTGAAAATGAAAACATTAATAGAATAGAACCTATAAAGCTCAAATTCAAAATGCCAGTGTTCTAATTGTATTGTTATTTATAATAAGATCGTGATATGAATAATGAGCAACAGTGTAAAACCGGCACGTCCCATACCTCATATTGACTTCTTTTAGTGTATCGGTAAGAGTTTCTGTCACAGGCGGGTGACTCTCTTTTAACAGTTGGTTGGTGATAGAGCCAAATTTCTGTAAGCTCTTTTCCTGTTTTTCTAGATCATCTTGAAGATTCTGCCCAAAGGAAATGTGCCACAGATGACATAACAGGATCTAAAAATTCTAATGATCAAGTTTAAGGGTAATTTATAGCTGTTTTCATAGATATGAACATACAAGTACAAAAACCATGACTTTGCCCCAATGCTTTATGAGCTTTCTTTAGATAACCATTTTTTCTTTTTCATGAGTTTGTTCTTATGGGTGTGAGGAGGGTTCTTAACAATTGAGACTTCTTGGAGTGGGAGCTGGAATTCTGCTGGGAAAGCTCACACGGGGAGCCCCTGTCCACCGTCGAGGAGGAAGGTGTGGGGCTGCTGGGTGTGCAATCCATTATACTGCGGTTCTCTTTGCTGCTCAAGGTCAAAGTCCAGATCTCTGCTTTATTACTTACCCAAAGTTGCTCTACCAGAGATTCCTGATAGTGAGACTTTAAGAAGGCATAGCTTTTCTGAGTACCAGCTGTAAGTTCTATCTCTGATGTTCTTCCTTGCAAAGAATATTTATTAGGCAGGCTATAGGCTTGGTGGAGTTGTCTACCAAGAACCAGGGAAGAAAGATATTTCCCTGGAAATGTTGCTGAAGTGACAGACTCAGTTCTTAGTAAAACTCCATAGGTGAAGCAGGCTGCAAAAATCCAGTCCCCACTTACCACTGATATATGGTTGCCATCAAATCAAAATATATAAGGAATAGACCCTGAGTCCTTTCATATCTTAAGACAGAAGATGAGAAACACAGAGTAAGCTCAATTAAAAAGTACTTCTAACCTCCTCAAAGTTATAAAATGTCTTTTTAAACTTACTATTCTCAAAATAAGCTTTAATGATTCTTAGTATCTGCAACAACGAGTTTAAGGTTTAAAGACATTTAACCTTGTACTTTGTATGTACAAGGTTACAAAGTACATATTTTGTATGTACTTTGACTTCCCTGGCGGCCCAGTGGTTAAGACTCGTCACTTCCAATGGAGGGAGCACAGGTTCGATCCCTGGTGGGGAACTAAGATCCCACATGCCGTGCGGCGCAGACACACACACACGCACGTGCACACACTCAAAAGAAGGAAACTGTATATGCTTATTTTATCCTTCCTCCCTCCTGCCTCACCCAAAAAAACGGCACTCCCTTCAGAGAGTATGCATATCGTGTCAGCAACATATAAACTTTGATTGCCAAGCCAGGGACGTGGACCGATGTAAGGAGGGACACGCGAGGCTGTCATCCCATCCCTTAGGGCCTGACTTGCCCATCCCATAGGCTGCGTTACTTAGCCAGGGAGAAAGGGCAATGGCAGGTGAGAGCGCCCAGGTGTGCAGGCGAGTGAGGGCAGTAGCTGATTGAGAGCAGTGACCTAAGAGAGGACAGTGTGCTGTTTAAGTCAAACAGTAGCAATGTCCTCCTGGATGAATACAGTGATGATGGACACACAGGAAACCAAGCAGTAAGTGCTAGAAAAGGAGGATTACGTGTACACACCATTGACATTCTGCTGAACGCAAAGAAAACAACTTAATGGTTTAAAATTTTATGACGTTCGCTATTTTTCTTTTTGTTTTCTTTTTAATCCTGTAGAATGTGTTTAGAAAAGCAGGATAAAAAAGAGAAAGGGAAGATATAAAAGGCAGCAATAATGGATCCAGGCGATTGATTTGCGTATAAAATCATTTTATAAAATACATTCATGGGGATATTTATATAATTAAAAAAATCATTTAGTTATATACCAGTTATTCCAGAATTTGGTATCCACGGGCAAATTTGGTTATGTAACAAATAAAGCAGGTAAAATTAATTTTAAATATTTTTAAAATAATTAAATGTAAACAATATACACCAATTATTCCAGGATGATGTTTGCATTTGCTCATTTTTTAAAAATTTTTCTCAAATTAAAAAGGATGTTAAAGGATGTTCGTCCCTTACCTGAAGATTGTCCACCTGAACCTGCACAGCTTCTAAAGATCCAGTCAGCAGACGGAATCGGGAGAGAGAGTATCTGGCCTCCATGAGGTAACTGTTTATCTCATCAAAGGCCACTTTGTGGCGGCTCCACTGGTCAAGCACAGACTTCAGCAGGATCTTTAACTGCCCAACCTTTTGAAAGAGACAGAGGCTTCGTATAATTGCATAATATTTTAAGTGATAATATATATAAATATATATTGCATTGATGGGAAAACTATTAACATTTAAGAACTTCATTGGATTTCAGGCATTATAAATAAACTCAAATTAAAAAAGAAAGATTTGAAAAGTAAAATGTAGCAATGTTGAAATTTAAGCCTTTCATACTTTTGATCACACAGTCTAAATTGAAACGCTTAAAAAGGTTATATATATATATATATATATATAACCTTTACCTATAGTATATATTATTTATATGTATTATAATATAAAAGTGATAAAAGGTCAGTATATTTAATACCACAGTTTAGGAAACATATTAAATGAGTGCTTTAAATGCATTAACCCACTTTATCCTCATAACAACCTTATGAGGTAGATGGGATCCTTATGCTCATCTTGTATTAAGGAAACTGAGGGACAAAGAAGTTACAAAAATCACCTGAGATCATACTGTTAGAGTGTGAAAGATCTAGATGTAAATCTAAGCAGACTGGTCCCAAGAAATGAAACCTATCTATCATCTGTCCATCTACTTACCTACCTATCTATATTTATCTATCTAACTATTTACCTATCGATCCATCCCAGGTATGTGCAAGCTCTCTCTCTCTCTCTCACACGCACACACACAAACACACCCTCAAATGAATATCTTAAGATAAAACATCCAAGAACATTCTTTCCTGTACTTATCTGGAACAGAAAAGGTTTTAGTTTGACCTGTATCATTTAGAAAGATATCTGCTTTGGACTCCCTGGATTTCACTCCTCATCTTGAATATGGAGTAAGTATGGCCATGATTAAGAAAAGAGATCATACAAATTAACTTGCACCTGAATTCTCTGCTCTTTTTCTTAGCATAACCAAAAAATGTTGAAACCAATCGAGGTACTATCACATGGGCCAAAGGCCTAAGAAAATGCTGCCGCAGAAACGAAGCAACACTCCCACGTACAGGCAGGTGCCAGGGCCTGCCCTAGGAAAGTCAGGAACAAGCATGAACGTAAAGCCAAGAGATCAATGAGAATTTCTAAATCGTCTATTTCTTCCTTGTAGTAGTTTTGTTTGTTTTTCATGAGAAGATGTTTCTGTGAAAGAACCACTCAATTTATTTAGATGGTAAATTGTTTCCAAAGAATTGTGAATGATTTATAAAAGTGCATAAAATAAAATGAACTAGATTTAAAATCGGGTTAAAGACAAGGTAATTAGAAAGCTGCCCTCGGAGACCATCACGTGGCCTGTGAGAGCGGTTTGCTGGACACCTTGGTCCCTGTCACTTAACCTGCTGGTGCCTCAGCCCTCACCTCTGGCAAGTGCGGGCAGGAACCACTGGCACAGGTGTGTGCAGAGCAGGGGTCGTTGTTACATGTATTCTTCTTACTGGGGATTCAACCCTCTATTCAGCACATAATGTCAAACGTCTTCACAGAGCTTACGTTTTAGTGAGAGAAGTTAAATAAACGAGCAGACCACATCATATGTTAGAAGTTGATAAATAGCACAGATAAAAGCAAAGCGGAGAAGAGAGTCAGGGCATGTAAGGGGAGGATGCAAAGGCTGTCATTTCAAACAAGGTGGTCAGGAAAGCCCTCCCTGAGACGGCGAATTTAAACAAGGGCTTTGAGGAGAGGGAGTGGCCATGTGGATATCAGGGAGAGGGGGCTCCGGGCACAGGGAAGAGCCGGGACAAAGTCCCCGAGTGTGGAGCACACCACTGGGTTCCAGACTAGGGGGACAGCAGAAGCACAAGAAACCTGTGGGCTAGCAGCGGGAGCCGCATGGTTTTGGCCTCATTCTGTTTTTCTTTGTTGTTTTTTGTTTGTTTGTTTTTGCGGTACGCGGGCCTCTCACTGTTGTGGCCTCTCCTGTTGCAGAGCACAGGCTCCGGACACGCAGGCTCAGCGGCCATGGCTCACGGGCCCAGCCGCTCCGCGACATGTGGGATCTTCCCGGACCGGGGCACGAACCCGTGTCCCCTGCATCGGCAGGCAGACTCTCAACCACTGCGCCACCGGGGAAGCCCTGGCCTCATTCTGAATGAGACAGGAAGATATTGCGGGGTTGTGAGCAGAGGACGGGTGTGATCTGACTTCCATTTTAACAGGACTTCTCTGGCATGGAGACTATTTAGGAGGCCATGAAAATAATCAAAGCAAGCAGTGACGGTGACTTAGACCTAGGTGCTAGCTGCACAGACGGGGGCAGAGCCTGGATTCTAGATCTATCCTGAAAATAGGGCTGACAAGATTGTGGATGGACCCTGTGTGGGTCTGAGGGAAAGAGAGTGAAGAATGACTCCATAGGTTTCAGCTCATGCAACTGGATGGGTAGAGTTGTCATGAACTGAGGTGGCAGAAAGTGTAGGTTTGTGGGGGAAGAATGGGAGCTGGGGGCTTCCCTGGTGGCGCAGTGGCTGAGAATCTGCATTGGACACGGGTTCGATCCCTGGTCTGGGAAGATCCCACATGCCGCGGAGCAACTGGGCCCGTGAGTCACAACTACGGAGCCTGCGCGTCTGGAGCCTGTGCTCCGCAACAAGAGAGGCTGCGACAGCGAGAGGCCCACGCACCGCGATGAAGAGTGGCCTCCGCTTGCAGCAACTAGAGAAAGCCTGTGCACAGAAACGAAGACCCAACACAGCAAAAATAAATAAATAAATACATTTTAAAAAAGAAAAAGAATGGGAGTTGGTTTGGGCAGGAAGTTTGAGATGTCTAATGGTCATGCAAGCGGAGATGTCTACAGAGGACTTCCCTCTGTGTCTGTCTCTGTCTATAGTTTAGGTGAGAAATCCAGTCTGAGGATACACATCTGATAACCATCTGTGCCTAGATGGTATCTATGGACATGGGAATGGATAAGATTATTAAAAAAGCCATGTTCATAGTAATGTTAATTATAGGAAACATCCGAAGCTAGGCTCTTTAAAAGAAGGTTAATAAAGTGGACTTAACACCACCAACAGATGCTGTGTAGATTCCGTGATTATTTACTTATTTTAGGAAAACCAAAACCCATGTCACATTTGGACATGAGATGGCAAGCACAGTCTTGGAGGCAGCTCTCCACAAGAAACGTTACCATGTGGTCTAAATTTGCCCAGGTGTGGTTGAGATCCTGAAGCGTGCTCATGACAGTGCCAGAGGCTTCTTCTTTCTTGTTCTGAATCAAAGCAAGTCCATTCTGCTCAATTTTCTCTACCTCTTTTTCTTTTGCTTTAATCAAATCTTCCAGATCCTGAAAGATGAAGAAACAGTCATTTTAAATTATTCTATTATGGAACTCTGGGGTACACTGAAATTGAGCCATTATAGTCTCACAGCCGAAAAATCTTTTATCAATCTGAAAAGCTTATCATTATCAGGAGAGGGTCTCCAGAGTGATACTTCTTACATTTAAATTTTTAAAATTCTCTTTTCATTCCACGAGAAATTAGCATAACAATAAAACCACGCGAAATTTAAATGGCACTAGATAATTTTTTTCAAGAAGCTACAAGGAAAGAAATATATGTTGTAAATGGTAACATGATTTATATTCTTACATTCATTTATCTTGCTGTTGGAAAAGTTACACAGTCCTAGCTCATGGGATGAAATGCAATAGAATGGTATTCTGGACTCCAGTATCTGAGATTTAGTTACATTTCTGTGACTGTCAAGCTGTGCCACTTTGCACAAGTGAGAAACTTCCACAGGGTCTCAGTTTCTTCAGATGAAAAATCTGAGTCTCTATTAACCTGTCTTTCTCCCTAAAATACTCTGATTCTAAGGGAGTATGAAAAGTTGTACAAGTTTCTTTTCATGAATCGAATGCTCATTTTCTTTAGAATTTGCATTTATAATGGTCAGGATGAAATGTTCGAAAAAGAAAATGAGGCAATACTCTGGAGATCATACTTAACCATAATCCTCACCTATATTTTAAAGCCATCTGAAACTTTGGAAAGCTCAGTGAGCCAGGCTGAGACTGCTATCAACATTTTATGGATGAACAGTGGGAGATTATGTCACGCAACCTGTCTCCAGTCACAAAAGGGCCAGAAGTAGAATCAGAATCCAAGACTTCTGAGCCCACTGACTCCCAGCCCAGTGCTGGAGGCAGATGGGAATTGCGGAGAAGAGGTAAATAAATCCATGTTGGGGTGATGTGAGAAGCTGTATACTGATCCTGGTTACAGGCTCATATTCAGAAGTACACCCCCAGAACTAGACATGCAGATTGTAGGCCTTGGAGGTTAGAGTGAAGAAAATGGCAAAATATTTTAAGTTTGGATAATGTCTCAATTCTGTGAAAAAGATTTCCAGCTCCCTGTCATGATCCACATATGGATAAGTCCCTTGGGCTTGGGTAGTGCTATGGATAGGATACGAGTGAGAAGTCCTGGTCTCTGCTGTTTTAGTTACAAATGTACCTCTTTTAATTTTTGCTTCGTGTGGTGCAATCTTTTAATCACTCCCTTCCTTATGTATAAAATAGGAATAATAATACATTTGCTTATCTCAAGGGGATAACATTAGATAAATAAATCTATGAAATCCCCTTTAAGCTGTTAAAAACTAGGCAAATGTAAGGGTTTATTTTATTCAGCCATTTGGTAATCTGCCCTGCTTCACTGCAAATTTATTTATTTTTCTCTCCTTAACTATTATGAAGCTATTTTTGTCTTGATGTATTAATTAGAAGTTCATGTAATTAGTAGCCTAAAGAGATCATTTTTGTTTTGAATAACTGTTCTTTCATTTTCACTTTATAATTTTGTCAGTATTTTGACAGCTCTGATAATTAACCTGAGAATAAATATAGTGATTACCAGTGTTACAGGTCCTTTATACAGTAAAGAAAACATAATGAACTTTACTATTTAAGGATTTTTCTCTCTGCTTCTCTAAAAGATTACATAACCATAAATAATCCTTCCAACATTGTCTTTAGTATGATCCTAAAATTCAACCACTGGAATTGAATTTATTCTCATTTATCCATAGATGTTAACTTTTTAAGTGAGCAATATTAAATGAATGACCCACTGCTTAGAAACACATCTCATAAGTGTCCTGCGTATTTATGTTGGCATAAAAGCAAAACCCAGGAGGGAAACGAGAATGAAATATATATTTTGTGCAAAACAAAGGTGTTTTCCTTTCCCTCCAATAATAATTAAAAGACGATTCTGTTTCTGATCAATGAAGGGAAAAGCCAAACCTAACATTTTTTTTGCAATAATAAATCATTCTTAACTTGGGTTAATTCATAAATATCAGTTTTTATGTTGGTTCAAATTCATAAATCACTTCTGAAAGAGTGGAAAATATCCAAGATTTTTAAAACAAAATAAAGCTTGAATGCAGTCACCAATGTAAGTCTGCTGGCTTGAATTCTACACTCTGGTCCAGAAGAACCATTTCTCAAAAATGACAATAAATTTTTATCAAGGTTTGTGATACTGCCAAATGGAACCTGACAGTTAGGCTACTGTGATTTATATGTGATGCCCCAAAATAACTATGTGGTCTACTTTCATTCTGTTCTTTGTTTCAAAAACAATGACTTTTCATTTGAAATCACAAATTGGCATTGGAGTTAAGTTCTTTCAACCATACTTGCAGCTGTTCCTCCTGACACTGCCTGGTGTGACCCTCTGGGGGGTTAAAGGTTTGGGTCTGAAAAGGAGTGAAACTTGGTCAAGTTTCTGCTACATTTTCCAGCTAGCAATCTCTCTCTCTGTGTTAAATAGAAGACATGTACATAAAAAGAAAATGGAAAATGGCAGAAGAAAGTATACATTAAAGAGAAGAAAAAATAGTAAGAAAGAGAAAAATAAAAGTAAAGAAGGCAGAAGAAAAATAAAGGAAAAGAAAAGTTAAATTAACCTATATTTCAGTCTTTTAATAGTCAAGTTTATTATTATAACAAGGAAGCACTAATCTTGCTAATGTTAATGCTGAAATTATGTTTTAATTTTAATGAAAACATTGTAACTTAGGAAGTCATCCTTTGAAGTAAAATTTTGAAATTCTGGTTTACTTGTACGTTTTAGAATTGACAGCCTACTACTTGAAACCATACTGGCTCCTGGAAGATTGGAAAGGCAATAAGACTAGCTGATGCATGTTTTTGGTCTTCCATCTTTTACACACCAATCTTCTGATGTGAAGTTTGTTTTTTTTTTTAATTTCAAGGTAGTTCCCTGTATGATAGTTTTCTTTACCATTTTCATGCACCCTCGAAATTGCAATCCATGACCTTGTCAGCCCAGCACAAGAGCATGTGCTCTTCCTTTTTGAACCAAAAAGCTTTGACTGAGAGCTTAAATATACATCTCTTTACATACGCCCCCAAAGAAAAACTGCTGGTTGGAAGGAAGATCATTACCAAAGGCCATTCTTTTTGAAAGCTGAAATATAAAAACTATCACAGCTAATCTGTAACACACTACAAATTATTGAATTATTTAAAAAAAAATTAGAGCATTCGCTGTAACAGCTTACATTTCTTTTGTATAAACAAGAATCCCTGAGGAAATATTAAGTGGTCCTAAGTCACTGGAAAACATTTAGAGTCTGCCCACTCCACACCAAGACCCTTATCACCAACAGGAGAAGAAGCAGGCGCGGTCTTCCCAATGGGACACAGTAGGAGGTAACACTGTCCGCTGGGAAGCACTGGCTCATTGGAGTTGAACCGGAATCCAATCAAGCCTCTAGTGCTGACTTCCATTTACCGGAAATACAGGGGAGAGGAGAGCATCTCAAGTGACTACACAAGCTAATCAATCCTGAACCTGAGTCCAGTCTACAGTTTTTGCAACAAGTTAATAGTGTCAAAAAATAACTTAAAGAGACTTAAAAGATCTAAGAAGAAATGAAGGATGTGGACACTGTGACATCTTTGTTTAAATAAATTAACTTAAAAAAAGATATTTTAAAGACAATTGAGGAAATAGTGTTATGAGTTGGGCATTAAATAGTATAGGGGTTACTGTGAATTTTTTTGTGGTGATAATGATATTATGGTTATATAAGAAAAAGGTCCATTTCTTTTAGAGAGGCATACTGTAGCATGCAGGAATAAAATGACACGATGTCTGGGGAGGCGGAGTCAAGACGGCAGCGTGGGAAGATGCCGAGTTAGCATCTCGCCATAATTAGGATGCCTGCCGGCCGCTGGTGGGGGACCCTGACGCCCAAGGAGACGGGAGGAACCCCCAAGTGAACTGGTACGACGTGGGGGACTGAGGTGGGAGGAGAAGTGGAGGCCAGACAGGATGGGCACCCCTGAGGCCAGGGAGATAAGGAGAGGCAGGTGGGAGGAGCCATCCGGGAGGAGCTGAAGAGGAGTGGAGAGGTTGATTGCCCCACCCACTCGGGTCCAGGGAGCCTGCTGAGCTCCCAGGCTGGTCCCCTGCTCTACAGGGCCTCCTCCTCCCCACGGCCACATTACTCCTGGGGGCACAGGAAGGAGGCTGAGGAGAGGCAGGTGGGAGGGGCCCTCCAGGAGGAGCAGGAGAGGAGTGGAGGGCGTTTTCCCTGCCCACTCAGGCCCGGGAGCCCCACTGAGCACCCAGGTGAGGTCCCCCTACCCTCTGAGACCAGGGGTGGTGGGGCACGCCTGGGCCCCTTCTGTTTCTTGAGCCTAAGCCCCACCCCCTACAGCACCCAGGGCCTTTTCCAGCCCTGTGGGTCCTGAGCATTGGCCTCACCCACCACCCAAACCTTGCCCTTGTTTAGGCCCCACCCTCCACAGCCAAGGCCTTTCACCCCCTTTTTTTTACTTTCTTTTCTTTTCTTCTTTCTTTCTTTTTTTTTCTTTTTCTGCCACGCCATGCAGATTGGGGGATCTTGGTTCATGAGCCGGCGGTTGGGCAAAGCTCCTGCGGTGGGATCTCTGAGTCCGAAGCACTGGACTAACAGAGAACCTCAGACCCCAGGGAATATTCATTGGAGTGAGGTCTCACAGAGTTCCTCATCTCAGCACCAAAACCCTGCTCTACCCAACAGCCTACAAACTCCAGTGTTGGAAGCCTCAGGGCAAACAACCACTAAAGACAGGAACACAGTCCCACCCATAAAAAAAATTTAAAAATGAGACAGCAAAAACATATGTCACAGATGAAGGAGCAAGGTAAAAACCTATAAATAAATGAAGAGCAAATAAATGAAGAGGAAATAGGCAATCTACCTGAAAAAGAATTCAGAGTAATGATAGTAAAGATGATCCAGAATCTCAGAAATAGAATGAAGGTGCACAATTGAGAAAATAAATGTTTAACAAATATCTAGAAGAACTAAAGGACAAACCAACAGAAATGAACAACCCAATAACTGAAATGAAAAATACACTAGAAGGTTACCAGTAACAGAATAACTGAGGCAGAAGAACAAATAAGTGAGCTGTGAGACAAAATGGTGGAAATAACTGCCAAGGAGCAGAATAGAGAAAAAAGAATGAAAAGAATTGAAGACAATTTCAGAGACCCTCTGGGACAACACTAAATGCACCAACATTCAAATTATAGGGGTCCCAGCAGAAGAAGAGAGAAAGAAAGGGTCTGAGAAAATATCTGAAGAGATTATAGATGAAAACTTCCGTAACATGGAAAAGGAAATAGTCACCCAGTCCAGGAAGCACAGACAGTCCCATACAGAATAAACCCTAGGAAAAACACACCAAGACACATATTAACCAAACTAACAAAAATTAAATTCAAGAAAAAAATATTAAAAGCAGCAAGGGAAAAAACAAAAAATAACATGCAAAGGAATCCTCATAAGTTTATCAGCTGATTTTTCAGCAAAAACTCTGCAGGCCAGAAGGGAGTGGCAGAATACATAAAGTGATGAAAGAGGAAAATCTACAACCAAGATTACTCTATCCAGCAAGGATTTCATTCAGATTTGATGGAGAAATCAAAAGCTTTTCAGACAAGCAAAAGCTAAGAGAATTCAGCACCACCAAACCAGCTTTACAACAAATGCTAAAGGAACTTCTCTAGGTGGGAAACACAAGAGAAGAAAAAGACTCACAAAAACAAACCCAAAACAATTAAGAAAATGGTAATAGGAACATACATATCAATAATAACCTTGGGGCTTCCCTGGTGGCACAGTGGTTGAGAGTCCGCCTGCCGATGCAGGGGATGCGGGTTCGTGCCCTGGTCTGGGAAGATCCCACATGCCGCGGAGCGGCTGGGCCCGTGAGCCATGGCCGCTGAGCCTGCGCATCCAGAGCCTGTGCTCCGCAAAGGGGAGAGGCCACAACAGTGAGAGGCCCGCATACCGCAAAAATAAATAAATAAATAAAAATAATAACCTTGAATGTAAATGGATTAAATGCCCCAACCAAAAGACATAAAAAAAAGGCCTGAAAGGATACAAAAACAAGACCCATATATATGCTGTCTACAAGATACCCATGTCAGACCTAGGGACACATACAGACCAAAAGTGAAAGGATGGAAAAAAGATATTCCATGGAAATGGAATATCAAAAGCAAGCTGGAGTAGCAACACTCATATCAGATAAACTAGACTTTAAAATAAAGACTGTTACAAGAGATAAGGAGGGACACTACATAATGATCAAAGGATCAATCCAAGAAGATATAACAATTATAAATGTTTATGTACCCAACATAGGAGCACCTCAATACATAAGGCAAATGCTAACAACCATGAAAGGAGAAATCAACAGTAACACAATAAGAGTAGGCGACTTTAACACCCCACTTACACCAATGGACAGATCATCCAAACAGAAAATAAATAAGGAAACACAAGCTTTAAATAACACAACAGACCAGATAGATTTAATTGATATTTATAGAACAATCCACCCAAAAGTGGCAGAATACACTTTCTTCTCAAGTTCACATGGAACATTCTCCAGGACAGATCACATCTTGGGTCACAAATCAAGCCTCAGAAAATTTAAGAAAATTGAAATTGTATCAAGCATCTTTTCTGACCACAATGCTATGAGACTGGAAATCAATTACAGGAAAAAACTGTGAAAAACACAAATACATGGAGGCTAAACAGTGTGCTATTAAATAACCAAGAGATCACTGAAGAAATCAAAGATGAAATCAAAAAATACCTAGAGACAAATGACAATGAAAACATGATGACCCAAAACCTATAGGATGCAGAAAAGCAGTTCTAAGAGGGAAGTTTAATAGGAATTCAATCTCACCTCAAGAAACAAGAAAAATATCAAATAAACAATCTAACCCTACATTTAAAACAAATAGAGAAAGAAGAACAAAGAAAACCCAAAGTCAAGAGAAGGAAAGAAATCATAAAGATCAGAGCAGAAATAAATGAAATTGAAATGAGGAAAACAGTAGCAAAGATCAATAAAACTAAAATCTGGTTCTTTGAGAAGATAAACAAAATTGATAAACCCTTAGCCAGACTCATCAAGAAAAAAAGGGAGAGGATGAAAATCAATAAAATTAGAAATGAAAAAGGAGAAATCACAACCAACACTGCAGAAATACAAAGGATTATAAGAGACTACTACAAACAACTATATGCCAATAAAATGCACAACCATGAAGAAATGGACAAATTCTTGGAAAGGTACAATTTTCCAAGACTGAACAAGGAAGAATTAGAAAATATAAACAGACCTATCACAAGCAATGAAATTGAAAGTGCAATTAAAAATCTTCCAACAAACAAAAGTCCAGGACCAGATGGCTTCACAGGCAAATTCTATCAAACATTCAGAGAAGAGCTAACACTGATTCTTTTCAAACTCTTCCAAAAAGTTGCAGAGGGAGAAACACTCCCAAATTCATTCTACAAGGCCACCATCACCCTGATACCAAAACCAGAAAAATATATCACAAAAAAAGAAAATTATAGACCAATATCACTGATGAACATAGATGCAAAAATCCTGAACAAAATACTAGCAAACAGAATCCAACAGCACATTAAAAGGATCATACACCATGATCAAGTGGGATTTATCCCAGGGATTCAAGGATTCTTCAATATATGCAAATCAATCAATGTGATACACCACATTAACAAATTAAGGAATAAAAACCATATGATCATCTCAATAGATGCAGAAAAAGCGTCTGACAAAATTCAATACCTATTTATGATAAAGACTCTCCAGAAAATGGGTATAGAGAGAACCTACCTCAACATAATAAAGGTCATATATGACAAACCCACAGCAAGCATCATTCTCAATGGTGAAAAACTGAAGGCATTTCTACTAAGATCAGAAACAAGACAAGGATGTCCACTCTCGCCACTCCTATTCAACATAGTTTTGGAAGTCCTAGCCATGGCAATCAGAGAAGAAAAAGAAATAAATGGAATACAAATTGGAAAAAAAGAAGTAAAACTGTCACTCTTTCCAGATGACATGATACTATACATAGAAGATCCTAAAGATGCCACCAGAAAACTACTAGAACTAATCAATGAATTTGGTAACGTTGCAGGATACAAAATTAATGCACAGAAATCTCTGGCATTCATATACACCAACAACGAAAAATCAGAAAGAGAAATTAAGGAAATGCTCTCATTTACTATTGCAACAAAAATATGAATACAACACCTAGGAATAAACCTGCCTAAGGAGGCAAAACACTTGTACTCAGAAAACTATAAAACACTAATGAAAGAAATCAGAGATGACATAAACAGATGGAGAAGTATACCATGTTCTTCGATTGGAAGAATCAATATTGTGAAAATGACTATACTAACCAAAGCAATCTACAGATTCAGTGCAATCCCTATCAAACTACATATGGCATTCTTCACAGAATTAGAACAAAAAATTTTACAACTAGTATGGAAACACAAAAGACCCCAAATAGCCAAAGCAATCTTGAGAAAGAAAAACAGAGTTGGAGGAATCAGGCTCCCTGACTTCAAACTATACCACAAAACTACAGTAATCAAGACAGTATGGTACTGGCACAAAAACAGAAATATAGATCAATGGTACAGGATAGAATGCCCAGAGATAAACCCACGCACATATGGGCACCTAATTTATGACAAAGGAGGCAAGAACATACAATGGAGAAAAGACAGCCTCTTCAATAAGTGGTTCTCCGAAAACTGGACAGCTACATGTAAAAGAATGAAAATAGGACACTACCTAACACCACACACAAAAATAAACTCCAAAAGGATTAAAGACTTAAACGTAAGTCCAGACACTACAAAACTCTTAGAGGAAAACATAGGAAAAACACTCTTTGACATAAACCACAGCAAGATCTTTTTTGACCCACCTCCTAGAGAAATGGAAATAAAAACAAAAATAAACAAATGGGACATAATTAAACTTAAAAGCTTTTGCACAGCAAAGAAAACCATAAACAAGACAAAAAGACAACCCTCAGAATGGGAGAAAATATTTGCAAATGAAACAACAGACAAAGGATTAACCTCCAAAATACACAAATAGCTCATGGAGCTATCATATAAAAAGAAAACTCCAGTTAAAAAATGGGCAGAAGACCTAAATAGACATTTCCCCAAAGAAGACATACAGATGGCCAAGAGGCACATGAGAATATGCTCAACATCACTAATCATTAGAGAAATGCAAATCCAAACTACGATGAGGTATCACCTCACACCAGTCAGAATGGCCATTATCAAATAATCTAGAAACAATAAATGCTGGAAAGGGTGTGGTGGAAAGGGAAACCTCCTGCACTGTTGGTGGGAATGTAAATTGATACAACCACTATGGAAAACAGTACGGAGTTTCCTTAAAAAACTAAAAATAGAACTACCATACAATGCAGCAATCCCACTACTGGGCATATACCCTGAGAAAACCATAATTCAAAAAGTGTCATGTACCACAATGTTCATTGCAGCACTATTTACAATAGGCAGGACGTGGAAGCAACCTAAGTGTCCATCAACAGATGAACGGATAAAGAAGATGTGGCACATATATACAATGGAATATTACTCAGCCATAAATTGAGTTATTTGTAGTGAGGTGGATGGACCTAGAAGTAAGTCAGAAAGAGAAAAACAAATACCATATGCTAACGCATATATATGGAATCTAAAAAAAAAAAAGGTACTGATGAACCTAGTTGCACAGCAGGAATAAAGAGGGAGACATCGAGAATGGACTTGAGGACACGGGGTGGGAGGGGCAATCTGGGGCGAAGTGAGAGTAGCATCGACATATATACACTACCGAATGTAAAATAGCTAGTGGGAAGCAGCTGCATAGCACAGGGAGATCAGCTCGGTGCTTTGTGTCCACCTAGAGGGGTGGGATAGGGAGGGTGGGAGGGAGGCTGAAGAGGGAGGGGATATGGGGACATATATATGCATATGGCTGATTCACTTTGCTGTACAACAGACACTAACACAGTATCGTGAAGGAATTATACTCCAGTAAAGATCTATTTAAAAACAACAACAACAACAAACACAGTATGGTACTGGCATAATGACAGACATATAGATCAATGGAATGGAACTTAGCTTCCAGAAATAAACTCATGCATTTACAGCCAATTAAAAAAGAAAATGACATGATGTCTGGGATTCACTGTAAAATCTTTACAAAGAAAAGAAATAATGCAGGCAAGTATGTCAAAATCTTGATAATTATTAAATCTGATGATCAGTATAGAAGGATTCTCTACGTACAAGTGTATCTGAAAACTCATAAATTCAAATTTATAAAAACAGGTGAGGGCTTCCCTGGTGGCGCAATGGTTGAGAGTCTGCCTGCCAATGCAGGGGACACGGGTTCATGCCCCGGTCTGGGAAGATCCCACATGCCGTGGAGCGGCTAGTCCCGTGAGCCATGGCCGCTGCGCCTGCGTGTCCGGAGCCTGTGCTCCGCAACGGGAGAGGCCACAACAGTGAGAGGCCCACGTACTACACACACACACAAAAAACCAAAAAACAAACAAAAAAAGGTGAAAAAAACCTAACAGTTAGAAAAACTCTATAAATCACATAATCAGAGAAATTTGTTACCAAATGCAGCATTTTTCCATACTGAATCCTCAATTCTCAGGACCCACAAATTTCTTCGGTGTACACAATGAAATTGTGTAGCGGCACCTGTCAGCCACCTGGACCAGTTACCTGACAGTCTTTCAGCGCGTTCTGAACCGAAGCCTGATCTCCAATTCGCTCTTGTTGCTTTAGTCTCTTTTCCTGGGTTTCAAACCAAGTTTTCAGACATTGTACGTTATTTTCATATTCTGACCAAGATTCCAATAAGCCTTCCAACAGCTGAATCTGAACAAACATAATGAAATGAAATTTGCAATTTTATTTTAGAATCAAATTACTGGCAGGTCACTATTTCCTCCAGATTAAGAATTCTTAAAAGACAGTCCACTGTATATATGATTAAAAATGAATGTTAAAAAGTATAAATCAATGACCATTACTGGTAAACGAGTAAAGAACTTAAGTCAACTTGAGGCAAAGGAAAAAGACATTAAGAGGCATCTTTAATAAAGTAAAACAATATGAAATATTCAAAGAGCAGTGGGTACATAGACAAAATAATGAACAGGGCTGAAGAACTGTTAGAGCCTTCAGGGGCCAGCGTCTTCGGAAGCAGTTGTGTGCCCAGTGTAGCCATACTATCCGTGGGATGAGTTTTCTTTACAGAGTGTACCTGTTCCTGGCGTTTTCATGAACCATGGACAGCAGAGAGCACTTGGCTCACCTTCTCAGTGACGAGACCCTGCAGGATTTGCCAGCTTTTATTCATTGCTCCAAGTTGCTCAGCAAAATCAGTCTTATCGCTGCGTTTACTTTCCACGTCCTGACTACTGATCTGTAGCACAGACTGGTTCACAAAATCGACAGTCAGCTGTTTACAGTTAATGTCGATCTTAAAACCCTAAAAAGGGAAAGGCGAAAACAAGAAAACAAGCTTATATGTATAAATGTCTTATATTTTACCAGGAGTTGGAAAGCCTTAAGTAACCTTAAGATTAATATTATCACTTGTGTGATTGAGTCCAAATGGCACAATCGGTATGTATTAACATAACCCATTATCTTCAGAAGTTGAATATATATAATATATCAATATACTGAATATAAATTGAATTTATACATTTTGAATGTATAAATATATTGAATTTGAGCTTGTAAAGATTTGAATTTATAGATATATTGAATATACATTTTTTTTTAGGTAGGAAAGTAGAACTGGGCAAATTATATAATCTCACTATAAAATATTTACAAATTATAGTATTTAGTTTTATGATTTCTTAAAATGACACAGAATCTTATTCAAAATTATTCCTAATACTGGACAACTTTCCTACGCCTATAACTAGGGAAGCAGTTTTCTTACTATAGTAGACCTACCCGGTCACTATATATGAAACATATACTTTCAGACCTGATTTCCATAACTTGTGTTTTTGAGTTTCTTCAAATAAAACAGTCCTAAAGTATGCAAAGCTAAAAACAAACAAACAAAAATGTTTAATTACCTTATATTTCTGAAGGTATTCATGAATTGCCTTGTAACCGATGGAGTTTTTAATACTCTCTTCATCCATTTGAATAACATTTTCCATGAGAGAAATCCAAGCCATGACTTCAGAAATGGCACGGCGAGAAGGCAGCTTATCCATTTGCAGCTGCCCATGTCAGATAGAAGAAGTCGCAAGTGTTAAAATTCAAACTCAATTCCTGTTAACCTAAAACTCTATTAATTCCTACTAAAGTACCAACAGAGATAACACTTCTTAATGACATTTTTGGATATTAACCTTGTTAGAAGCTTGAAATTAAACATCAGGCAAACACTGAACAATAATAGTCCTCTTATGTTCACTTGACATCGAATACTATAAACATTGCATAAACACTACCTAATTAATCAAAACACCAGCAGGACGAAAATATTATTCTTATTTTATAGCTAGTTTTATGAGTATAAAAAAGACGTAACTACAAAACATTCAACAGATGTATTTTATTAATTGTCTTGTAAAATCTCTATTATGACTCAGGAATGTTACCACCACACTACAGACTATCATTTTCTAGATTTTTGGCGCTCTCATGTTTATTCCAAAGAGCATAGCCAATTTCCTCAGTCTTTCACTAAAACATACTTAGAATCCTGAATCTTCCTTAACATATCATACATTTATGCAAATGCTTGTAATGACTGAGAGGAACAAAAGCAATCATTTAAAATATTTATGGACTGCTATGTGGGCAGAAAGAGATACAAGTTAATGTGAGATGTTTCCTGCCCTCTAGAAATGTACAGCTGCTGATTAGAAGGGATAAGACATTTATATGAAACACATCTTTACACCTTGTACACAGTGATGAATGCCTAAGAGAGATAGAGATAAAATATCTGGGAGTTCAGGGGAGAGAAGCATAATTTCCAGATAAGAGAGCTACTTACTTCTCTTCCCCTAATTGTTGAATGTCAGCTCTATTGTAGGTAAGGTTATAGGTCTTTTACATATATTATTATTATTAAATCTTCATAACTACCCGCTTTATGAGACAGGTATAGTTACCCATATTTTATTTATGAGAAAACAAAGAATTTAAACATGGACAGACAAGGATTCTAAAACACACACACACACATGATAAAGAAGCCCTCGGAAGACAGGGAATTTATAGATAGGGCATTTGTAGAACCGTTCACTATTTTTTTTTTTTAATTAGAGTATAGTTGATTTACAATGTTGTGTTACTTTCTGTTGAACAGCAAAGTGACTCAGTTGTACATATACACATATCCACTCTGTTTTAGATTCTTTTCCCATATAGGTCACTACAGAGTACTGAGTAGAGTTTCCTGTGCTATACAGTAGGTCCTCATTAGTTATCTATTTTATATATGATAGTGTTAATATGCAATACAATGGAAGACATAAAAGGCGAGACGTCCAAGACAAAGCTGATTTAAGTTTGTGAGCAAAAGCAGGTCAATGTACTTTTCCATCTAATACTGCTTACACCAATTATGACCAATTAATCCGATGATTGTTTCTGTACCTGGTGGAGCTTTTCCTGTACGGCTGGAATATTTGTCAGCAGGTCAGTCCACTGGCCATCAATGTGTGACAGCTCAGAACGCAGGGCAGCTGTGTCCACTTTCTTTAGTCTAAGAAGCTGATTTCCAGTGCTCAGAACAGACGATTTCAAGGTAGATTTGGCATCCACCTCTTTGGAAAACTCCTAAAAGAAGCAGCAATGTTCAAATCAGGATTGAGTAGCCAGACCCTTCATTTAAGAAAGCAGACTACTTTATTACATAAACAAGTTTTCTTTACATCTTGAAGGGGAGTGGTGATATTAAACACTCTGGAGGAAAACAAAAGCAACGCACCCTTGCCCCAAATGAAGGCCAACATTACTTAAACACTGCTTTAAAGAGGCAATGTTGAACCCTACTATTTTGCATAATTATTGAACACACAGAGTGAACACTGACAAATTCTCTATAGCTTGATTTCCTAAGTACATCCATTGACAACTGATGCCCTTTTCACCTGTAAGTCAGGCCTGAAAACAATAAAACTGAATCAAATGCTTTAGATTCTTGAGCTTACCAGAAAAGCGTTCAGATGATCACGGACCATTTCCAGTTCTTGAGGAACTGTCACAGATTGTTGAGTCCAAAATTCTAGCCTGTCTTTTGCAGACTGTAACCAGTGGATGAGATCTGCAGATTCACTTTGATATCTGTAAGGACAGTAATAAGCCTATTAAGTAAACATCCAATTCTGACTTTGTGCTAACCTGTGTTAGTCACCAATGCTAATTTTAAAAGGAGACACAGGGCTTCCCTGGTGGCGCAGTGGTTGAGAGCCCGCCTGCCGATGCAGGGGACACGGGTTCGTGCCCCGGTCCGGGAAGATCCCACATGCCGCGGAGCAGCTGGGCCCGTGAGCCATGGCCGCTGAGCCTGCGCATCCGGAGCCTGTGCTCCGCAACGGGAGAGGCCACAGCAGTGAGAGGCCCGCGTACCGCAAAAAAAAAAAAAAAGGAGACACAACAGATTTGGGAGAATAATGCCCTGGGTTGACACTCTCAAATTCCCTTCTCTTAATATTCATACCTTAAGCAAGTCAGTCTCTCTGAGTTTCAGCTTTCCCATCTCTAAGTTGCAAATAAAAATATCTTTCTCCTACTCCTTCACATGGAGGCTATTTAGAAAATATTTCATGATTGGGCTTCCCAGGCGGCACAGTGGTTAAGAATCTGCTTGTCAATGCAGGGGACATGGGTTCGAGCCCTAGTCCGGGAAGATCCCACGTGCTGCGGAGCAACTAAGCTTGTGTGCCACAACTACTGAGCCTGTGCTCTAGAGCCTGCGAGCCACAACTACTGAGCTCACGTGCCACAATTACTGAAGCCTGTGCACCCTAGAGCCCATGTTCTGCAACAAGGGAAGCCACCGCAGTGAGAAGCCTGCACACCACAATGAAGAGTAGTCCCCGCTCACCACAATTAGAGAAAGCCCGCGCACAGCAACAAAGACCCAATGCAGCCAAAAATAAAGAAACAAAATAAAATAAATAAATAAATTTAAAAAAAAATTATTACATGATTGTTATTCAAAGTTCTTAGAAATAAAGGTGGCATAAAAATAAGGATTTCACTATGTAAAATCACCCCCCGCCACCTCTCTTGAATACCTCCCATTGCCCTCAAGAAAACCTTTACCTTCTCAAAACAAACTTTCTCTTCTTTCTCTCCTTCTAAGATTTACTTGACCACCCATGTACAGTCAGTAGGCAGGGGAGACAACAGCTCAAAGGTAAGAGGTATTGCATAATGCCTGCCTCCCCGCCACATTTTTGAGTACATGTTTATACAATTATACAAGGTCCAACTGGAAGGTTTGTGCTTGTCTTTATTTTCCAAACTCTGTGATAAGTTCCTAGAGGGACCACATCTTTGTCAACTCAGGTACCCAACAGCCTTATAAATACCCTGCAGCACTAATGTAAAAATCTGCAAAAGAGTCACTGTATTACCTGGTCCAGTGTTTCAATATTGTTTCCAATCTGTGAAGTTCCTTAGACACTTTGTTGGTGTCATTTAACCAGTGTTCTCCAAGTTGATTTAGCTGGCTTTCTAGATCTGAGCAGCTAACAGATATCAGAAGTCGTTTCCCATCATCTAGTACCTGATATAATTTGGGCTGGTATTCATTAAGGCTGGATTTCAAATGCTAAAATGATTGAAAATACTGGGTCAAAAGTTGAGATAATGCAATTTTTCTCCCCTAAAGATGATAAGTTCTCCATAATGTTCCCATTACCTTTTAGTCAAATTTCAACTATTGGCACCCAAGTTTCATTAGAAGCTTTGAGACTTTTCATCTATATCTAAGAATATAACTTTAGGTGCACTTAAAACCGTCAAAGTGTAATTATTTCAAGAATAGTGTGACGCCAACACAAAATAATGCCTGGTGGAGGCTAAGTTTTCAAAAAGAGCTCTCTCAAAAATAAGAAAAAAAAAGGCTTTTTAGTGCTCTATTAAAAAACAACAAACTGTAATTATTTCAGGATAGTATGACTTCAGCATAAGAAGCAGAAAACGCTTGGTGGAGGCTAAATTTTCAAAAGGGGCTTTCATTAAAAAAAAAGAAAGACCTTTCTATGTTATATCACGAAACAAATACTGAAAGTACTTAATAAAATATTAGATTGCAAGTTTGTTTAGATGCTGTTAAAACCATGGGAAAGCTTCCAAAGGAACTGTGGCAACTTTTTACACCAAGTTGTCATTTAGACGCTGACCTGGTAGAGTGTTATCCGGTCGATAAGCCTGTCTTCGCTCTCCTCCACCAAACCCACAGTCGGGATGCTGGTCTCCACCACCTCCAGCTGCCTGCTAAGCTCCCGCTGGTTCTCATCCAGATGGGACCATGTCTAGAAACACAGCATCAGTCTGTGAGCTAAACATCCTCATTAAGGAAGAGTAGTCCTCTTCGTGTGCAAATATGCACCTGACAGTCTCTTTAAAGACACGTCGGAGATGCCTGCGTTGGGAGTTTGCTTTGGCAAGAGAAAGACAGCTTTGAAGCAAGTCATCAGATGGTGACCTCGAAAAGCACTGTGAACGGGCTTTCACTTCTGCAACTAACTAGCTGTATGACCGGGGCAAGTTACTACGCTTCTCTGACCTCCCTCATTTTCAACATTAAAAAAAAATGGGGATAATAATATCTTGTCCATTGTGAGGATTATAGAGAATAACGTATGCAGCACACCTGGAACACAGCAGGCAGCTGAAATTCACAGTCTCATCCTTTACCGCAGTGAAAGGGACGGGTGTGTTTACTTTCCAAAGTAAGTGAACTAAATACATTACATTTGCAAATTTAAAAAACCCACACAGACATTTAAGAAATATGAATATATAGTATAGACATTCTACTAAGGAGAAATACCAAATCACTTATCCTAAGATTATAATTTTTAGGGAATTCCCTGGTGGACCAGTGGCTAGGACTCTGTGCTTCCACTGCAGGGGGCACGGGTTCAATCCCTGGTCGGGGAACTAAGATCCCACAAGCTGCACAGCGTGGCCAAAAAAAAATAAAATTGTGATTTTTATTCTATTTAAAATCGGAAAATCTTTTTTTAATCATGTGAAGTCTTTTTCAATAATGTATAGCAAAAGTCAGCAGTCTTTCAGTCCAACTAACGAGATCCCAAATATCGTCATGCCCAGTCTGAAACTGGTATTCATCTAGCTGAACTCACAGTAAGGCACAGGCTTTACCTAAACGTGGACAGGAAACACCAGGGGCACAGGCAACACGTGATGCTGACTCTGAGACACCTCTGAGGTCATAGGAGGCAAATCGCAGGAACGAAGGTGTCTTGCCTGAGGGGTCTGCTGTGCAGTAGGGAGTGTGCTGTAGGGGTGGGGCGGCATCAGGGGCTCACCTCGAGAATGTACTCCAACTCCACACCCCTCTTGTGAGCCCCTTTGAGCACAGCCGAAGCCTGCTCCATCAGGTCTGTGTGGAACTGAGTTTCCCGTAAGACCGCAAAGCTGATAACCTTCCTGAAGAGTGTTTCAGTCAAGATCATATGAGATTCCAGGCCCTGAAAGTACTCCTGCAATTTTTCAGATAGAAAGAGGTCAGCAACTCATTCATTTACTACCTTACAATAAAAATTGCTTCAAACCTGGAAGCTGATGGAACTTGGCTAATATATGGGTGATAGTGGTCCTCCCCTGCTGGCCTCCACTTACCTAGGCACTCACCGCTTCCTGCAGAGACGGGGGTGGGGTGGGGTGGGATGGGGGTCCAGCCTCCTAACTGGCCTCTCCTGGCGCCCACTCAAAGCACCTACATTGTGCTGTACTGCAGATACTCTGTCCCCAGAACAGAGCCCTTCAGAAGCGAGCTGCTGCTGACACACTCGTCCGCCCTCTCCACTCCTCCTGGTACCATCTGGGTGGACACTTGCTTCCTCCACCACAGACACTGGCCTCCTTTGTCCCTGGGACACATGAGAGGCCGCTCCCCACCTTCAGCCTCTGCCTGCCCTCTACCTCCTGCAATGTCCTCACTTGACACATTCACAATTTTTCTTCCTCCAGGGCTGGGCTTGAGCTCTACTCTTCTGTACTTAATACTCATGGCCAAGCACAGCTGGACACACACCAATTGGCATTCATATTTTTAAATTTCCCTCAGAACATACCTACGCACAGCAGAACTGCAGGCCTTGCACAACCCTACAAATGTGTTTTAAAATATTACTTTCTATATATAAAAATCCCCAGAAGATGGGGAGAAGGTAATCCCATTTCCTGTTCCCAGCACCACGGATGAAACTAAAGGACCAGGGATCGTTAACATCAGCTAACACTGAGTGCCAGCTAACACTACGTGCCAGGTGCCCTATGAACACTTCGGCAACTAACTCGTTGAATCCTCCTAACAACCCCTTAAGATAGGTAGTTTTATTTCCCACTTTACAGACTCTGCGCTACTCAGTCTAATGCAACATGCCCAGGGTCACACAGAGCTCTCCCTCAGAAAATGGTCCGGTCAGGAGAAGCTAGAACCATTATCTTCAACTGACAATTACTATATCATAGAATCTTAAAGCTGGAAGAGAACTTGGAAGTCATTTAGCCCAACGTTCACAGAAAGCCGATATTCCTATTACAACCCCGTCTCCCCCTGACAGCCTTGGATGGACTTCTCATGGCCAGGAGGGGGTGTGTTCAATGGCAGCCTACTCCTTTTAGAGTTCTTCATCTACTGAGCTTTATTTCTCTGTTATTTATACTCATTGATCCCAGTTTCCCCTCTGGAATAACTCAGGATGATATTTTATTGCTATGGTCAAAGATTTGAGAAAAACCAGCTGTGAACTTTAAAGCAAAGTTTTCAAAGCCAAATGATAAGGCTTTAATAAATCACAAAGTTTTGGACAAAAACCTCTGGGAAAAGTAGCAACAAGTACAATTCTCCACGCCGCCCCCCACCCCCACCCCCAAATCTACCTTTATAAGCCACCAAAGAGCTACGTGATGGTAGAATGATAATCGTCTGTAATCTTAGGGAATCTTTAAAGTTTCCTCATAAGAAATTTCCACTATCTGGGAGGTTGAGTCTCTGAACTGGCAAAACTGTTATTTTTGTAATATTACTAATAATGCAATTTGTGTGTGTGTGTGTGTGTGTGTGTGTGTGTGCATTAAACAGGCATTCCTTCACTAAGGAGCAGTGTCTAACCTGAACTTGGTTACGGTACACACTGATGGAACACTCTCAGGCTTCCCAAGTCTGGTTATATAGGAAAAGCACTTGCTGTCCCCAGGAAGAAACTCCTGAGGCCCACGGTAACCAGAGGCGCATGTACTTAAGGACCAGAAGAGCAAAGTGATGCATGTAACAGACATAAAGCCAGTCCAGAGCTGAGTGGGCAGCTCTGCATTCCCAGAGCAGAGTGGGGAGTTCTCAGCCAGGACAAGGGAAAGCAGAGAGAACACCTAGGACTAGATGAACACATGGGCGTGAGGGATGCAAAGGAAAAGGGCAGAGTTAAGAATGAAGCTGGGCTCCTTTGAAGAGAGTCCCTGGGTTTCCTGTCCACTGCAGTTTACGAAGGAGAAAGCATGGCTGACAGTGATCATTAAAATTACTGGTATGGTTGGTATTCTTTGTTCACTTACAGAATTACAGGAATATATACTCTCTAATTTTTCTGTGCTATTGACTGCCAGTGGGCTTGAATATACATTTGTTGACCATTTTAAAGAGTAACTTATATGAGTAGAAACTCATAAACGATTGATGATGTTAGGTTTTACTAAATATATGTCAGTGAGTGAGAACGTGCTTTCAAAACTACATTTTCTTTCTCTCTGTTTTTTTTTTTTTTTACCTTATGTTTGTCAAGTAGTTGTTGGATGTCTTCTTTGGAAGACACGATAATTTTCTGGTCTCCTGCCATCTTCTCGCGTCCGGTCTCCAGCAGGTCAGCCAGATCTTGCAGGGCCCTTTCATACTGACCCTTCAGTGCAAGATTCTGGTTCAGGCCGCCCCGCCGGGAGCCAGTGGTCATCATCAGCTCATCGTACATGTCCTAAGAAACAGACAGATACTCACGCTCAATTCAAACCTACCTCTTCATGAGGTACGTTTAACACCTGTGCTCACAGGATGTCAATAGTTTCCGTGGGGTTAAACCGCTGAAAAATTGTTCTTGTGGCTGAGGGAAATGTCATAGAAAATGTAGTTTTAAGTTTTGTCATGCTCTCAAATTTTCTAATTTTAGAGTAACTGAATAGAGCATCCTCAACATTTGGTCTGCTAAGTAATAATCAGATTTGGGACTATTCCTTAAATAAAGAGCTACAGAAACAGAGGAGTTTAATGGGAGCAGAAAGCCTTTAAAACTTAAAAAGGCAATGTTTTTGCCAAATGTGGTGGGGTAAATAAATAACTATTTAAGCAGGGAAGACATTTTAGCGGACGATGATACACCAAATACAAAATTTATTTGAGCCGTATGGACCTGATGAACGTATTATATTAAGGTTTAGCAGGCCCAAATGCCTCAATCTGGAAAAGATCAACTTTAATGCCTATTTACAGCTATGACGCTTGACTCTTACACCTGACATTTAAGTACTGTCGGAAAACTGTCTAAAAAGGACAGAGTCGGGGCCATGGGCTCATCACATGATGAAATGTTAGATAATGGAATGAGATCGTTGCAATAAAAATGTTCTTTTTAAAATAAGAGGTATTTTATTTTCTCAAAAGTAAGAACTTGTGACCCCGTATTGGACTCATACTATTAATCCCTCAATGGTTCTGTAATAAGGCGTGTATGTAGAGAAAACGTGACACACGCACATATTTTTTCTTAATATAACTTAACTGTGTTGACTTTCAGATGCTACACTTTGCTGGTTTACTATCCCAGTATCGTCCTACCAACCTGAGGTCAGATTCTTGCCTAAGTGCCAGATTTAGAAAAACACTAATCCAAAGTGTTAATTCTCTACTCCTGAAAGATGCCAGGGAGTCTGTTTGGATTTCAGCTACCTTTAATTTTTTGCTGTTGCTCTGGAATTGAAACAATGTCTCTTTTCCATTCAAACATGTATGAAATATAAACTATAATTTTGAACTTGAGAAAATACACTTTCTGAAAGTATTAGCTTAAGGATTTTTTCCTTAAAATTTTTTTGGGTGTAGTACAATACAGGGTAGGTAGCCTTTTTTAAACTTTTCTAGGTAGGATTGCCAGTTATTAAATTCTCTACAGTAGAAAATAATATGCCACAACCTAACTATGCTATAATGCTTAGCCATCGGAATAATAATGTCAGAAAAATCTTCAAAGCATGAGAATACAAGAAAATACAAGAAAAGAGTTAAAAAATTTGACACAAGGGTCCTCCAACAAATGCACACAGACTGCCCTGTAGTAAATCTCAAGATATGTCAATTTATTTTATTGTACTAAATATGATAAAAGTTTCAGAAAATGTTCTAAGAGTTACTTGGAAGAAAAATTGGGCCTAAATGACATGAATTTTATAGAGAAAGCCTGAAAAATCAGAGAAAAGAATTTTTTCTTGACTTCCAGTTAAGATGTACCATTGAAGCTGAATGCCATTGGAAGAAAACTGTACCTGGAGTTTGGAGAGTTCTTGCACCCAGGGCTGCTCAATCTGCAGCTTGTCACCACGCCTTTTCAACTCAGTGATTCCCGCATCCAATTCCTTTAGCCCATCTTCAGCCTGCTGTATTGCCTATATAAGATTTATGACATTTTATTAAAACTCCCATAAGCAATTTGCCATGCAAAGCATGATTATCGTGTCTCCTTATTTGTTCCTCTCTTCTCCACCTAAAACATTTTCCATGCAACATAAAAATGATGGTCCCCTATTAAACAGAAAAGTGAAGAAGGCCCTTTATTATACTACAAATCAGATATTTTAAAGGTAAGGAGGTTGGGGCTTCCCTGGTGGTGCAGTGGTTGAGAATCTGCCTGCTAATGCAGGGGACACGGGTTCGAGCCCTGGTCTGGGAGGATCCCACATGCCACGGAGCTACTAAGCCTGTGAGCCACAACTACTGAGCCTGCGCGTCTAGAGCCTGTGCTCCGCAACGGGAGAGGCTGCGGTAAGTGAGAGGCCCGCGCACCGCGATGAAGAGTGGCCCCCGCTTGCCACAACTAGAGAAAGCCCTCACACAGAAACGAAGACCCAACACAGCAAAAATAAATAAATTAATTAATAAACTCCTACCCCCAACATCTTTAAAAAAAATAAATTAAAAAAAAAAAAGGTAAGGAGGTTGGAAGGGCTTAGCATGGAGGGTTGGGAGAACAATGGCTTCCTTGAACAAAAAAGGGAAATGGTGAATAGCACCCTGAAGAAGAAGCATGATTTTAGGACGTCTTTAGAAAAAGGTATTTGCCTAAGATGTTCTAGGGGATTGTGTTCTGGTTTTCTGAAATGCGGTTTTGAGCATCTTTGAAGCGAGATGCAGCGAGGAAAGAGGAAACTATGTTACAGCACGGTCAGAGAGAGCTTACTCCATTGTGAAATGGGAGGGCAAGCAATCAAGTATGAATGTGACAGCTAGCGCTGAGCCTTGTCTTCCCAGGGTGAGGTCTACAGAAGCAGGACAAGGCATCAACCTGGCCTTCAAGGAGCTTCCAGTCTGCTTAGGAAGCCTGAGGAAACAGAAGAAAAGGAAACAAGGCTGAATACAGTTATGTACTAAGCTTGCTGCAGCTCGTCCCTGTTAGAGGACTTCGGAGCAGGGAGACACCAGTGAATCCTGGAGCAGTCGAGGAAGGCTTTTGGAAGAAAAGCAACCGCAGCTGCCCTTGAAGGATGAAAAGAATATGGACTCCAAATGGCAGATGAAACACACGTGTCTTCTTTTCTCTTTCCTGAGTCCCCACTACAACCACTGCCAATATTTTGTTTGCTTGTTTTCTGGGGTGTTTTTCCTTCATAAATCTACAAGGGTAAGGAAACAGAAAAGAGGGTAATACCAACAAAATTTTCCAGCTGAAAATCAGAAGGATACGTGGGAATTGACTTAGGAAATCTGAGAAAGCTGAATCCTGAGCTAGCAGCGTTTCTTTATCACCAAATTAAAGCGACAGGAATCTCTGGAACCCTGGGCAACATGGGGCAGGTGCTACATAAGGAGGGTTGGTGGAAAGCTGCTTAGAGAGCACTTCGATTCCCAGGTCCCCTTCCGCATTCCACACTGGCTCTTCCCTTCCTTGGCGAAAGACTGAAAGTTCATTTTCTCAAGAAGGTAAAACAGATGTCTCTGGACTGAGGGGCACCAGGCACAGTTGTGGGCTTGAGTCCTTGACTGAAAACAAGGGGATAAAGTGACAACACCCACTGAATGCTGAATGTGGATCCCCTACGTCTCCTAGAGTGCTGAAGCCTTGTTTCTACTCTCCAGACAGAAGGGGGTGGGCGGGAGAATATGAAAAGACCAACAGAAAAGACCTAAAAAGTTTGACACGAGGATTCTCCAATAGCCCACACAGATCATCCTTCAATAAATCTCAAAATTGTCAAGCCCCATCCATTCATGAGGTTCCCATTCAGTCTCTCACCCTAAATGTGAAGAGACAACAAAGCATTTCCATATAGCTGAGAAAAGCCTCTAACATGAAAGACAGAGACCAAAATAGGCAAACAAATTAAAAGCAACCTGGAGGGGAATAGATTATACAGGAAAAACCAACAAATAAAAAACTCCCCCCAAGTCCCTCCAAAACCCTTTCAACCCCCAAATCACTAATATACCAGAGAGATTATAAAAGACAATGCATCTATTTAAAAAAGAACAGGATACTACCCAAAAATGGATACTACCTCCCAGTCTCTGAGAAGATTAAATGCATGAGAGCAGATACGCAGAAGTCAACAGAAAAGTTTAGAGTTGAAACTGAGGAAGTTTCCAGAAAGCAGAGCAAAAAGACAGAGAGAAATGTCCCTCGATAAGAAAGTTAGGATTGGACCAGAACATCCAGCATCTGCCTAAAAGGAGTTTCAGAAAGGGAGACAGATAAAATAGAGGGATGAAAACTATTTAAATAACTCTTAGAAAATGTTCCAGAATAGAAAGATGAGAGCTGCCAGATCAAAAGAGCCCACTGAGCCCCCAGCCCAGTGGATGAAACAGACCATCCCCAAGGCATGTCACTGTGAAATTTCAGAACACTGAGACCTTCGGGAATTAGAACAATTTTCAATTCCTCAAGCCAACACTGGAAGCTAGAAAACAATGGAGCAAAAGCCTCCAAACTCTATAAAGAACTGACCAAGAATTCTATAAAGAGCCAGGCTATGAGTAGTATGTGAGCATATGACTGGAACATTTTCAGACATGCAAAACATTGAAAACTATATGTAGCACGCATCCTTTCTTAGTAAGGATGTGCACTAAGGAAACAAGGAAGCAATACAGTAAAGAGAAAGACCTGAAGCTCAGGAAAGAGAAGACCCAGCAGAAGGGAGAAGTGAAAGAAATTCTCAGAACGGTAGTAAAGGGAGGCTGAAGAAGACAGCTGTGCAACAGGCTTATGGGGCAACAGGTCTGTTCTAGGTCAGAATGACACGACTCAAAAGATGAATATATCCCCATGCTTCTGCTACTGTTACCTCTTTAACCCAAGGAGGGTAGGGATGGGATTAGCACTTTTTGAGTTGCTTTCCATTTATTCAGCGAAATCAGGAGTAATTTATTTTTATCTCTGGAATTTACATTGGTTGTATTGGTCAATAGTCAGTAAAAGTGTTACTTGTGATCATACATATCCTAAATTTCACATTAGAAATTCAAGGCAAAGCACTCTTATGGCTGCTCAAATTCTGTTTGGGATTGGGTACATTATAAGCCAAAAATAAAAAGGGGTCCTTTCAAGTAGAAGTTATGACGCAGAAGAATGATTTTCAATTTGGGAAGAATGAGGGATCTCTGTTAAAAAACAGATGAAATCAGGATGCAGAAAGATACATATTCAAATATAATTTTGCAAACTGTTTTAGATGGTCAGAGAGGGAGAGAGATCTAGATATCTCATCCTATAGGGAAGTATTTGAGGTGGTCTGTATTTCAGGTGATTCCCTATGGCCTCTACCCACAGAACCATTAGAGGTCTACTGAAACTAGGGTATGCAATTCTATTAAAGCACACATTTTCATAATTACTTAGTTTATGAAATGGGATGTTCTGTGTAACATCCTTCCCATTGCCTCCCTCCTCCTGAGCTGTCATGTCAAGCACCAGATGCAGGAGTTGGCACTGACACTTATCCTCACCCCCAAACATCCCTAGTGACTTTCCACTGCCAGTGGTCTCCAAGGTACTCACCCAAAAGCGCCCAAAAGTGTATAAGATGATCGGTGAGAATGAAACACTATGTCTTTCCTTTATATACAACCACATGCATTTTTAATTTGCAGTTGTGTGTATGCTTTATAACACAGTACCTGCTTATAATTTATAAATAAGTAAATACACACATATTTGTGATGTGTGCTTATTGTTTTAACCAATGAAGTGCGCAAGCAATAAAGTTGACCACTCATTTGTAGAACAAAGTCCAAATTCTCTGACATTCAACAGGCTCTATAAGTTGCTTCAAATTTTCTCTTTGAACCCTACTTCCCCTCAATCACCTTTGTTCATTGTTCAGTTCAGCCAAACAGGATTACTTGCTTTTCTCCCGAAGTGCCCTGAATGGTCTAACATTTATGCCTTTGTTCTTGCTGTTCTTTTTACTAGAACACCTTTCTTCCCAGTCTCTGTGTGTCCAAACTTCCAAGTCCAGTTCGAATTTCCCTTTACAAAATTTTCCCTAATCCTACCACCGCTGAAGGTAATCTCCCAGCTTCTAAACATCCATAGTGCTTCATGTGTAATGCTACCAGGACGGTCTGACTCCCTGTCGAGTGTCACTGAGGTTCATGTCTAATCTCATTGTTAGGTGGCAAACACCTTCAGGTCAGCATCTGTCACTAACACCTTTTCCTCTCTCACATTTCCTGGTTACACACAGAAGTAAGTGACAGAGTCAATGTAATCTGTAAACCTGGTACTTAAAAACAAAATAGACGACAAACAAAAATGCTACAGTAAGCCATTAATATTCCAAAGAATATGTGGAATTTCATAGTAAATCAGATCTACTCATCGCACTTGCTCTTATGGAAAAAGGCAGCTGTAAATACCTCTATTTGCTCTGCCACAGGCTGTTCAAACACATTTGCCAGTTTCTGCAGAATGATGTACTTGTGGTCAGCCAGTGATGCAAACAGCACCTTCAGATCATTCTAAGGAGGAAAGCAACAGGAAGGCTTAACATGTGTAACAGGAAATTCAAAATGGTTGTAAATATAACACACATTCTTAGAAATAATATACAGGGGTAGGAATTTAACTGTTTCCAGAAGAAACAATATTATCTTATGGGAAAGTAAAAGGAATTGGTAACAATTTATACAAGTGCTAAAAAATTTACACAGTGCTGGAATTTGTTATACAAAGCATTTCCAACACAACACAGATGGAGACGAAGTACACAAATAAAAAGCAATATTGGTCACCCAAATGTTCTTGTTATTTCTGTAATAAATGAGCACATTTAAACATTGCAGCAGAAATATTACACTAAGGACTTCTAGCTAGTAAAACAACCTGGAGGTGTTGTTGTGTTTGGGGGAAAAATATTATTCTTAAGAATAATTATGATCCTTTTTTTCCTCTCTCCTCTCCTTCTCTCTCTCCCTCACTTCCTTCTTTCTCTTATTTTCAAAGAATTTGCACAAGCTTATAAAAAGCCATCCAGAAGTTTAGAAGATAAACATTATTCACAATGACCCAAGACATATGAAAAGACAACACAAAAAGATCTTAGTTAAGCCTATTCATAAACGTTACTCATTTAAATGTCCAAATATACTTATATTGAGTTAACTTTGTACAGAAAGGAGATAACTCTCAGACTTTTGATACTCAATTCTAAAAGGAATAATGAACTAGAACAAAGCTTGAATTATAACATTTTTAATTTTTCTCCTGAAATATCAACAAGTAAGCTCTATTTCTTATTAGTTAGAAACTGCTGTGATGGGCTGGTTGCTCGTCATAGGCTGAAGTCTGACTTCTCAGATTCTCTTCAGCGGGAGCTGATCGCATGTGTGTATGGTACCAAGATGCAAAAATTCTGACTGTCTCATGAGTAGAAGGATAATCACACCAAGAAGAAAAGAAGTCTTTAAGGATATATGGCAGCATTATAACACAAAACACGAGGCTGAAGCAAAAGAGTAGGTGTATTATGCAGTTTAAAAAGAAAAGAAGAAATAGAGCTGAACGTGAGATTTAGAGAAAAGCATACGGTCCTCAGAGGCAATAACTGCTACTAACCAAAACCCAAACCAATCTGCAAGCCTAGCTGCAGACTAGACGAGAAGTTATAAGAACAGCACTGGAAAAACGATGCCAGAAACAAGGGTTCTGCTTATGCGTTATGATAATGCTGTGTCATCAGCCATGCTCAGGGTAAGGCCACGTGGGCCATTGGAACCATGACACATTTATCTGTTTATATGCCTAAGAAAAGAGGTTCCCATTCATTTGAACAGATTCAAAAGAAGTAAAGTCCTTATTACCTACATGTATTTAGAAAAACATTAGTTCCGTTAATCTAAATGAGTAGATAAGTATAAAGGTGGGTTAGAAATGAAGAGGGTATACGTATTTCCTGTGTATCATCTTTACATGTTTAATAGCACATTTTCTAGATTAATCATATTCTACTCCAGGTAACAGAGAACAGAGTTCACATTTCTAGAAGCTGCACTAATTACTAGAAGAGACTAGCCAAGAAGAAAGTAAAGCAGAGAATATGACTGATTTAAAAATTACTAAATAAAAGACTTTGAGAGGTGCTTATAACCATATGGATGTTGGTATTTTCTTAAGAATGAAAATCCAAAGGCTTTAACCATTTCTTAATACCACACTTGTGATACAGCAGGGTATTTAAGGTATCTATATACTACACACATAACAGATATCACAATTTTTTTCTTACAGTTACTGGAATTACTTGTAGGGCATAAAGAGGTGGGCTTCTAGCTGTTTGAGAAACAGGAAGTTTCAAGTTTTAAAATCATTTGTGTTACCCTGCTCATTCAATAAGAAATTCTTTCATTATTTACTTTTTAAATAAAATATTCAACTATAAAAATGTCTCGGAAATTTATTTGGGTTTAAGTCTATGAATAAAAGTTTTAAAAATACAGAATAGGTGATAATTAACTTGTGTTCCACGTAGATAACACACTTCTACATAACATCTACCCATTTTCCAGATTGTTGGGTATAGGATAACGTTAGCGTCTGGCAAGAGCTAATACTCAAAAGTTAACTGGGGGCTTCCCTGGTGGCCCAGTGGTTGAGAGTCCGCCTGCCGATGCAGGGGACACGGGTTCGTGCCCCGGTCTGGTAAGATCCCACATGTCGCGGAGCGGCTGCGCCCGTGAGCCGTGGCCGCTGAGCCTGCGCGTCCAGAGCCTGTGCTCCGCAACGGGAGAGGCCACAACAGTGAGAGGCCCACGTAACACACACACAAAAAAAAGTTAACTGGAAAATGAAGGCTACCATTCCAATAAGCGCTGAGCACTGAGAGTATACCAGGTGCTCAGTGCAAAGTAAAATAAAATGGTTTGTGACTTGACTTTTAATTATATTAACATTGGAACCCCTTCTCTCAATTAAATTGGAGCACAGACATTTTGAAATGTCAGTTTTCGTTTGTGAGCTGGCCACCAGCAAGTAGAAACTTGTTGGCAGAAGAAAAATAGAGAAGATGATTGAAAGAGAATTTCAAGATTACTTGTTCTTCTCTTGATCCTCTACCCAAAATAAGTTCCAGAGTATTATTCATGCTTAGTTCAGTTTTTACTCTGAGACTGGCTATGCTTACCAATAACAATTTAAAAGTACCAGAGACACTAGCATAGAGAACGCAATTTGAAAAAGGGAAACATGCCTCCCAGTGATACACCCATTTGCACTTTTAACCCACCTCATTCATGGCCAATTGACTAGAATGCTATTAAAACTCGGTGTGTTATTTTATGCAAGAGGAATTTTAGGGTAATGAAACAAGTTTCCATAAGCTGCACAACAGTTTAGCTGATTTTAGACATACTATGTACAGATGTACATGCAATCAGATCTTGCATTCAAGACCAAATACCCAAATAATCAACCCCAGGTTTTCTAACTGAAAGGAAAATGCTCTTTCCTCTCTGTGTACTACACAGCATGACAGATACAAATGCAAGCATCCAATGCAGGTCATTCTTCTAAGCCACAGACTTGCCCCTTGGTCCATGGCACTGCTGCTCCCACCTGTCTTTTCTGTCAGCCAACGCCCCCCAGATGCTCACGTCAGAGTCCCTGGAGTTCCTCAGCAGTGCCCCTTTCTCTTGTTGCCCAGATCCAAACAGACGCTCCCCTATTGATTCTGCCTTCCAAATATATCTTGAATAAGTCTACTTTTCTCCAACTCCCCCGCCATCATCCTAACAATATAAAATATACAAACATTCTTTGAGTCAAATCCTGGCTCCAGTTCTTGATGGTTATATAACCTTGGAGAAATAATTTAACTTTTCCACTGGTTTTAGATCCTATATCTATTATCATAAATACTACTATTAATTGCAGCAACAGTAACAAAACTTGCTGAGCGCTTACTATGGTTCAGACGCTGTTTAAAGTATTTTACACATTTTAACTCATTTTGTCCTCACAAAGCCCTAAAAGGTAGTTACTGTGGGCATGGTTTAATAGTTGAGGATACTTAGGTCAGAGAAGCAGCTAAGGTTATACAGCAGTAGGTGATAAAAATCATAATATTATTATTATGTCAATAATACATGTGAAGATTTCTTGTGAGTAGAGAAATGATACACAAATGTTTGTGATAATTTTAGTTTATAGTTTTAAGAATGTAAACTACTGGAAGGCAATGATAATTTGTCCCTCTAGATGAATATCTAGAAAATTCCACATTTCCTGGCTAGTGGTATGTTTATTTGACACTTTACAGTATTTTTTTGGAAATCAAAATTTTACATCAACCCCTTGGCCCTAATTACATGTATTACATGAATCTATTTTATAAATCTTCTGTGTTCGCTACAAATAAAATTCAACTAGAATGTAAGTATTCCCAAAGGATGCTTTTTATTACTTCCTGCATGTTTCTTTGGTCTTATGTTTTAAACTCCAGTTTTATCAACTGGAAAGTATCATTATAATATGCCATATATATGAGCTTCACTGGTTGAATTTAAAGTTCTATTCAGCCCTAAGTTTGGTTGGCTGATTTTCTCAACCTTCCACTTCTAGGAGCATCAAACTTTGTTTTCTATTCCTTGAGTTCAATCCCCTTGTTTTTCTGTAATGTTCTTGCCCTTTGTACCTTTGAAAAAAAAGGTAGGTCTATATCTATATAAAAGGTAGGTCTATATCTATATACCTCGATAGGTATATAGGTAGGTCTATATCATACCTCGATAAGATCCTGTTTATTGCTGAAGGTAGCTGGAATATGGTGAAACATCTCCTGATAATGTCTTACCTGGAAATTTAGTATTTGCTGAAGTCTTTCCTTCATCTGATGACATCGCTGATTTACTACTGAGTCTAGCAAAGATAACCTGCCCAAAAGACAACCCAAAGTGTCTTCAATAACATCTCGGTTATCACCATTCTCTGGAAAGGCTTGGGAAAACAAGTTCTTGTTCTTATCCATTTCTTCAGACATTTCCTTAATATCTTTGGCAAGAGTCTGGGGTTGACAAGAAAGTACATTTCAATGTTTAGATCCATGAATTTACATACAGATCGAGTCATTTCCTCATAGGAAGTCCACTATATCTCTCATACTGCTCAGTGATAATTACATCTAAGGCAAGTTGGACCACTTCATACACTTCTGTAAATATTAGGCAAGTTACTGTTATTTTCCTCAGAAACTTTACATCATTTGCTAATACTAATATATAATAATTGGTGAAAAGATGAGTTTTCTAAAGTGCCATTTAGAAATTCATAATTCTTATTTTTAGTCTGTGTTTCATATGGGGAAGCTTTGCAATATTCAACAGGGTTCCTACGGAGTCCTCAGCTTTTTCCACCTCCTACATACACAAGACAAAGAATAAAAATACAAAACATAAATATCTTTGACAGCTTTTTATATTTAGGCAGTTCTTTTCTGCATTATGCTGCTTGGAAATACACCTCATTTGTCCCTTACTAGAACTGCTTTACGCTTGACCTTCTTTATACGCACCATTAATTATCCAGTGTCAGCATTTCAAGTGCCGTGTAATGTCATACACCCACAGACACGGGCTGCCAAACTTACCTCTTGGTTAAAGAGGCAAGTTTCCGCCTCTGCTGGTAAAAGTGCTGTGGCAGCAAATAAACGATCCTCCACATCATCCAGCCAAGTAGAGGTAGCCGAGACCCCATCGTATAACTTCTGTTCCAAGTCAGTGTTCTGCCTCTTTGTCCCTCCACCCTGAGAAAAAAAGGAAGGAACAAAGGATTAATTACAGTGTTTTGAGGAATTAAAGAAAAATACCAGGATGAGATGCTGGGGTCCAGTGGCTCTGCCTTTCCGGGGCTAATCACTAGCGCTGGGTCTCAACAGCTCACGCCCAGGGGTGGAGCAACCCCCTGGGGTCCCAGATCCACAAGCAGACCAAGCGCACCACCCTACCTGGGCTGAAACCTCCTCGAAGGCCTGGTTCAATCCATCCAGCAAAGACGTCACCGCAGATTTATCCTGGGCCTGTCCGTCCCCTTTGTACAGTGGCATGCCAGACAGGAGCCGATTTGGCCTGCTGTAAAGCTGTAGGCAGACAGGAGAGCTTAGTTAGGACCAGTTGTACTCTATCCAGGTGTTCTCATTTAGAAACGAACACTGAAGCGGATGCTGGAAAAACTGTGTTTCTGGAAACCTCTGCCGGAGAAAAACCACCTTACAACACACCACGTCCACTAAACATGATGACCAGATTCAGCAATGGCAATGTTTCCCTGATGGACCGAGAAAAAAAGAAAGAGAGAAAAGAAAATAGTGGAAAAAAATGCCTGAATTCTTATCATAGCCTTCCTCTCAACTTAATCTTGGTTTTAGCACAACCCATGATGAAATAATTCAGCCGAAATACCAGAACTAGACTGATCCCTTTGCTTTCATGATTCCTTTACTTCCCCCCTAAACTCTTTTAGGCAAACACAATGTCTCCCCACTAAGGACTATGATATGGCCTAGCACTCAAACGTTTTAATGATGTTTCTGCTCAAACTCAGTGTCCTGTAATTTTTTAGAATACCTCATCTTGTCCTTACTTTTCAGGCTGATTAACTCATTATCCTCTAAACATGCCAGGCTCATTCCCCACTGTGGCTGGATGCTCACCACCCAGCATCTCTTTATAATCCACTGCCTTAAATTCCACACCTCTTCTACTTTCCACTTTTTTTTTTTTTTTTTTTTACTTTTGTTTCCTTTTTAATTCCCGCTAATGGAGCCTCCCCAGCTGCTTAATTTTTCAGAAATGTCTCAAGTATTTCCTTAGTTGGGTTACAGGTTCCTAGGAGCAGAAGCCATAGCTCATCCTGAGGCCAGGTGTTCTGCAGAGATGCTAAATACAGTGGAAGTGAACAAAGAAACATTGCTCTGAAAGACTGATGCCTCTTGACCTAATGAACTTGAGGCAAAAAAAAAAAAAAAAGTGCCTGTTTTTACACTTGAGATTAGTTAAGTATATCATCCAAGTGTACAAAATTGTCAGTAAGGTAACATGAAAAATGAGGGACTTCTGAGTTAAACAGACCTGCATCTCCATCCCAGTTCGGCCTCTTCTTAGTCACAAGACCCTGAGAAATTATCTAATCTCTCCAAGCCTTAGCTGACTGATCTACGAAGAGAGGTAATGTCAACCTCACCACAGCATTGTTATGTTAACACCTAGAACACAAAATATGTTCCTAATAGATCATTCCCTTTCTTTCTGGAAACTCATAGCCGGACTACTTCTTCCTGTACTTTTCTCTCACTTCTTCTCACCAAAGACAAGAAAGTGCTGACAGGGCACTGAGAGAAAAAGCAGCTCTCCCAGATGAGAGCAAGTATGGCGGAGACGTCCAGGTCAACAATGCTGGATGGGTGACTCATGCAAGTGTTTAAGCTGAATGGACAAGAGGCAGAATCAGGGGTCGGGCATTTCACGAATGAAGAATATTAAGTA
Source organism: Monodon monoceros (assembly GCF_005190385.1). Taxonomy (NCBI): domain Eukaryota; kingdom Metazoa; phylum Chordata; class Mammalia; order Artiodactyla; family Monodontidae; genus Monodon; species Monodon monoceros. The sequence goes on from NW_021703771.1 coordinate 75,009,270, forward strand.
AGCATGGAATGTGACCAGAAATATCCCAGATTTATCTGGCTTAGGAGAGTCAGAAAAGGCTGCAGTCCACCATTTAGGACTGTAAATACCACTTATAGACAAAGGAATGGGGAAATCCTATAACATGAATAGTGCTGTTCTGAAGTCCAGGAGATCTACATCGGCAATCAAGAACTCAAGCCATGAGTCTGAGGAATGTTTGATCAGGGGTGTGAAGAAGGATTCATTCAAACACAGGTAGGAGGTCCATGCAAAAGGTATAAGGGCCCTGTGTGCCAGGGTGGAGTATGATTTCGAGACAACTGCCTCTGGAAAGGGAGGGCTTTCTATTCTCCAGGGCCAGAGCTGGTGGTGTTCCTGTGGACAGAGGCAAAGAAGGCCCTGGCCAGGGAGTGAGAAGGTGTGAATGCCACAAGAGGCTGTAAACGGAGACAGAGGTGAATGGCTCTGTATGACTTATGCACAGCTCTCAGCAGATGGGGCACCTTTAGACATCCCCCTTTCAGGTGATCCTGGCAAGGTGTACCTGCCCTACAGTGCCTGCTTTGTCAGCTCCTGCCTTTCCCTCCTCTGTAATTATTGATACCCTTTCTCTTCCGGGGTCAGCCTCTCCCAGCTCCTAAGCTAGTCCGGAGCAGAGCAGTGAAAACAGCAGCTTCCCCAGATCCACAGTGAAGGTCTTAGAACTTGCTCTGATGATACCTCCATGGTGGGACGGCCAGAGCAGGGCTGACCCAGGACCTGGGCTAGGCTTCTATCTCCAGCATCCTGCTGGGCCACAGCTGTGGTGAGCATCACAGGCTTCCCTGACTAGCTCTTAAGGGGTGAATCCCTCTGACTCTCTGCTGTTCTCAGGCTTCTGCTTAGGGTGAACTCATAGCTATTATCTATCTGGAACCTTCTATTGCTATATTTAATTCCACTGGATTTGGCTTGCTTGATGGAACCAAGTCCAACATCACAAGTACCCACCCATCTTGGGAACCAGCCTACAGATGGGCCAGTGACCACTGTAACTGACCCCTGAATTCCCCTCCCTTTAGCTCCACTGGGGTCCCAGTGTGTTTCCCAGTAAGATCTTCTGAAATGATTAAATACTGGAAGTAGCAAAAGACAATAAGATAACTTGATAACTTACTGACAAATTTGTAGCTTTTTTTTTTTTTTTTGGTCTGGATGTGTATATCCTTAATTTGCATCCTTAATTTTCAAAGTTGTGGGAAAAAAGGGTGGGTCCATTTGAAATTTAATGGTTTACGCTAACGAGTCATCCGATATTAATCTTCTCTGAGGAAAACAGTATCTAGAAGTCAAATAAACTTCCACATATCATTATAAAGGGATATGTGAAACAGGCTTGTTAAGAAGAGTATAGGATGAGTAATTTTTTTATGTCTTATTTTGGAATTGATAATGAAATACAGGTTGTTGCACAGTTATATTCACTCCCATAGCATAAGCTGTACATCTTTTATATTAGTTAATATGTAAAAGCAAAATGTTCGATACCACTTGCTCTTGTTCGTGTTGTAGAACATTCTGAAGCAGTTTCTGCTTGGTGCTAAATTCCTGATGGAGGCTTTCCCATTTCATTCTCATCTGGTCTTCAGCAGGTGATTTCTGCCCTTCCATCCCCAACTCCTGGGATAACACATCAGGTTTTTCGCTATTAGAAGAATAAATAATCTAAGTTTACAAGGTGTGTAAAAAGGCAATAAGTTCTAGGTAATTTATTATGTGTACTAGATCTGGCTTCTAAAATTGGAACCAGATTATTTCAGTCATTAGCTTATACTTTAAAAATATAAATTAAAATAGAAAACTTGAGACTAATAGTAAAGCAAGTACATTCTTACTCATATAATTGAACCATGAGCACAATAATTAAAAAAATACACTGAAAATAGCTCAGCATTAAAGATAAAAATAATCGTAACTTTTAGAACCAGAAAGTAGACGATAAGATTTGTATCCTTTGACAAACAGCCCACAAACTAATTCAAAAGCCCTAAAAATGCTGCCTCGTCTATTGAGAGTTTTCACCCTGAGTCCAAGGAAAATACTACAGAACAGGTTTCAGGACATGCAATAGGAGTACAGAATGTGGAAGGGTCATCCTTAAAGAGAGGCATAAGGTAGCATCTGAGACTATGGCTCTGGGGGTGAGACAGATCTGGGTTCCCTGTTCCAGCACGTTAGATTTGTGACTTTGAGTAAGTCACTTCACTTCTCAGAGCCTCAATTTCCTCATCTTTATTTTTTTATCCTTTTGGCTGTGCCGTGCGGCACGTGGGATCTTAGTTCACCGACCAGGGATCGAACCCCGGCCCCCTGCACTGGAAGCGTGGAGTCTTAACCATTGGATCGCCAGGGGAGTCCAATCTTCTCATCTTTAAAATGAAGATAGTACCTATCTTGCAGAAGTATGAGAATTAAATTTAGAGAAGATATGCATAATGCCTATGACCCTATCTGGTCAAAAACAGCCACTCAATCAACGGGGCCTAATGATAATGGTAATGGCAATGATAAGAATCTGGGGGACCCAAGTTCCAATAGGTCCTAGTTTGTCAGGGGTTTTGAAGTCCTAACTAGAACCATGTCAGCCGAAAGCCATACTAGATAGCCATTACTATTACTTTGATGGAAACTTTTGTTCAAGTGAAGAAAAAAAAATAACCAGTTCATTGGCAGAATAATACTATATACTACCCCAAAGCCAATTCTTTTCAGAATAAGCATTCAATACAATAGCTTCTTTAGGTAGGTCTGTTGAAGTAAACCTTAAAAAATTATCTATAAGGCTGTGATGCAGCACTTCTAGGATATAACAGAATCTTTCTCACCTGCACACCTAAAGACATGTAAGAGGTTAAGTTCAACAATGCTAGTAATAGCAAAAAAACAAACAAAAAAAAATGGCAACAATATAAAGGCCCATCAATAGGAAAATGGGTAAGTTGTTACTGTTACAAGTTAAAATACTGTTAAGCAGTTAAAATGAAAAAACTAGATCTGTATGTATCAACATGGATTGCTCTAAAAAAGTAATGCTGACTGAAAAAATATCAACATAAAATTGATACCTCTAATTTTGTTTGTTATCTTAGTCTCTGGATTTTTCTGCCTTTTTTTTTTTTTTTTTCCCTTTGGCCTCATCCCACGGCTTGTGGGATCTTAGTTCCCTGACCAGGGATCAAACCTGGGCCCTCGGCAGTGAGAGTACAGAGTCCTAACCACTGGACTGCCAAGGAATTCCCTAAGGATTTTTCTGCTTTTTAAAAAGCATTTTTAATAAAAAACAAGTTTTAAAATTCTTCTGAAATTAAATTTCTTTATTGTGCTGTTTTTTGGGGTGGTGGACTGCAGTGCATCACTTTTAATTCATTTATATTTGCATAACAATTTAGTATAAAACCTGGGGATATTTGGGAATTCCCTGGCGGTCCAGTGGTTAGGACTCCGCTTTCAGTGCAAAGGGCTTGGGTGCAATCCCTGGTCAGGGAGCTAAGATCCTGCAAGCCGTGTGGCCAAAAAAGGAAAAAAAAAAACAACGTCCTGGGGATGTTTAATATGTATATATTCTTATGTTTAAGCATTGACACATATATAATGCCACCAGCAAATTAGTCTTAAATAAGAACACAGCTTTTCGTTTCCCATAGAAAATATCCTTCTTTTCCTTTGATATTTATATCAATTAATTTCCAGTTGAGTTTCCTTAGTGATCTTGGAAGGACTCCTCCATCAATTCTCCCGTACGTCACATAGTACTTATTCTTTATTTATTAAATTTGTAGCCATGAAGCAAACCATGCCCGTCCCACAGGGATTTTCTGACATAAACCAATTCACACTTGATAGTCTTAGAAAATCAGCTAATATGCTGAAGGCTGAATATATAAAGTTTTTCCCTAGCAACGTTATTCTGTTCTTTTAAAAATATATACATATATTTTTCTTTTGACTTCTGGATAGCGTTTAATTTATGGTTGTTTGTTTGCTTGGTGTATTTACCTAAAGGCTTGAAAGGCATGGCTGCTCTGTCATCAACTAGATTTAAAGGAGATTTTTCTAAAGATTTTGTATAAAAATTAAAGAGTTTATAAGTATTTGGAGTAAATGTTCTACAGAAAGCCAGTACTGCACTGCAAATTTCTCTTTAAAATATTTTTATATTTGAACGCGCAATTTATAGCTGTTTGTCTTTCATTTGGCTCCTTTCCAAAGCTAAAGGCCAAGGAAAGAAAAGGAAATCATGGCAAGAAAGTTGCAGAATATTCCTACCGCTGCTTTTCGTGACTCTACATACAATGAGGAGGCAATGTGTGGATGGGTTCTTTGTAAAAACAGAGTTTGGCAAAAATATTCAGAAAACTATGAGGGATGAATAAACATCTTAGAAGAACTGGGAACAAAAGAAAATGCAAAGTGAAGGCAAGTCTCTACTCAGAGTCGAAACAGCGTTCCTCGTTTTAGATTTATACAGACACATGTTTATGGCCTTATCAGCATTTTTAAGCCTGAGGACAACAGAGACTTTTAAAACCCCATTATATTTTAACACAATGTGTACAGTATTAGGGTTATTTTAATGGAATTCCTGACCGTAGATGTTATTCATTCCTATTGTATGCATTCATTCCTATTCTTTTAAATTGATATTTATTAGTTGTATCAATATTTTTACTGCTTTTTGTTTTGTTTGTCTTTCCTTGAATATCTTCCTATTTCTTATATGTATATACATATATAGTCAACACGCATGTCATATGTCAGCAACTTTATGTCAAACTGAATAACCTTAAAAAAAAGGAAAGAAAAATCTCCAAATCTACCCTCGCCAAAGTTACTTTTGATCATCCACATCTACTCTGGTTCTTACTCATACATGTACTATACATTCAATTTTATATCACATTTTTTACTTAGGACCACATATACATTTTCTGATATTGTTACATAATTTTTTGTTAAGATTATATAGGCATAAAATTTTTCTTAGGCCTTTTTTTTTTTTACTAATAGGCATTTCTGTCTTTTTAATTATTTGGTATTATAAATAATATTTCAAAAGTCATCTTTATACCATGTAGTTCCTCCAAACAAATGTTCAGAAATGAAAACATTGGAGGCCATGGAGTTAAAGCTCTTTGACGCATGATGGTTGTCAAAGGATTCTGCTAAATTTCAACCGTTAGCATTGCATGAACACAGAGGTTTCGCTGAAAGTTTTTTTTTTAATGTTTTAGATTTTAAAGATACTTCTCCTATATATCCTTTCAGTTGACATTCACAATGTTCACAGCACAGCCCTTCTGTGATGATGGTAGTCAATTATTACTCTAATTCTATTGATAAGCAAACAAAGTCTCAGAGTTGAGTTACTTTTCCATGGTGACAAATACAGAACTGGAATAAAACCCAGACCTGCCTCAAAATACAGGGACACTTCCACTCTTCTTCAGTTTATTTTCCTTCCTACCTTTTAAATCAGAATCTTCAACCTGAAAATTCTCCACTTTCCTTAATTTTTCTTCAACACTTTACTTTCCTGTGTAAAAGACTTTCAGTCTCTACTCCAAACCAGGACTCAAAGCTCAATGACTTTATATATAGAAACTGTAGAAACAGATCATCAAGAAAACTCAAGATACTTAGAAGGCACATACATTTGTTTTTCAGAATGATATTAGGGGAAGATTAGCTCTGGTAGGGAAAATGTTTTGCAGTTAGATATAATTATTCAGTTAGAAACATCATGAATCTAATTTTATAATGCATGTCTTATTCGATTTTAAAAATGAACTTAGCATCTTCTATAGACAGAAATGCTAAGCGTAGTGGAAAGAGGGTAAGCAAGTTAGCCATTATAACTACTAGCTATACTCATGCTGCACAACCAAATGTTCAAAATGCAAGTAAATGTAACATCATAAAGTGAAAACAAAATGATTAAATTTTTGCAGATGTTCAAAATAAAATTTTGAGTGAGATGCTTCCATTTCTTCAAATGTTAGGAAAACAGCGACAAGAAGAGAACGGGAAGCTGTCATCAGAGAAATGTAAATCAAAACCACAATTAGGTATCACCTCACACCTGTCAGAATGGCTATCATCAAAAAGACCACAAATAACAAATGTTGGCAAGGATGTGAAGCAAAGGGAACTGTTGTACACTGTTGGTGGGAATGTAAATTGGTGCAGTCACTGTGGAAAACAGTATGGAGGTTCCTCAAAAAACTAAAAATAAAACTGTCATAAGTTCCAGCAATTCCACTCCTGGGTATCTATTTGAAGAAAATAAAAACTCTAATTCGAAAAGATACACGCACCCCAATGTTCATGGCAGCATTATTCACAGTAGCCAAGATATGGAAGCAACCTAAGCGTCCATCAACAGATGAATGGATAAAGAAGATGTGGTACATATATACAATGGAATATTACTCAGCCATAAAAAAGAATGAAAAATTTTCCACTTGCAACAACATGGATAGACTTGGAGGGTATTATGCTTAGTGAAATAAGTCAGACGGAGAAAGACAAATACTGTATGATATCACTTAAACACGGAATCTAAAAAAATAAAACAAACTAGTGAATTAAAAAAAAAAAGAACGAAAGAAACCTACCCAACACCACCAGAGGTCTCTGCAGCTGAGTGCTGGGTTAGAATTTCCTCTCCAAGACTGGCTACTGACTGGAGGAGGCTCTTCTGCTCTGCTAATTCCTGTTCCAACTCCTGCTCAAGGAAAAGGACAAATAAAAACATCTTTGTTACTTTATGATTATTGTCTACAATCACAGCTCTATGTCTAGAAAATTCTCAGAGAACTTTGGTAGTAAGTTTTTAAGTTTGCACATTACACAAAAGGTGTGGTTTAGGTAACTGTTCAGACATGTCTCCAAGTCTTCTGTAGCTTTCTTTGGCTTTGATAAAAGATAATCTCTGAATAATCTTGAGAAAAAAAAAAAAAAAATCAATGAGAAAAGAAACTTTTGCTGGGCAATGGTGCCCCCAAGTGGTACAAAATGCACTTTCACTTTTCAAAAATCCATACTGCCTTGTTCTAACTGAAAGAGATCCTTGAGAGCAACAGCTCTTCAATTTCCCATTCACTTGATAAATTGGATCATCAATGGACTCAGTTTTACTTTTTCATTATTTATAATAAATGTCTCTACTCTTTGATAAAATATTTTAATATGCCCTCTCCATAAAGTTAAGATATAAATGAGCAATCCTTCTCAGTCATCAAAGCTCATTTGTTTCACCTGGCAGTAACTTGCAATCCTATTTTGTGATGGTATCTACTTGAGAGCTGAAAGCAAATTTCATTTCTTTTAAAAACATGTAACTCAGACATTTACCAATTCTCAGAGGCCTTTCTGAGGTTTTTATTATTTATAATAGAGGCAAGACTAGAAATAGAGGGCAGATTATAATTGAGTTACACTGTTTTAAAACGAAGCACAAGCTTTTCTTTGAGAACCGACTTTAAAATGACCAGTCATTCCAGTGGTCACAAGTAAGTACATGGAAAGGAAACAGCCAGGTCCTGCTTCTGTCCAAAGAGAAGATAAAGGGGCATTCTATCTTTAGTACAGAAGGAACTTGTCCTTCTAAAACATTTCTCTCAAGGTGTTTGTCTGGTCTATCTGCAGGGGAGAAGGTCAGGAAGTGTGTTACTTTTTGTTGCTGGAGGCTGCTCTGTCGCTGTTGGGTCCACGCGGTCCGAGCTTGAGCCAGCCATTCCTGAACGCCGGGGCTCTGAGTGGCAGCCAGGTCAGCATCGCTCTCCTCCTTCTCCTGGGCTGTCCCCTGCTTTAAACGAGGCAGAAATCAAGAGTCATACTACCCACTGGAAGACCTTAACCAAAACAGAGTGACGGCTCCTTTTTAGCGTGGTCTGAATAATGATACCAAAGTGGTTCCATTTGGACATGAGACCACATTAAAAAAAAACGGTAACACAAAACCCACCGAATTTATGGCATTTGCAGGAGGGAGATGATTATACTCAGAAACACCTGAGGGGAAAAAACTGTCCTTTAGAGGCTAGGATTTTTAGCTGACTGATGTGGTCACCACATATCATTCTGGAATTTTTTCCATGAGAATATAACTCTAGATCTTATTTCCTTTACTGTCACCACCAGGACTAGACTCCACTGCCATCTGTTGCCACTCTCGCTTTGACAAAGTATGGCTAAAGGAGAAAGCCAATGTAATTACTTATTACCCGGGCAGGAGTTCATTCTTCCTGCTAGACTGTCCTGATGGAATTTAACAGGCCCTAAAATACGGTGTATCAGAATGGAACTAGTTCTGAATGAGTGCCTTTCTACTCCCATATATTTATACGTCAAAGGATAAATTACACCATTTTGGTATGACTCATTTACTAAATATGGATCAGTACCCACTGTGTGTCAGGCACTGTTTTGGGCATTGGGTGGTATTCAGCCCAGAAACCAGACAAGGGCCCTGCTGGGGAGACAGACAATAAACAAACAAGATACACTGGGATGGTGATAAGAGCTACAAAGAATGTGAAACTAGATAATGGGATGGAAAGTGAAGGGCAAGGGTTTCTTAGGCTGGGGAGGAAGGCGTCTGCAGAGCTGACAACGTGTGTGGAGTGCTGGCAAAGATTGGGGGAGGGGCCTCCAGGCCTAGGGAACTGCTGGAGCAAAGGCCGTAGGGGAAAGAAACTTAGCATCTCAGAGGGAGCAGAGACAGGGCAAGCATGGCTGGAGCAAGGGGAGGGGCCAGGGGCAGGCGCAAAGAAAGGGAACATTCTTTAGGGTGCTTCCATAGAGGAGTCGTCCTGCGGAGATGCTGCTCCCCCAGCCTCTGGCTCCTCTCTGCCGACTCTGACCACGGAATGGGGTACAGCCACCCCAGCTCAGCCCGCCTGACTGCCCACAAAGACCCTTCTCTTCCTCTTATTTTCAGAATTGTACACTAACTCTTACAGAGAAATAGATGGGGGCTGTTCCCCCTCTGTCTTACCCAATAGAATCTCATAATTAAACTGTAAAATGTTCCAGATCGTCAACCTGGCAACATCTGTATCCGTGCTTGAAGTGCAGTGAAGCAAACAGTGAAACCTATAGGTACTATTTATATTTCATCCTTTCCAGATTCTGAGCCACCTTAGCTCGCAGGTACTTGCTTTCCTTTAAGATGACCCAGCTCCCCAGTAAAAGAAGGTGGTTTAGGTAGAACAACTGGCGTGCCACTGGCCTGAAACATGTTATTTGCATTTCGCAGGACCTTCAGGTGACTAATGACACCCAGGTCAGTACGTTCCCCGCCCTCCCAGGAGTGCCTCTTCCAGAGAAGCAGTGATCTTCCTGAAGGTGGGAGGTTTGGGGTGGTCCGGCATTCCTCCAGGACTGAAGGCCACACGTTTCTGCATAAAGCAGTCTCCCCCATCTGAGAACGCTCCATCTACCCAGATCCTGGCTTTTCCAGGCAAGGAGGAAACAGCAGGTCAAAACGGACCTGTAGAGAATGACCCCAAAGAAGTCAGTGTAACAGGTTGAAAGCTGTCCCTAGTCAAAGCCCCAGTGACAAAACAGTGGCCATGGTCCTGCCCTGCGAACTCTCTTTTGTGGGCTCCAGCCACTTCCTCTCTGCTTTGCCCTTCGGTAAAGGTTTGTTTTCAGAGCCCAGCCTGAAGACTCCCGTGGCAACTCCTCAGGGCCCCAGCTCACCCTTCTCTGCAGGTAACTATAGTCTGACTGAGAGCTCTGATTTCAAATTCCTCACACTGGGGAAAAATGCCAATTGTACTTGGAAAAACAGCAGTTGAAATCTTAGGTCTTAAGGACAACTTAACCACTTTTACACGCACGGACACATTTCAGATTCTAAGACAAAATCTAAGAAGGGGACTCATATTTGATTAATTGAATCCACAGCTTTAGAAAAAAGGAAATTATGCAGCATCAAAAACAGATGCCTAGTATGCATTCTCTCTGCGGTGAGGTTTGGTTTTTCAGTTAGCCAGTTTTTCTCTGGCTGATTTCATCATTTTGAAACATCAGTCTTGGACCACAGGAAGCAAAAAATGATTAAGAATCGGTTCAAATTCCTTTTCCTTTCCCCTTGGGATACGAAGGCATTGACAGAAGGAATAAAATAATGGTAATTACAGTATCTGAGGTCTGATAACAGTTTTCTGACCTATCTAGGGAATAGGAAATAAGGTGGATGACATAGCCCCACCCACGTGGGACCCAGAGGGATCCCGCCTCGGTGGGGCTATGTGAGCTGTTTATTTTGCAAATACTAGAAGAGTAACCATTTTTGCCAGGAACATTCCTTGGAACATTAGCGAGGATTGGAGAATGCTTAACATTAAATAAAACACTTGTTTATAAAGCATTTCACTATTTATATAGGGTGAACTCTGTTCCTTAGATGAATGATAATGTGTGAAAATGATTTAAACTTATTACAAAGAAAGACATCATGTAACTCGAGAGATGTTATTATATGCCTGTGTCATATAGAGAAGGAAACCATTTTGGGGTGGGGTGGGGAGAACTAACTGGATTATTCACTGATATGCCTAGAAGTCCAATTAGTTAAAAAGAATGGCCATAAGACATATGACCATTTTACAGATAACTAGCACTGAGGAATTATGTGCGTATGGTCACACATGATTTAGGAAGGTATTCCAGCTCTCCTGAATTATGGAAGTTTTTTTTTCCCCCAGTTAACATTAGTTAATTTTAGATCAACTCCGAATTCTTTACACCGGGGCAAATGATCCTTTTCCTGGCAATAATAATGTAAACAGGACTCTCTATTCCTGCAGTTGGAAAAATAATCTCCTCAACAGCTCTGATTGTATTTAGAAAATCAATATTTTATATCCTGGGAACTCATGAGACGAAAAGACGATGGTATTTATAGATACTTTAAAATAAACAACGACCAATTTCAGTGCAAACACTGCCACATTTTTCTGTATTTACACTTCACACAGCAGTATCCCCAGGGAAGCTTACACTTGCGGGCAGAGTCAGAACTTTAGTCAATGTGAAGAATCCCTGCGGCCAGGATCTGCTGGGTGTGGGCACCAGCCCTACCAGTCTCAGGCCAGGCCTTGGAGCATGTCAGGAGTTTTTCCTCCCAAAGAATGCGGTCTGCAAACAGTTGCTGTTATTATTATACTGAGACTGGAGCACTTCCTGTAAGCGCTACTTGCATGAAAATCCTCAGGATTTTTTTAAAAAGTTAAATACTACTATGATTCCTATTTTACAGATCAGAAAACATCAGTGAGACAAATTTGGGGAAGTTCAAGAATCTTGCCCCAGAGTCACCTACTCAGTAACTGGTGGCGCCAGCGGGGGAGACTTCAGAGCAGCAGTTCTAGAGTGACGGCTCGAGAACCAAGCCTGGCTTCTGGATAGGTTTGTTTGGCACACAAATTATTTTAAAATTTTAGAATAAAATGTCAACGTTTTAAAACTGGAAAATTTTAGATATAAATATGCTTCCTCTGGAAGATCTAGCAATGCTGCCTGTAAATTCTGGAGCTGAGTAACAACTGCTTCTTTGACAGGCGACCAGCTTGCCGAGGTCCTGACTGGGTCAGCTTCACTCATTTATATTCCCTTCCCAGGCCCTGAGGCCTTGCAACTGTGCCAGCACCCTTCCTCTCTTTAACCTCTAGATGTGCCTGTGTATTAGGCTGGCCCTTCCCTTCCTACCTGCCTCTAGGCATAGGGCACAACTGGAGATTGATAAATGATAACTATCCCAGACATGAAACCTTGAAGTCCTTCCCTTTGTTTTGGTTTCTTAAAGTTCATTCACACACCAACAACGGGGGAAAAATGAGGGGGAAAAGAAAACATTACGTGTTAGATTGACAATATCTTTTATAAAACTAAGTGAACTGTGGTATACTCTCCCAGTTAGAAAATCCTTCTAGTTTTGTTCAACTTTAATACTTTTAACATTTTACTTTTTGCTTTAATTCATAAAGTCAGACTGTGGGTGCATTTTAAAGTATGTGAATTTAACGTGAAAAGTTGCATTTTGTCTTTATTGGCATTTATTTATCTAATAGTGAGTTCAAGTATTTTTTCATATGTTCATTGGCCATTTGTATTTCTTTTCCTTTGAATCACCTCTTCGTATTTTTTGTCTATATTTCTATTAGGTGACCTTTTCTTATTTTTTTACTGATTTACAATAAGATTTCTGGAAATTAAGGGAATTAATTCCTGGTCATGTGAATTGCATAGTTTCTTCCATATTTGTCCATGTCATTTAATTTGGTTAATATTTTCTTGGTCATACAGAACTTTCTCACTTCTGTGTAGTAATTTTAAAGAAACTAAAATTCTGGGTTTGGGTTTGGGTCTGGGTTCTGGGTTTCCGATCCCAAGATTTTCTTTTTTTTTAGTACCCATACATCCAGAACGTTTTAGATTTAGTTTTTACATTAAATCTTTGATCCACCTGTAATGCACTTTTTTCTGTAAAGAGTGGGATAGGGAATCTAGTTTATCATATTTCAAGTGGTTTGCCTATTACTTTATTTATTCATTTTAATTTAACTTATTTATTTATTTATTTTTGGCTGTGTTGGGTCCTCGTTGATGCATGCGGGCTTTCTCTAGTTGTGGCGAGCAGGGGCTACTCTTCGTTGCGGTGTGCGGGCTTCTCACTGCAGTGGCTTCTCTTGTTGCGGAGCACGGGCTTAACTGCTCTGCGGCATGTGGGATCTTCCCAGGCCAGGGCTTGAACCCGTGTCCCCTGCATCGGCAGGTGGTTTCTTAAACACTGCGCCACCAGGGAAGTCCCCTATTACTTTATTATTATTTACACAGTGAATCGTATTTTAAACAGTGACTTGAAATGCCACCTTAAACATTTATCTAATGCCCTTGTATACTGGGATCTCTTTTGGGAATATTTATTCTAATTTTTTGTTCATCCATTTATTGTGCCAATACTAATGATTGTAATATTGTATTTTAATATATGAGAATATTTAACCCCTCATAACTCTTTACTGTCAGAATTTTACAGTTTTTTTCAGGTTTATTTTATTCCAGGTAAACCTGGTATCATTTTGTCACATTTCAAATATATACAGTTAGTATTTTAGTTGTGAATAACTTAAACTTATGTTTTAGTAGAGGAAAATTTAACATCTTTAAGGTACTGTATTCCTATCTAAAAATAATGTTTCTCTCTATTTTTGCAGGTATTTTTGGTATCACTCAGGTTTTAAAATGTCGAGATTTCAAATACTTTATATTTTGTTCATGTTATAGATGGAAAATTATTGTATATTATTTCGCTAACTTTTTATTTATACAGGAAAGTTACGGATTCTCTATTTCATCTTTTTAATAAGCCAGTCTTCTTACTAAATTCTTCCATTGCTTCTAATAGTTTTCTGTTGACTAGGCTTGATGTTCCAGATCATATAATCATATGATTAGCAAAGAACTGAAAATACGTAGTTTAGTCCAAAGCAATTTATGACACTGAGAAAGCAGAAGCAATTGCAGTGAATGCTCATTAAGCTCCCACTATATTATTTGTGCCATATCCCCTGCCAGCATCTGTACTCAAATACAGATGTTTCCCTCCCTCCTGATACTGGTTCCAAGACCACTCCCTCCCCTTTGATCCCATCTTCTCCCTTCTAACAAGAAGACTGTTGCGGCAATCTCACTTCTTTCTCATCCATTTTTCCTCTGCTGAGTTGTTTCCACCTCCCTGTAAACATGTCATTATTCTTTGATCTTAAAATGGAACAAATTTCTCCTAACTTACTTCTTATAGTTTATTCCATTCCTATGTTCCTCTTTATAGTGAAACTCCTGAGTTTCCTGCACGCTTCCTCTCCAACTCCCTTCTCACTTTCATTTCAGAGGGTTTTTTGCCTCCACTATTTCACTGAAAAGCTGTGGTTGGGGTCACAGAAGACCTGCACGTTGCTAAATCCAGTGGTCAGTTCTCAGTCCTCATTTTAACTCACTTACCCTCAAGGGTCTCCCAGGAACCCAAATCTCACTTTTCTTCCCACCTCACTGGTGTTTCCTTTTTACTCTTTTTGGTGGGCTCCTCCACATTTTCCAAACTTTTCACACTGGAGCATCCCAGCACTTGGTGCTCTTTATCTCTCCTCACACCCTTGGTGAACTCATGGAGTCTAAAGCCTTTGAGGACCATCTAGAGGCTGATGATTCGGTCTAGGTCTGTCTCTTGAATTCCAACCACTGCTTAACGTTGAGTACGCATCTCAAACCTAACCTATCCCTAAGGAAACCATTGACCTAACTAGCCCTCCTTCCCCCAGTTCTGTTCCTCAGAGTTTTCACTTTCCCAATTATCCACAATCTAATAAGTCCTCATCACTTCTAACCTCCTAACTGGTCTCTCAGCTTCCACCCTGGTCCCCTACAGTAGTTATAATTTGATCTCGTCACTCCTTTGTCCCCCAACGCTCCAATGGCTTCTCAATTCCCCCAGCATAAAAAGCCAAAGCCCATACGATGCCTACAAGGTCCTCTGCACCCTGGGCCCCTGTTACCTGTCTGACCTCTCTCGCCTTGCTCACTCCACTCCAGCCGTTGGGCTTACTGAACAGACCAGGTAGGAGCCCACCTGGGAGCCTTTGCCCTTGCCTCCCCCTGAGCCTGGAACTCTATCCTTCCATGTCCACATGCCTCACTCCTTCAAACGTAACCTGAGGAAGGCTTCCTTGGCCACCCTGTTTAGAACTGCAAATCCGCCCAGCCTTGCCTTTATCTACCTGCCTTATGGGTATTTCACCTATAGCTCTTATCATCTTCTAACTTAGCATATGATAATGCACCTTAATTTTATGTGACTATCTGTCTCTCCCAAACATAATCCCTTGAAGATGGAATATATAGATATACAGATACAGATAGATGTTGCCCATGCTCTTTCACTCTATCACATAGAATAGTGGCTGGCACATAGTAGTTTCTCAATAAACTTTTGCTTAATTTTTTTTTTTTTTTTTTAAATTTTGGCTGGACAGCACGGCTCACGAGATCTTAGTTTCCTGACCAGGGGTTGAACCCAGGCACTCAACAGTGAAAGCACAGAGTCCTAACTACTGGACCACCAGAGAATACCCGCACAGTTGCTTAATTTTTGTGTAAGATAATAATAATTCTAATCTGTATAGATTAAAAAAGAACAAAATCAAAATATTAGACAATAATAGTATGCAAGGTGCATGGGAAGAAATCTGAGTGAATGTGTTCTAAGTTTCTTGTATAGAGCTGGAAGTGGATTAAGATATTAACTTAGAATTTATTAGGTGTGCATGATTAAAAAGTAGAGGGAAAACAAAGAAAAGCATTCAACCGCTTATAAACAGAGGTTGAAAAGGAGAAAGAAGAATAGAAAGAACAGGACAAAAACAGAAAACAAAAAATAAGAATAAAAGTTCAAACATATCAATAATCACAATACATTTAAATGGACTAAACCTGCCCTTCAAAAGTCAGAGGTTTTCTGACTACATATGTTTAAAACCAACAAAATATAGCTAAATGTTCTTTATAAGAAACAAATTTAAAATATAAGGACCCAGAAAGGGTGAAATCAAAGGAAAATTGAAAGACATACGAAGCAAATATTACCCAAAAATAGCTCTAGTCATCTAAAACAAAAATCACTATTAGGGAACGTTAAGGTCATCACACGATAGTAAAAAGGTTCAATTCACCTGGAATATACGACAAGTCTGAAGTTGTGGGCACTAAATAAAGAGTCTATCTGAAAAGTAGAATATAGGAGAAATAAAGGAGAAATATAAGAGTGTCATAGGATATCTTCATCCATGACCTATGTTTAAATATTTTTTAAAATGATGTACTTGATAGATTTTGGTAATTATTTTCATTTTCTTTTCTTTTCCTATGCTGCAATTTTCAGGTGTCTGCTTTCAAATAACTCTTACAAAACCTATTTGAAAACCTATGCCAGACTGTGCAAAGCAGGTATGTACATAAGTACGTATCATTCCCCAGCTGTCCCCTTTACGTGTCGCGTGCTCAGAGGCCAGACCAGCCACGTGCAGAGATGCAGCGTCCATGGCTGCAGCCTCACCTGGATGTGCAGCTGCTTGTCGTGCAGCGCTCTCTGCAGCTCCAGGAGGCTCTCCTTGAGGGTTCTCAGCTTCACCGACAGCTGCTCCGCCTCGTCCTTTGTGTGAGCCTTGCCCTCCAGCAGCAGGTTTTCATTGTGGACTGAGAGCTCCGATAAGGCCACCACCTTCTGTTCTATTTCCACCAGCATGTTCTGGAACAACAGAAATAAGGCTGAAATTCACAAACCCTGCCAGTCTCTGCAAAGACCGTGTCTCACAGCGAAACCCAGCACTTTACTAGTCTTTCACCAAAAGATCATGCCTCCAGGTTTGTTTGTTTTCTTTAACCTAGTTTTCTTACAACCTTCAAGAATGGCACGTAGATTCTAAAACTTCTTTTGAGCTTCCTAATTTTTCTCTTAAGATTAGATATTACATAATGAAAAACATATGGAAAGCACATTTTATATAGCCAACAGATAAGTAGAAAAGACCATTCCTTAGTGTTATCCCATTATTATCATTATTTTACTATTTTAGTGTTAGACGGTTATGCTTGTGACTAATAATAGTAAAGACATCACATGATGAACCCTTTTCGCGTCAATTTAAAGAGGACTCTCTCTTTCAAAACATTTTTCTTTGGGTTGACTTTTTTCCCAGATTGATGCTTTTTTTACTTGATTTTTATTATTTTTGTCTTTTATATAACATATTTTTAACCTCACATTTCTGAAAGTTTTCCTAAGAATTTTACTTTCACTTTCTGTGGCAACTCTCTAGTGCTGCAAGGTTTTCTTCTTCTAAAATGGAGGCTAAATCCAGAAAAGAAGCAAAAATAGTCTCCCCTCTTCCAAAGTACGATTTAAAACAAAAACCAAAAAACAAAAATAACTAATCAGGCAAAACAAATAACCATATTATTTTCTACAAAAACTGTTCTGTTTTTATATTCCTTAACTCTGAACTCTTTGAAATGCACTTTCTAATTTATACTCAATTATACATTAATAAGAAAAGATATTTTATTTCCCTGTACAAAATCAGAATTACTACCATCAACTTCTAGGACTGAAAGTATGATCCTAAAACCTAGAACTAAGTGGGAAAGTGAAATATTTCATGAAGTGGGGCTTAAAGGACGATTTCCTGAGGATTATGTTTGTGGAGCTAATATCATTCTGTGCAGGACTGTCTTTTCCATTAGGCACAGCTGACACAGTGCCGAGAGCCCATAACACTTCTGCGGACACAAGAAAATGTCTTAATTTTAGGTTCTTTTAAAATCAGAAGAAAAAAATGAAGATAATAACAATTAATATATAATGATACCACCCCAGGTTATATTAGTCTCTGTACCAAAGCAATTGTAAAATCAAATATAATTTTTAGTATCTTTGCAGAGGAAGAGGCCCATGGAAGCAAAGTACCTAGGGCCCCAAAAGTCATAATGGGGCCCTAATTCCACGTGATAGCCACACTTATAATTATACAACTGGCTTAAAGGCTTGAATCAATTGACTGAGGAACTGTTGTGTACCTCTGTGATTCCACATGCTTTGAGTTTTAAAAAATACCATTTCAATACTTTGGAAAAGTCCTGAAATATATTATCTCAACCATGGACTTTATGCATAACTATAAAAATAGAGACATCCAAAAGGGAGAGATGGGAGTAATGATGAAACATAATTTTGAAATGCTAGTGCATGGGTAATTTCGAGTGCTAGAAGGGAATGCTAAAAATACATGTCTCTTCAGAAAAGGAACTTCAGAAAAGATAGAAAGAATAGAAAACACTTGCACATGGCTCTCTACTCTCCACCATCAAGGCAGAGATGCTTCGAATACACATAAATAAGTTGTCCAGAGAATTTAAAAATCCAAATTATAATAATATGACAAAAAAATCTCAAATCATAAAAGGGATGACCAGAATGACATATGAAGTATTAAGAAAAGAAGTGGCATTCATAATTAATGGCTTGTGCATATTTCCTCCGATTCCAAATGGGAGAAATACGAAGTTGTGCATATGGATATTTAACCTTGCAGATTAGGCTGGGTTTTCTAGAGACTTGCTAGTTAGTTAAATGAAAGCACTTTTAAAACGTACTTCACCCATGTGTAAAGTCTACTATGCTGATAATCTTTGAAATTCTATGATTGGTACACGGGAGTTTATCATCTATTCTCTATGCTTATATGTGTGCTTGAAAGTTTCCATAATAAAGAGGCAAGAAAATAATCTTACAATAAAAACCTTGATGCCATTACCCCTTACCTTAATTTCTAGAGACCTCACATCGAGGAACGAAATTCTCTCCTCCAGAAGACAACCTTCCCGTGTTCAATCTGTCTGCCTATAACTGACAATTTTGCCAAGTTTTCCACATAATATTTCTGAATTAGAACCAAAATTGCAACAGACAGCTCCTGTTGTGTTTATCCACAGTCCGATTCACTGATACTAATTCTTCTCGTTGGGTACTTACATTCCTCATTAGCCACCCAAATAGATACCGTAAGTGTTTTGGCATCTATAGTCTTTAAGAATGGTCCTTCAGGAAGCTGAAAATGTTCTAAAGAGTAGATACTCTTGGTAAAATTTTTCAAAAGATTAAGTCCAAGCCTGGATTTCTTTTAAGCTTTAATAAGGTATTGTTTTTCTACTCTCTAAATGTATAAAGTATACGGGTTGTGAAAAATCATACAACCATACCAAGCTTTGTTACCATTACGCTTTTTGTAGTTAAAAAATGTGCCTTGTGATGTTGGCATATTCCCTCAAGAACATTTTTGTACCTGGCAGTCCACCAGCTGGGCCTCCATGTCCATGGGCTCCTTGGGTGACACCAGTGCAACGTCCAGAGTGGCCTTAGTGCTCGAGAGCCAGTGGTCCAGCTCATCGGCTTCACAGCGATACCTCTGCAGGGCCTGCTCCTGTCTCTGTTCCTCCAGCTGATCATTTAACTTCTCCTAATGAATTAAGCAGAATGGAACCTAAATCACTCTAAGGTAAAATCATTAGGATTCAACACAGTACAGCAACGGTTCTCAGGCCTGAGTGCACATCAGAATCACCTGTGAAACTTAAAAAAAAAAATGAAACAACCCATGTTTAGGCCACATCACAGACTAGTAAATGAGAATTTGGGAAGGTGAGCCTCAAGATTAGTCTTTTATAAAAACTCCTACAATGATTCTTTTTTTTTAATTAATTAATTTATATTTTTGGCTGCACTGGGTCCACGTTGCTGCACCTGGGCTTTCTCTAGTTGCAGCGAGCGGGGGCTACTCTTCGTTGTGGCTCACGGGTTTCTCATTGCGGTGGCTTCTCTTTGTTGTGGAACAGGGGCTCTAGGCACACAGGATTCAGTAGTTGTAGCACGCGGGCTCAGTAGTTGTGGTTCGTGGGCTCTAGAGCGCAGGCTCAGTAGTTGTGGCACACGGGCTTAGTTGCTCCGTGGCATGTGGGATCTTCCGGGACCAGGGCTCGAACCTGCGTCCCCTGCATTGGCAGGCAGATTCTTAACCACTGCGCCACCAGGGAAGTCCCTAAAAACTCCTACAATGATTCTAACGTGTGCCTAGAGTTAAACGTTCTTAAATAATACATCTACAGGACGAGGCAGATAATATGAATGACAGAAACTGGTCAAGGGTTAGAACGAAGCAATGGCATAAGACAGTAGGTAACTTGGCTTCAATGTCCGGGAAACTGTAGAGAGTAGTGGGGTCCATGGAAAACTGAAGAACATATCCGGTCCACCTAAAAGGGCAGCACCATGTAGTTTCAGGTAACTGATCCCCTACAGGAAAGGGTGGTCCAGTGTTATTAGTTTCTTGAGCAAAGGCAAAAATTCAAAAATTTTGGTTAGATCTCTGAGGATGTTTTAATGATGGCAAATAATTCATATTTTAAAAAAAATCCAGGCCAGAATTCCATGACGGTTTCATAGAGTGACTGGGGACAGTATTAATGAATCAAGAAGTTAATCCTTAAGATACTCTAAGTACTTTACTTTAAAAGTTATTTTATTAGTAATCTATTATTATGTTTTCAATTAAAATTTTTATTAAATTGTTTAAAAGAGAGATTAAATAGAGCAGACACGTTGATTTAAAATTTCTCCAAAACCAGAAAATATATGAATACCTAGTCTGA
The DNA here is from genome assembly GCF_005190385.1 of Monodon monoceros. Classification (NCBI taxonomy): domain Eukaryota; kingdom Metazoa; phylum Chordata; class Mammalia; order Artiodactyla; family Monodontidae; genus Monodon; species Monodon monoceros. Next base: position 75,029,559 of record NW_021703771.1, read on the forward strand.
CTAATTTTATAACAGGTAAAACTAGAAACAGCCTACATACCCAACAATAGGGGGACGGTTAACTGAATTACGGTATAATCGGCAGCTAAATAAAATAAGTGTATATAATAAATGATTATTTGCCAGAGAAGCTGCTAGACCCTAGAGATACAAGGACACAGACACTTTAAATTCTAGGATCAACAATATGAACATCGTATATGTTTAGGGCCAGGAATGATAAGAGAAAAACAACAACAAAAAAGGAAAATAACTTATTTTTAACACATCTGCTACCGTGACTAAAATTTACCTCTCTATTAAATAATATTAATATTAAGTAACATGAGAACCAGAACTGCAGGAATATTTTCATGAATTAATGTGCTTGAATTGGCTAACAGTGACTAAGGATTTATTCTTCACAGTATTGGTGACACTATTCATAAAGATGCTCCTATTTAAACACAGCGCACTATCATGCAAACCTCCTATAATTACTCCTCACAAGACTCATGTCTACCAAGTATCAGCTTTCCACAGTCTCAGTTCCGCATGCTTGTGAAAAGACACATTCATGGCTCCACACTGACTCAGGGCTCTATTCACGAGGCCCTCCTGGACACACAATACCAGCTTCTGCTGAGTGGGAGACAATAAACATGTCGATCACGTAAGTAGCCCAACATACTTGTCAGCATAACCCTAAGAGTTAATCTGGACCTGAGGGGCACCTTCAGAATGGCTTGTTACCTCCAAAAGCTGTCGTTTCCCTGATGCCTTCATCTTGATGGTGGACATTCGCTCCGCTAAGACAGCGAGCGTGGACTGCAAGGGCAGCTGCTCCGAAGGGTCGGACTCTGGGGGGTCAGACACCAGCTCCTCCGCGAGGGCTGACTGCAGCTCACTGATTTCCTCTTGAAGCATGAGAATCTCATCCATCAGTGCCTGCGGGGAAGACTGTGGAATCATACTCGTGTATGCATTTTTTCGCACTGAGGCATCGTGGCACTAGCTGAGTCCCATGTGGTTCGATACTAGTGAAGACACTTCATTTGGAAGTCGTTTAACCAACAAACAGGGGACCTACTAACCTAAGTTTCTAAATGACAGTACCAGACTGAATGTCAGGAAATTTCTGATTTTAAGACCACTTGTATTGGTAACTTAAATGAATTTGAACTAGTTAATTAATCTTTCTGGTTTTCAACAGGCACATCTGTAATCCGACGGGGGTATGCTCAATTATGTTTGAGTCTACAATTCTATGTTGAAAATAAAATTCATCACTTTTTTCCTCAACATGATTCTTCCCACTCTAAACTTCCCTGAGTCTGAAACAGCACTGCGTTTTAATCACAAATTCACATTATACAAGACAGGAAAAATTTGTCACCTGTTTCTATGCTGTTACCCTCTCCTTATTTTTCTCCTCTCCCCAACTCTAAAATTTGAAGTTTCTCAGGGCTAGTTTCCAGGCCCCCTTTTCTCTCTTCACAAGCTCTCCCAGGCGATGTCCATTGCCAAGGCTTTTTAAACCCTTCCTAATGTGGAACACTTAGTAGGAGAATAAAACCTGCCACCCCAAAATGTCTCTGGCATGCAGGTTATTTTGAGCTGAAAACAATCAAGGTCCAAAAGACTCAAGAAAAAACTCTGACCTTCCCTCTAACTACCTAAAGAATCTAGAAAGGGGACCTATTACAGGAATAGAGCTATCATCGAGATATCTGCAAAGAATAGGGCTGGGTGTGGTGAGGGAAACTCTTAAGAGAACAGAGTACACTCAGTGTCCCACTGTCTCTGAATGGCCCAATTAATATTTGTTTACCAAACATTTGCTTTTCCATCTTTATGTGAGTTACCTTTCTCCTCTTTTAAGTCTCAAACCACTACCCCCAACATCCTCCTGTGTCTTTAGCTGAAGACAGTATTTAAGGCGAGAGTTTCAACCGTTTCGGCAAGTTACTCAGTTTTCCTGGGTCTCTCCCACGTATACACGTTATTAAACTTTTACTTGATTTTCTCTGGTTCATCTGTCTCATGTCAATTGAATTCTTAGACCAGCCAGAAGAACCTAGAAGAGTAGAGGAAAATTTCTGCCTCCCTGACACTTATAAAGGTATATCTCTAACCCAGGTATCTGTCCTAAGTTTCAGGCTTGTATATTCAACTTACATATTTCACGGTGTCTCCATCTTATCATGTAAAAGCCCGCTTCTTCCTCTGTTGTCCCCATCTCAGTAAAAGGTAACACCCTTCTCATTGCTTAAGCTTGAGACCCAGGAGTCATTCACACCTTCTGTCACCATATCCAGCATCAAATCCGACTGCTTTCACCTCCAAAACGTATCTTGTATGTCTCCTCTGCTCCCACCTAAGTCACGCAAACTCCTTATCTGAATTGCTCTCATGGTCTACATTCTTGTCTCTCCAAACCCCTCTTCACAGAGTAATTAGAGTGACCTTTTAAAAAGGTAAATCAGATCCTCTCAGTCCCCTGCTTTAAAATACTTAGTGGCTTCTGGCCTGTAAAATAAAATCCAAACTCCTTACTGTACTCGTGCGGTCTCACCCCCGCCTGCCCCTTGTACCACACTCCCTTGTGGCTTACTACATTCCAGCCTTCTTCAGTTACTCCAGGACCCTCAGCACTTTCTGCCTCAGGGCCTTTGCACATGGTGTTCGTTCAAGCTCTGGAATGCTCTTCTTCCTCTCTGTGAGATGGTTCTCTTCATCCTTGGAGCCTTAGGTTAACTGTCACATCTTCAGAGAGGCCTTTCCTGACCGCTGACTCTAAAAAGAAATCTCTGTTGTTCTTTTACCAGCACCCTACTTCCTGCTTAACAGCTATCACAATTATACACTGTTGGTATTTCTCATTTTTTGTATTTTATGATTTGCTCTTTAGCTGGAATCTTGACAGGAGAAATTCTTTTTTGGGATTTGAATGACATGTTAGAAAAACAGGCCCTACCCCTACAGGAGGGGCAATCATGACTCCAAGTAAAGAATCATTGCTTTTATAGTTGCCAATATTTCACAGTTTCCAGTATACCCCTACTTGCATAATTCCCACCTATTCCATAGGACTGTAGGCTTCGCTGTAAGCCCAGTGCCTCCTCAGAGTGGGCTCTTAATAGATATAAAAAACAAAAACGCTCTTCTTTCCCTAATATCAGTTGTCATCCTGTCCAACTGCTGTTTAAGTAAACTACTATATTGAAATTATTATACACATCTAGAAAAGTGCAGACTATAAGTGTACAGTTCTATGAATTTTCACAAACCACACATACCTGTGCTCCTGGCACCCAGATCGAGAAACAGAACATTCCCAGGACTCCACAAGCCCCCTGGAGAAGAGATCACCTTTTCCAAGCCCCCTTTCCAGAGATCACCATGGTGCTGGCTTGCAAATGTCATAGATCACTGCTGCCTGTTTTTGAGCTCGACAGAAATGGAATCATTCCTGATGTACTGTTCTGTGTCTGGCTTCTTTCACTCCCTCCAAGACTGTGACTGTTGCACGTAAAAAGAGCCGACCCTTTTTAACGCTGCATTGTATTCCACGGTCACCTGGTTTGTGGGTCTTGTCCATTTAAGCCTTTCTAGTAGGTTCATAGTGGTATCTCATTGCAGCTTTAATTTGCATTTCCCTGATGGTTAATTAGACTAAGCACTTTTCCCTATGCTCTTTTGGCCACCTGGAGATCGTCTTTTGTGACCGCCTGCTAAAAATCTTTAGCCCATTTTCTATTGGAGTCTTTCCTTTTCTTGTTGATGCATGGAGTTCTGTATATATTCGGGATAGGAATGCCTGTGTTTCTTTTAGTTCTGTGTATTGCAAATATCCGCTCCCATTTTGTGACGTGTCTGTCCCTCAACGGGTAAAAGCTTCCTTCATGATGTCTTTTGATAAACAGAAGCTCTTCATTTTATTGTAGTCTAATATATCAGTATTTTGCTTCATTGGAAAAGTTAGGGCCTTTGCTGTCCTATTTAAGAGATCTTTGCCTACCGTAATGTTATGAATATATTCTCACATGTTACCTTCTAGAAGAATGCTATTCAAAGTGTGGTCCATTCAATGGCGTCATGAACTGGTTTGTCTCTAGTTCATGATAAGAGAAAGATATTGCAAGTAAACGTTAAGAAATGTTTTAGCAACTTGACGTTGACACGATATCCAACCAGTATTTTATTTTATTTTACTAAAATGTTGAGTTAGAAATTCAAAAATTAAAAAAAAAAAGGTTATACACTACAGATACTTTGAGAAGCACTGTTTCAAAACATTTTTTTTTAATCTTCACATTTAGATCTACAATCCACCTAAACTTAATTACCGTGTCCAGGGTAAGTAGGAGTCAAAATTCTTTTTTTTTCTTCTTATTGACTCTGTATTATTTAGTGAAAAGATGATTTTTCATCCACTGTTGTGCAGTACAGTTTTTGACATAAGCGAAGTGTCCGTGTAGGTGGGAGGGTGCTTTTGGCTTCACATTCTGCACCATTGACCCATTTGATGTCTGTGCCAATACCACAGTCTCATACTTGCTATAGCTTTATAAATCTCACTCTCTGAAAGGATACATATCCTTCAATTTTATTCATCTTCTTCAAGGTTGTCTTGGCTATTCTTGACTCATTCCATTTTCAATACATATTTTTTAGTACATTTGCAATATGTTTTAGAATTATCTTATCAATCTCCACCAAAGAACTTGCTGGGATATTTTAGTGTAATTGTAACAAATGTACAGACCATTATTGTTTGTTATACATTCAAAATGGTTTTGTTCCAGTAAAGTATTTTCTCCTACTTTATAATCATTTTTGGTACTTGATTGCCAAAAATACAAAATTCATATTATGTGGTCTGTTTTGAGGACTTCTCCACAACTAGACTGACCTTATTATATCTTTTTTTTGCACTGATTCTCTGTACAAGCAAGAAGAGCCCCTCACTACTTCACACCACGTTCATTCTCATTCTCTCCTCTGTGCCTTTCCTCACACATTTACATTTATAGTGTCTCCCATCCACTCCTCTTACCATTCCAAATTTTCAAAATCCATGTCTCCCGAAAGACCTGTTAGAGTCTCCTTGCTCTTCCCACCACTGTAACCCACAATCACATTGCTGGGTTTTGTATAATATGTTGGTAATTCATCTACCCCTAAATCATATGTTAAAGAATAAGTGTCTATTTCAGCTGTGCACATAGTAGGTGCTCAACACATCTAGTTGAATTCATTCTAATTCATAATAGACAAAACAGTTATCTACGGGCTTCCCTGGTGGCGCAGTGGTTGAGAGTCCGCCTGCCGATGCAGGGGACACGGGTTCGTGCCCCGGTCCGGGAAGATCCCACATGCCGCGGAGCGGCTGGGCCCGTGAGCCATGGCCGCTGAGCCTGCGCGTCTGGAGCCTGTGCTCCGCAATGAGAGAGGCCAAGACAGTGAGAGGCCCGCGCACAGCAAAAAAAAAAAAAAAAAAAAAAAAGTTATCTTAATCATGAAGCAACCAGGATAAAAAAAAAAAAAGCTTCCTCATTCATTTAATCTCAGTGGATTTGACCAACCAGGCATACGGTGAAGTGAACAACTTCCATTTCAGACTCACAATGTCTAAAACAGATCTCTGAATGTTCTGCACTAAGTGATGATGGAATTAGGAATTCCACAACTGTTAGTTTCCATTCTGTTAGAGTCAAGCCTCCCTATTCACGCTTCAGTTTACTCTCAGGGGAGAGTGGATATTTTTGGAAGCTTGCTATAGTTTTTAACTTCAAGATCCAGCAGCCAAACTTACTGGGGGATGGGGTTTTCTTCTGCGGTGATGTAAATGTTTTGAAACCAGATTGGGAGGGTGATTGTATGACACTGTGAAAGTACTAAAAGCCACTGAACTATACACTTTAAAATGGTTAATTTCATGGGATGCGAATTTCACTTCCATCTAAAAAAACAAAAGGATCCAGCAGTTAAATATTTCTTTGCCCAATAACTGTCTCAGCTGGTGGCCAGATGTTTCCCTCCAACATCTGACTCAAAACTAAGGAGAGGAGATGAAATGTTGTTCCTCTTTGCGTTTCCGACTTGTGTTTACAAGGAGGGCATGTGTATGACCAGTTTGTGGTTTAGAGAGGTTCCTTGAGCTTTTCTAAAATGACTCACTCTGGGGAGAACATGGAGCTCATGTCTGGTTCAACATCCAAGGTGAACATGAATTTCATTGTGACTTTCAGAACTATCTACATCAGAGTTCATCTCAAACTTTGAGCTGTTATTTATATTAAAGAAACGGAACCGAAATAACCTCAGAGCTCTGCCTACTAACCATCACTGAGTTGGTGTGGCAAAGACAACACATGCCCAGGAAGCATTAGCTGCCCGTGATAATGAAGGTCCTGATCAGAGGGCTCACCACCCGGAACAACAGCCACAAGTCAGCTTATGAACTGCACTGACGTCTTAAAATTAAACTTCTGGTTCAATTTAAAGAGGGTAACAGGAAACGCACAGCACTCCACCCAAATTCAGCAGGTTTAGACAAGTGTTCGGAGGAAAAATGTAGGAATTAGAGTAGCTCTCTAAAGAAACATTAGTACTTCCAAGAGAGTGTTAGGAAAAACTTAGCAATTGAAGTATTTTTTATTAATTTTTAGAAAATACTAAAAGCATACTGGACTTTCTCACCCACATTACACTGGAATTTAGAAAGAGTAGTTCTATCGTATTGCTTGAAATTTTTAAAGTATCATTCCAGAAGCCAAGAACCGATTCAGATATTGTGATACCGTTAGCCTTCCATGTGGGCAGCGCTGTCCCAGAATTCATAGAATTTAGGTACAGACAGCAAAAGCAGGTCAGATGGAAAATGTCAGATTTGTGATGATATAAGAAATTATACATTATTTATATTTCTTTCCCTCTCATTAGAGCATTAATATAATTGTTAAAAGCGCCAATGATGGGTAATCATTGAATTAGCTATACCCCCTCATTGCTATAATTGTTAGCACTACCACTCTCAATTTAGAATGGGACAAAAGTCATGTGCTTGGGCTTAATTACAAGAGAAGTCACAGGTTCATTTCTAATTCATAATACTTAGCTTTAATGTGCAATTTTGAGTTTTCTCCATTACATCCCTTGAATAAAATAATACTTTTGCTCTACATTCAGCTTGTGCTTTCATACTAATACCTGAGAGGCAGGGTGATGCTGGTGATTGGGAGCTAATTTGCATTTTAATTAGGAACTCTGGAAGGTCAAGGCAGACCGCCAGGATCCTGCTTTCATACAGGTCCTAAATCCTGTGGGACCTGCTGGAGGGTCTTTGGGAGCTGTGGTCTGTCACCTGGGACACAAGGATGATCAGCCTTGAACAAAAGCAGAGGTGACTGGAAAGTACCCGAAAGTACCCAAAAGCAGAGAGAGTCAAACTCTGTAAACCCTCTCCTGGAATGCTGGCTTCTGATCATCTAAGTCTGTGACACTCAAATTCACTTTAATCCAGCCTTTGGATAATTTATGCCAAATCCTTTTTGGTTGCTTAAAAGAAGCTGTAGTCAAATGTATGGAAGTTCTCCTGCCCCTCCAGGTACAGTGAAGAGTTGGGGAGGGTGTTAGGCAGACAGAGCCCCAGGAGGCCCCTTCAGGTGACAGTGAGGTGGCTGTTGACAGAAAACTGGAGTACCAGTTAGAGAGGACTGTGGTGCTGCGGGGACACTGCATGGTAGTAGAGACCTAAGTCCCTGACTGTCCTCGTGATTGTCTTAATCCAAGTAAACAAAGGTTAATTTTAACTTTATATTTTCACTGCACCCTCCCCAAACCAGATGGACTATGGGTGACTTTAGGATAGCAGAAAGACCCACAGAAGGTCGTTTTCCCAAAATAAGGCCTATAAATGGATGCTATACACTCCGATTTCTATCTTAAGAAGTTACAAGAGTGTCAGAAACCTGAAACCACTGTTTCTCAACATGCTGTCTCTAGATGAAATATTCTCATCTTTGTGTTATACTGCAAGGTCCTTTATTGTAAAACAGTACAATTCTATCTTAGACTACACATCCGAACAAGCAATGTATTCCAAGGTTATCCTGGGTTCCAAAACTACAGAGGTGTTAAGTAGAAGAAAGATAAAGTACAGAGTTTCACTCTAAACGCTGGTAAATTACCCAGTATTTGATAACTACATAATTGCATCATAGCTCTTAATTTGCATTTTAAAATATCTTTCTTTTCCTCTGCCTTTGACAGGGTTGTCACATGCTCCTGAGTCCTGGCCGCAGCAGCGTTTTCCTGTACCCCGGTGGCTGAATATTTAGGTGACTGCACGCCTCAGTACCCAGACCCAGTCACACCTGATTATGCGTTAAGAGTACACCCGATAACGTTGCTAAAGCAGTAACCAGATTTAAGCTATGCACTTTCTTAGCGTGCATTTTAAGTTGATGCATTTTTAACAATATCTGTCTGAGTTAGGTTGATGTAATCATCTCTGTTTCTCACCTAAAGCTGAAGCACTGTCCAGTGTCCCTTTTAAAAAATGATTCAAGTCTGGGAAAACCACAAGATTACAACTTGGAATCCCTTACTCTTCAGCTGCTTCTTTGCCTACTGGAGTCTGAGAGTTATTCTCTTCAGTGATAACGGGGAGGTGCTGGGCACACACTGGCTAAGTTTCTTCAAACAACAATACCCCGAGAAGGTAGACGTGGGGTACACTTTATTCTTACAACAATGGTTCAAAACAAAATAAAAATAATGTGGCAACTATAAGGAAATGCAGTTTGTGTAATAAAAGTATAAAAGCAATATCAAGGTCTCAATTTCCTTCTTTCCCTCTTATAGATCCCTCCCTGAAGCAGTGATGGAAACAACCACCACTTGGCTTGGGATCTTGTTTACTCTGTAACAAGTGATACAGTAAAAAACGTGTCAGCCTGCTGTCTTATACACATGCTTGGCCAGCCGGTCATAAGTAAGAGTGCACCTATTTGATCATGCAGGAAACTGAAGTCATCGCTATTCTTACCTGGTGTTCGGCCATCTGGCTCTCGGTACTCCTGCCGAGCTCCGGACTTTCACTGAGTTTCATCTCGATGGCCTCCATTTTCGTGGAGACGGACTGGAGGCAGTCCTGGTACTTCTGTTGGCGTTCCAACGCTTCGTAGAGTGTGCGCTGCTTTTCGCTGATCTAAAGAAGAAAAGGGATATTACCAAATACTCCCCAGCCCCTTATCTTCTAGATTATGACATTTCTTTCCTCACCGCTTTACCTCTGTGACCCAACAAAGGGTGTTCAACTGTATATGGGATGTGTACACATTATGCATTTATTTCATAAGACAATCGCTAAGGTAATCAGTGTTTGGTGGGCTAAACAATTCCACATTTCGAAGACTTACCACATTCTTTAAGGTTTCCCAAGAGCGTTGTAAATCATCCAGTTTAGCAGTGGCAGATGGCTCCAGACTTGGTTCACAGAGCTCTTGGGGTGGCAGAGTGCTGGGGGGAATCCTGGAGGCATCCGTCTGCAACGACTCGGCAGACAAGGCTTGGTAATAAGCGATGTCCTATGGGTGCAAAGCACCGTGTTGGATTCAAGAGGAAAACAAGGTTTAGGTCAGGACGCTCTGGGTACTGCTTGTCATGTGGAGGAAAGGTTTAGGATTCACACCCATCCCCCGGGGCTACCAACTATCAAAGTTAGTAAACTCCTGGGACAAGAAGGTCATATCAAAGCACACTGCAGTTGCTTTAGAATTTTTTAGAATTGGTAAGAAAAATTTACAAATATTTCAAGTTGCCAAAACTCATTCCTATTTTATATTTGGTAAAATGGAAATATTGGGTTGGCCAAAAAGTTCGTTCGGGTTGTTCCACAACGTGGAATACATGTTTAAGTGGTATACATATTTAAAGACTGAATAACCAGCAAAAAAGGAGAATCTAAATGATCCACTTCCTAAAATGTTGCTTAACGTGTTGATCAAAGTTTTGAATAATTTTTTAAAACCCTTGATTTAAATATATTTTAGTCTACAGAAAGTCTTTTTTCAGATATAGCCAGATCTTTAATATTTGTGAGTTCATTATTCATTAATTAATTTAAATATGTTAATATTAATAAGGCAAAATGTAATGGGGAGGTTAAAACTACTCTAAGAAACAAATAATAGAGAGGTTTTCTCCTATTCGATTCCTGGAAGTACACAAGAAATAAAGTGAATACTGAAAAATGAAGCTTCTGAATTTTCTTATTTCTTGGATAATAAATAATATTACATATTTTATTAGTATTGATAATGGCATTACTATCTCAAGATACATAATTCATGTGTTTTTAATTGTTTTTATGGTTGTTTAATTGTTTTTATGTTTTAATTTATGGTTGTTTATCTGTATATTTATAGAAACTGAACTGGGACGTAATGTTTATATTCTGGAAATTGCTATAATAAAGTTCACTACTTTCGCAGTTGCACTGTTTAAGATCAAAAACCTGAGCCTTATTGATAATAATGTCTCGGTAAAAAGTATTGACGAGAGGGGCTTCCCTGGTGGTGCAGTGGTTGAGAGTCCGCCTGCTGATGCAGGGGAAGCGGGTTCGTGCCCCGGTCGGGAAGATCCCACATGCTGTGGAGCGGCTGGGCCCGTGGGCCATGGCCGCTGAGCCCGCGCGTCCGGAGGCTGTGCTCTGCAACGGGACAGGCCGCAACAGTGAGAGCCCCGCGTACCGCAACAAAAAAAAAAGTATTGACGAAAGCCCCAGACACCTGGGAAACCAAGGAGACAGCAGGAAGGAGCCTGGTGTCTTGGGAGTCTGTACCAGGGCAGGAGCAGGGTGGTGGAACACAACAGAATGAGTTCAGACAGGAGTCTGCCACTGGAGGCGTCAGGACACCTGAGACCCCAGGTGAAATTCTCCTTCCGAGTAGCTACAGAATTGGAGCAAGTCACTCACATCTCATGCATGGGTTCCCTCATCTGCATAACACTGGGTGGTTTTGCGATTAAATACAGTGATGTCTGAGTGGCCATGAGACCTTCTACCCATTTTGTTGCTGTTGCTGAGGCTTCTAGGTAAGTCCCAGCATTTGTTGATGACACTGAAGCATGGAGACTGGTTCCTTTTCATTCCTAACCCTGTCACTCATCTTGAGTAGATTATCTTGGTATTTTCAAGTCCTTGACAGGCTTATATCCATTCATCCTCACCCACTTCCACTCCTTGAACATGCTAGGCTGTCATCACTGAATGGATTCACCCCAAGTGTATTTCTGACTGTGTTTAAGTTATGTAAACCCTTCTCTTGCCAACTGCTGTGTTTCCTTTGCCCCTTGAACCTCTGCTTCAGCCACTTGGAAAACCCCAACCATGACTCAATGCAACTTTTCTTTCCAGTACGCACACACTCGCTCAAAGCCCCTTGAGGAGATACTCCTGCAAGTTCTCAAATTTTCAAGGCTGTCTATATTCAGACTCACCTCTTGATTAAAGAGGACCCTCCTACCGACTCCCACAACCTCATCCACCTTCGCTTTTGCAAGGGTCTTGGTCCATTAATACCTACTCCCTCTTCACTGTCTTTCTCCTCAGCATGTAAATAAAGCCAAATTTTTTCCATCTGAAAACACCTACACACTCTTTTCTGATTTTTTTCTTGCAGGATATCACATACTGGAAAGTTCTACAGATCAATATGTGATGGCTCATCATACACAAATACATTCGGAATCATTATTTCTTCCCTCTCCCTTTGGCTTCATAATCCAGTTTCTGAAAATGGTAGTTTACACTTAATATGTTCACTTTCTCACCCTCAGTCCACTTCTAAGTAGCCAACTGGGCTTCGAATCTAGCGACTCCACTGAAAATGCTCTGGCCACAGTCAGCAGTGGCTGTTTCCCATGATATAAAATGATTATTTTTCAGATCTTCTCTTGCTTGGTCTCTCACTAGCATTCAATACCACTGACCATCCCTTTTTGGAAACACTTTCCTTTTCACCTCTGTTCTCCTCCCAGCTCTCTAGTCATTCAATCTTTCTCTTTTGTAGTTTGTTTTTTGTCCTCATTCTTAAATATTGCTGTATTTTTAAGCTCCAGACTCACATATCCTGTTGTACAAGTTTATCCCACAGTCTCTTCAAACTTAATACTTCAAAAAAAAAAAAAAAACAACAAAACCGACATCTAGGATGAGAAATGGATTTAGGAAAAATGAGGAAGTATTATCCATCTTTCAGTGAATGGAACTTCTAATCACCTTGCTTGGGATTTATTCTCTATTTCTTCTTTCCCTTACCACCCCTGCTTATGTAAGGATGAAGGTCTATACCCTTGCCAAAACACTGGTTCAATCTCACGTTACACCAACAACTTCCTAATTCTCAGGTTGCAAGCTGGCAGCCTGCAGGTTGCCTCTAGCCTGCATACATTCAGCTTGGTTTATACAGTGTTTTAAATTGTGTAAAATTTCTCTTCATCCAGAGAGGGAGCTTTCGTAAGAATCCCGATTCATGGCTTCTCTTGCAAACCAGAAGGTAGGTAAGACAGGACTCTGCGTCCAAACAGCTACAGTAATTCTCACGGAGGAGAGGCTGCCTCGTTCACGTGGGGAGGTGCTGTCCAGGTGCGCTGTTTCTCTCATTTACATCACCAGTCTGGACCAGACACCAGAGTGTGCAACTTCTGTCCCTCACTAGCTTCCTGGGCTCTGGATTTGCCTCCTGTCCACACTGATCCAGAATAACCTGTTCTAAAAGTCACTTCCGGGCAGAGCTTCTAGTTAAATTCCTTCAGTGGTTAAGGATCAGCTTCTGGACAAAGTTCAAATTTCTCTGTGTGGCATTCAAGGTCCATCAGGGTGTGTTTCCTGTAACCTTCTCATTTTCGTTTCTCCTCCCACCTTCTCCTCCAAATCTATGTTTCTCCAATCATACTGATATTACTTACAGTTGCCTTGATGGGCCATTTTCCTTCCTGCTGACTGAAAAACTTCCTACATGTACTTCCTTCTGCCTGGAAAACTTCACATCACTCTAGTGCACTCCAACTGTACCTACCTTCCCCTGCTTTAAAACAAAAGGGGGACATCCTTGACCCACTGAACTCCAGCCTTGTTTAGGTACGTACTCTGTGTCCTTCCTTAACACTGTGCTTCCCACTTTCACAGCACTTGTCCCACTCCATGGTCATCATTTGCCTGCTCTCACACAGACTATGAGTGCCTTAAAATCTGTGGAAGTGTCTTTGATCCTGAGCGTATCATGGAGTATTTGGCAAATCACAGGCAAGTATATACATTCATAAAAAAGGGTATATGTAAAAGCACTTTTGTAAACTCTATTGTTTTGTATACATGGAAGGTAGTACCATTACTGTCTACGAGGAAAAGCAAAATGTCCTTTAATGTAAAAAATTTAAATTAAATACTCTATAATAAATAAAGGTTCCCCAAAAGAATAAAATAAATTTGTCACAAAAAAATCTGTTTTCTGGTGTGTGTGTGTGTGTGTGTGTGTGTGTGTGTGTGTGTGTGTGTCTCAGGTCTATTAGACAGGAAAGACAACCCTTGGTTTCCTAAAATAATTTGAAAATATATCACCTTTTGTAGATTAATAATTTGCATCTATTTGAGGAATACATAGAGTCAATAAAATAAATCAATCAGTCCTATAAGTAACTACTAAATAAGGGCAATATTTGGCATAGTGAAGAATCACCCTTAGAAATATGTCTCTTGTTGGTTATGTGTCTATGTTACGGGAGTTATTATCCATCAGATTCCTAAGGAATTAAATTTGGAAAACCACTGCTACAATTTGATTAGCATTTTCCAGTCTAAAATGTACTTTCAAAATTAACCCCACATTTAACTTTTACCATTTTGTGAATTAAGTAGCACTGCTTCCCATTACAAATGAGGGACTTTCTGGGTACATTCAGCTTAGAGGAAGAGCTGGGACCCATTCTGAGCTTTTTAACCCGGAACCGGGGGTTCTACCCATTACACTACCACTCTTTTCAAACTTCTACTGCCCTCAGCTCTTCCGAGGAGAAGCCCAAGTCTTGGCTTGCTTTCAATAAGATCAAGAAGCCTGCAGCAACTTCTGTGGCTGCCTCGTTATTTCTACCCTCAAGTAAACTAAACTGTTATCACATTTCAGCTAATAACTACTGTCAGAGAGAGAACACACTGACTGCAGGGGATCAGTTAGTTATATAATGGAGATCTACTTACAGAAGCGGCAAGCACACAGCCTTTTTTTAACAGCTGCGACTTTATAAAGCCGTTATATTTGGCCGCTCCTTGAAACAGCTGTGCACATTCTGTACAGTGTTTTGAGTCTGCAAACTGGAACTTATGGGAATTCTAAATGTTCTCAGTTTCAAGAGAAAATTTTGTGGATCCAGGCATCACTGGCCACGTTGCAGTATTTGTTCATTTTCCTCTGTCTTACTTACATCACTGGACAACATAGCATGTGGCTGGAACGATGGGGTCGATTTGTCTAACACCAACCATTATATTTTTGCTTTCCAACAGCTTCCTGCGAGTATAGCTGCCTGACATGAACTAAATGAAGATTTTTTTCCCCCTAATTTGCAGTTCCACATGTAAGTATGTTAGGTTAATAATGTGATTTAAATTGATGTTGATATGGGTAGAGTAGAGTGTCAAAATGGGATTAAGACAAAACACAATTTTGCTCATAATTTTGGGATTTGATTGAGCTGGACAGTTAAAGTCATCATAATAAAAATGTTTGTATATTTTACCATTTACAGAATACTTTCACATGTACATGGAAAGACACTTCACAAGATGCGGCACTGAGACTTATAATTTTAGGAAAGGGATACTCTTCCCAAGTGTTAGTCCAAAGGTCCGTGTTCATTGTTCAATTTGAAAATGTTAAGAACATTAGGCACATTATATAGGATACATTTTTCTTACACAATAAAAAGCTGACTCTAGCCATACTTCTATGATTCTAACGACATCTGTGACCACAGGGAAGAACACATCATCAAAGAATGAGTAATTCATATTTTAAAATCAGAATTTGGAGAACTGTTTTCCAAATGCTCCAGAACACTGTGAACTTTTTTTTTTAAATTTCCTCTCATCACTTTTGTTATTATTCATCTTATAGCCACTTTTTCTCTAGATTACAAGGTGCTTGAGGGCAAGGGCCACTGCTGTCTCCACCTTTGTTACATCTCTGGGACCCAGCACAAGGTTTTATGCCCAGCAGGTGCTCACAATGTATCTGATGAATGCATGAATTGATATGTTCCCTAAAGCTACATAGATTTTTACCAAGAGAATTGTTTGTTTGTTTGTTTTTTTGGCCGTGCCACACAGCTTGCAGGATCTTAGTTGCCTGACCAGGGAATTCCCTCCAAGAGAACTGTCTTATCTAAAGGTTTCTTTGTTTCATTTTCCCCTTTTGGGGGGAGGTAGGTTCTTTTTATCACAGAAATCCTATTTTGAATGCTTTTGCTTTAAAATAAAAATAATATGATTGATTTGTAATACAGCTTATAGAACACTTGCAATGTTCAATGCTTCTCTCTTGATAATAAATTTTAACTTCTTTGAGCACTAGTAATTTCATGATAAGGTAATTAAAATATGTTTTTAGTTTTTTGGCTAAAGGAAAAAAAAAGAAAGTATTATTCAACACGCATTAAAACAATTTTGGTTATTGTAAAAGCATCTTTTTGAACTCTATCCAATATTTTTCGTGAAAATTTTTGACATATTTAATTAGTATAATCTATATTTAATATAGTGTACACAAAAAAGACACCTCATAACAGCGAGCTATGGTCCCCATTTTATAAAAAATAAAATTTAAGATTATTGAAAGATAAGTAAGAAAACTCAAAATGCAAATCTACTTAGGCACTCCAAAATATACACTGACAGCCTTTAATTTTGTTGGCAATTAGCAAATAAAGAAAAAGTCTGATACAGTGAACATAAATTTTCCATCTTCAAAATCTGAGCTGGTAAGCGTCAAAACTATGTTCAGTGAAAATGTTAAAACAGCAATAGAATCATGTTATTTTACAACAGTGACACGAACATTTCATTTTCTGTTAGGATGCAGTACTCCATTACAGACAGCTGTCAGAAACTAAAGCCATAATGCCTTAAAACAGGCCCTTCTCCAGCTATCATTTCTGTGACCTAATTTTTGCTCATCTCATTTCATTAGCCTGGGAGAGGAGATAGTGGGTTAAGCCAGTATTGGTCTCACATGACAATCACAGTTTGTGCAACTATCACACCTAACGGTGTGTTTCTCAAAGTCTACGATTCATACCCATAATCTCATAAGAACAGAGAATGGAGCCCTGCATCCGTTCAGAGATTTTAGCTGGAGGAATGCCAAGTGGGCGGTACCTGGTTAATGGAAGCATCTGTATTAGCCACAGGTGAAGGGGAGCGACAGGCACGTGGAGAGGAAATCTCACTGTTGGTTCCCTCCTCCCCAGACTCCTCAGTGACCGGTGACAGCAAAGTGTGACAGCGACCTGCAGTCATCTGTCACATAAAATGTTGCCCAAAGGACATGAAAATTGGTTAGCTATGTTAACAGAAGACCTGGTCAGGCACGCACAGGCCAAAACAGAGATAACTATACAACAAGAGTTAGAATTACTAAGACCCAAATTTACATACAAATTCTGTGTTACCATCTGAAAATTTTGTCCTCACGTGAATATGCTCCTAGGGACCATTTGTAATATAAACAGGGATAAGGGATGCACGTCACATTATAGAGTGTTCTTGTTGATGAATTATCTCTTTATTTTATTTTCCTTTTCTTGATTGATTGTATCTTTATAAATTAAAATCATGAGTCATACAAATGAGGGAAGGGTCTATGAAATAAAGCTTGGTCTTTTGTGGATATTTCAAATTCCAAATATTCTAGCAAGATAAATGCACCCAGAGTAATATACTGCCAAGAGTCCAGGTATGGTTAATACACTACCCAAAGCACAGCGCATTATGTGTGGAAAATATACAGCACTGAAAAACACTGAGTTATCAAACTAATTAACGCAGTTTAGATGCAAAGTTATGAGGAAATAATGTTGCAGAGAGAAATTAATGGAACTTATTTTAATCCAAAGGTAAACTTTGGATTTTCTAGTTTCTTATTTGTCTAATAATAGCTTTCCTTCCATAATTTATTAAACATTTACACAACAGAATACTCAAACATACCTAGTCAGCCAGTGCTTCAGCTGGAAAAACACACAAAACATATATGTTGCATGATTCTCCCATCCCCCAGAAAACTAGAAAACTGTGCAAAGGAATTGTTCTGAAGCTCAGAGCTTCTGAGTATTACTGCTAAATTATAAACAAATGCAGGGCCAACTTTCAGCACGTTGAGTAATTCAGGAGTCTCAAACAAATAGCTTCATTTCAACTGTCACTGTTTACAGCGTCAAAGACTGGCCTTCGCCCAAAGGTAGTCAGAGAGTTAAGGGGACGTTCCTGAG
The DNA here is from genome assembly GCF_005190385.1 of Monodon monoceros. Lineage (NCBI taxonomy): Eukaryota > Metazoa > Chordata > Mammalia > Artiodactyla > Monodontidae > Monodon > Monodon monoceros. Next base: position 75,047,094 of record NW_021703771.1, read on the forward strand.
TTCTAATCTGCAAGACCGGGCACTGATCCCTAAAACAAGCCACGGAGAAGAGCCCAAAGCCACTAGGCAGGAGACAGTCAGAAGAGAGCGAGCTGACACCCAGCAAACTGGCCTTGACCCTTACTTACCATGACCACAGAGGGGTGGGCCGAGGTCGCGGGGAGGAGCTCCCCGTCCAGGTTCTCCATCCCCTCCGCCAGCCGGTCCAGCCGGTCCACGTCGGTCACCGTCAGCAGCATGGTGGCGTGCTTGGCTTTCACGGTCAGCATCTTGCACTTGGAGTTCAAAGAAGCGATCTGCTCCTGGTAGCCCTTGATTTTCTGAGCCAGCTCCTGAGGAAACATTCCCGCCCCCCCGCGCCCCGGGTGTCACAGCAGCATCCGAAGGAAACAGAACTAGTAGCGTTCATCTTCCTCCGGGGCTGGCCAATGAAATCTCAGGGCTGCGCCAGACGGAGCGGCGGGGAGGCAGGATGTGGACGGTGCGAGCGCGGAGCCTGCCTGCCGCGCTCCCCGAGCCAGACCACAGCGCGGCGGGGCCGGAAGGGGTGCTGCGGCGCGCGCGGCGGCAGAGACAACGCCAGGCGGCCGGGGATTCTAATCCCGAGAGGCGCTCCGGGCCGCATCGGAATTTATGGGAAGTTAAGCCCTGGCAACTTTCTTGAAAATGCCTAAGGAATCTAAAATTGCCAGATGGTTCATGCCAGGCAAATTAGGTCATGTGATGACTAACACTGCCAAAAACGCAATGCTCAGCTCTTACCCTCCGGAGTCTGTCAAACAGAGCAGTCATCTGTGACAGACGCATCACAAAGTAAACTGCTCCTAATTCCTGTGACCCGGGGAGTTGCTTTTTTGCAGATAAGGTGAATATCACTTAGGAAACCCTTATTTTTTTATGCAGATTACACCCCAAATAAAATTTTGTACATTCATGAAATTTTCCCTCATGTATGCCATCATGCCTCCAATGTTTCTGATGCCTCAAACTAGGGCTTTGAACTTGAAGTTTGGTTCAATTTTAATGGCTTTTAATTTTTTTTCTTGTTGAAAAAAATTGTTTTGAGAGATAGAAGTTTTAAAACTTTTACAAAGAGCTAATTGACAATATATTCTCAACAGCACATAGCTCTTAAAAAATCTAATATATTAAAAATCCTAAAAGAATAATCTAAAATGGTAACTCTAAAATGTTAAATTTATACTTTCTTGCTTAAAAGATGCATACATAAGTTAAAAAATGAAGATTTAAACATTCATTCTTTTTTATTACATTCATGTAAAACATTAACCCTAAAAGTACAAAACCACTATTTTTATCTATCCCTTTTATTTGGCTCCTTCACCTGAAAAGCTGTCATTTAGCATTTGTACGGAACACATTTTGTGAGGGTTTTTTTGTGTGTGTGTGGTACGCGGGCCTCTCACTGTTGTGGCCTCTCCCGTTGTGGAGCACAGGCTCCGGACGCGCAGGTTCAGCGGCCATGGCTCACGGGTCCAGCCGCTCCACGGCATGTGGGATCTTCCCGGACCGGGGCATGAACCCGTGTCCCCTGAATCGGCAGGCGGACTCCCAACCACTGCACCACCAGGGAAGCCCTTTGTAAGTCTTTAAAATGATAATGTGTGTATACACACTCAAACTAGAGCTTTGAACCTGAAGTTCAGAAACAAACAAAATGACAAGAGCAAAATGATACATGCATGTATATGTACATGTGTATGTGTATATGTACACACATACCATTTTGCTATTGTTGTCATTTTGTTTCTCCCCTCCCAACCAAAGCTGACTGGGTGGGTGGAAGGGAAAGCAGTCCAGCAGAACTCAGCCAGCATCCTGCCTTCTTTCTAGTACAGAAGTACAGGAATTTTTTAAGCAAGGATTTAAAAAGTAGAAATCATGGGTTTCCCTGGTGGCACAGTGGTTGAGAGTCCGCCTGCTAATGCAGGGGACACGGGTTCGTGCCCAGGTCCGGGAAGATCCCACATGCCGCGGAGCGGCTGGGCCCGTGAGCCATGGCCGCTAGGCCTGCGCGTCCGGAGCCTGTGTTCCGCAATGGGAGAGGCCACAACAATGAGAGGCCCGCGTACCACATAAAAAAAAAAAAAAAAAGTAGAAATCATCAGTTCTTTACTTTTCACTGTTACAGATACTTACTTAGTTAAACCTAATAGGATTTTTATAATTGTGATTAAATAGCTATTTACCACATCTGGTCTAGTGCCTAACACATGAGTACTCTATAATAATTGCTAAACGTGTACACAGGGAAGTCATCTACCAGCGCACCGGACTCCTTGAATTCTATGTTTTCATAGGACAAATCACTAAGCCTCCTTACCATGGCTTGCCCTATCTGGTAGATTTGAAGACTCTGTGTGAAGTGGAGTTAGTCTTAGGCCTCCCATCCTTTGTGCCTACGTGGATGGTCACGGCCCCTACGGCAGTACCCTGCCCAGCACGCTGACAGCAAACGCCCATTTCCTAAATCGATGTTCTCAAGTTACTGTATATAAAACTCATCTAGGGGACTTCCCTGGCAGTCCAGTGGTTAAGACTTCGTGCTTCCAATGCAGGGGACGCAGGTTCAATCCCTGGTCGGGGAACTAAGATCCCACATGTTGCTCGGCATAGCCAAAAAAATTTAAAAATAAATAAAACACTAGTAGCAATATTAAAAAAAAAAAAAACTCATCTGAGTTGTTTGTTAGAAATGCAATACTGGTCTAGGCTTCAAAAGTTTTCGATTTACTAGGCTTATGAGAATCTGCATTTCATGGTTAGTTCATGTGATTCCCTTGGAGAAACATCTCTCGAGAACTTTCTTCTGTAAGAATAAACCTGCCTATATCCCATGAACTTTGTGGCTTAGTGGCCAAATCTGCTAAATCAAAATGGAGCACTAAGGGGGTTAATGTGTTCCCCAGTCTCAGGAAGCATACGTATTTTTAGTTTTTACTATTTCTGACAATGATTACAAAGGATGAGCGTACAGGTGGGAATTTCAGGTACAGGAGCAGGCCTTCTGCGTCATGTGGAAAGCGAAGAGCTCTGAGTATTCTCTCCTATCATTTAAAAGCGACAGGATAAGGTTTTTTCAAATTAAATGCAACATTTGAAAAATTACAAGAAAAAAATGCAAATTCCTTAGAAATGAACAATGAGTTTAAGTTATCCATATGGAAACTAGCCTCACCTCAAAATTAAATTCCATTAAAAGCAGACAGAAAATACAGGAAAAAACATTCTTCCAAAATTCTATGTTATGAATCAGGCTTTCCCCATGCAGCACTTTCCTTCCTGTGTTTGTTTTACACATACAATGAGCCTCACACAGGACTACTTCATTTTAAATATGAAAACGGAGGGCTTCCCTGGTGGCGCAGTGGTTGAGAGTCCGCCTGCCGATGCAGGGGACACGGGTTCGTGCCCCAGTCCGGGAAGATCCCACGTGCCGCAGAGCGGCTGGGCCCGTGAGCCATGGCCGCTGAGCCTGCGCGTCCGGAGCCTGTGCTCCGCAACAGGAGAGGCCACAACAGTGAGAGGCCCGTGTACCGCAAAAAACAAAAAAAGAAAAGAAAAGAAAATGGAATCTAAATCATATGACAAAACTAACACATCTACACTAATGTTTAGAAATGGGAGGAGAAAATGTGACAAAGTGAACAGATCACTGGACAGCAGCCAGAGGACAGTCTACAGCTGACTCTGCTGAGAACCGGCTCTGTAATGATCTTGGGCAAGTCGTTTATTCTCCTGGACCATCATTCTTTTCTTTTATGTGTGATCTTAGTTCCCTGTCCAGGGATCGAACCCATGCCCCCTGCAGTGGAACCTCGGAGTCTTAACCACGGAATCGCCAGGGAAGTCCCCAAAGGTAGTAGATTAGAATCTGGTTTCTATCAGTTACTAGATCTGGAAGATCTGGAGGTCATTGTAAAAAATCCGTTTTTGTTTTCTCATCGGTAACATGGAGATGATACACACACAAAAATTCTTACCTCACAGGGTTGTTGTAAAAGATACTCTAAAAACTTTGTGAATTGTTTTAAAAAACATAAAACAAACAAAAAAGCAACCACAGCAGCAATGATAATTATTGTTATTCCAGATAGATTTTTAAAAACATATTTTCTGTGCTGTGACTGTTTCTGTGCTGTGACTGAAAAGTTGTTACAACAAATTTCTGGGTCTTACAAAATGGGATTAAAAGTAGTTTCAAAATAAATTTGTATTATACAGTCTAATGTATGACATAAACAGTGTTTCAAATAGTTGCGAAACATCTTTTCATTTAACTGCTTTAGTGGCAGAAGAGAAATGAATAGTTAACACAGAAGATTATCTACGGTGTAGAAGTAAATGTAGGTGGGGTATTTATTTACATTACTTGTAAAGCATATGCAAATGTTAAGTGCTGGACGCACTCACTGGCTGTGACAAGAAACTAGAGAACTGCATTTGGAAAGAGGGGAAGTAAGATTTCCCAACCTTACACCTGACACTAACACAACACTGTTAATCAACTATGCTCCAATATAAAATAAAAATTAAAAAAAAAAGCGACAGTTGAATCTTTTGGGAATCTTACTATGCTATTTGGTTTGGAAAAACTGTTGTTCTTATGACAATGAAGTTAAAATAGAGCAGACGGAAGGAAAAACTGAATGTCTGTCCTTGGCACAGAGAAATAAGACACACCCCACCCCACCCCCCAGTCACCTTCCAAAATTCATGATGCTGGGAGCCAGCCCCCAAGGAAAGAGTAAATGTGATCTATATAGGGTTTGACGGGTCGGGAGAGGAAATTCACTGCTAACTGTCAAGGAGCTGGAACACTCAAGCTCCTTGTATGATCTCTGAGACCAGGTCTGCACAAGGGGTGTCCAAGTCCTAAGGTCATAATGATTCCAAAGGTACAAAGAAGGAGGTGCATTTGAAAATGGGGAAGATGCTAACAGGCATCATCTGGAAACCCACAAAACAAACAACATGAGTCATTCTCTGATTCTGGTAAAAGCAGGTGAAGTGACCTATATGTGAAAGAGCAAATGATTTTCTTTTTAACAAGAAATACCCCTTCTTTTAAAAGAGGACCATCAAAGCAGCAAGGCTTTGAGCACTGCTGTTCCTTGCAGTTTGTAAAGACAGGGAGTACAGTGTGTTTTGGTGTATGAACTGTGAGAATTCTGCAGGAGGCAGTCGGTGGGTCATGCTGGAGATATGTCATGAATGCCGGGTCAAGAGGTTCTGGAATCAAGGGGAAGACTCATGCTACTGGGTCTTGGAAAGTATCAGCAAAAATAGCCCTCAAAATGTAAAGAGAGTCAAAGAGGCTCTCTGAGAACCCAACACGTTATGCCCTGGACAGGGAAGACAAGACCTCTCTCTTTCATCCGCTGGAAACCAATCACATATCCTCACCAAGCCAGTGTCCTGCCCTTGAACTCGGCTCGTCATACCTCGTGCCGGGAAATCTGGGCTTGCAGCTCCTGGATGTCGCTGGTGGCCACAGGCTTATCCTCAATCTCTCTGTGAGCTCCTTCTATGAGCTCCTGGAGGTGCTGCATTTCTTGCTCGTATTGTTCATATTGCACCACAGCCTCCTTTGAAAGAAAAAAAAAAAAGACAATTATCTGTCTATGTCAATAACTGTGTAAGTCCTTCTGTGCTGCTATGTGCCAAACTCTGGTGCTAACTCCTATTTACCCATGTGTCAAGGGAACAAAGAAATGATGGGGAAAATTCCTAGATGATATTTCAGAGCCTTCTCTCTAAAACATTTTGGCAAGATTATTGATGGTCTGAAAATAGTTAAGTGGCTAGATCCTCTTTCTCCTCCGTATTGTCCTAAAGACGGCAATGTCATGGTCTGAAGCATGATTACTTCATTTTTCCATCAAAGAAATACTAAATATATATGTAAGGCACTCAGCTAAGTGCTGGAATAGGGGATATAAAAATGAATGAAGCATAGGGGGCTTCCCTGGTGGCGCAGTGGTTGAGAGTCCGCCTGCCAATGCGGGGGACACAGGTTCGTGCCCCGGTCCGGGAAGATCCCACGTGCCGCAGAGCGGCTGGGCCTGTGAGCCATGGCCGCTGAGCCTGCGTGTCCGGAGCCTGTGCTCCGCAACGGGAGAGGCCACAACAGTGAGAGGCCCACGTACCGCAAAAAAAAAAAAAAAAAAAAGAATGAAGCATGACTTCTACCCTCAGGTTTTTACTGTCTAAAAAATTACAAGATAATGCAAGTAGAGTTGACCAAATAGACCATTAGTGGTTTAATGAGAGGACATGTATACAATTTTTGGATAAAGTAGGTGAAATATTAGTTGAAAGTAGATAAGAGATAAATAGTGTCATTTCTTCCTAGTAAATAATTGCTCTCTTATTAGGGGAAGAGGCTAAGAGTTATAGTTGGATGTACTTCTCAGGCAATAAAATGTATCAATAAGCTGAAATATAAAAAAAGAAAAAAAAATTCTGTAATATACCTTAGCAGTAAAGTCTATTTACAAAGTTTAGATGATTTTCAGATGAATAATGAGATAAAAATCTATGATTGAATATAAAAATTAACCTTCATAAGTTGTTCCTTATAAAAAAAATAATTGCTAAAAGATAGTTTTCACCAAAGGATATTTTTAATAGAGCTTTCCCCAGGCTTTTGTGGATGATCCAAATGATAGCATCTCATGTCCTTATTTTATATAACCACAACAAGCTGTCTGAGTTAACACTCTGGATGTGTTTTGATGGCTGAGCCCACGCAAATGCTAAGAAAAGCAGCCCATGACTCATCTGGTGCTGCTCTGTGGGTGGCGTGGGGACCGCCTGCAGACGCCGGCTGGCCCCGCTGCACGTGCCTGCATGATGTTGCACTGCTGGATGGCTGTGTGCTGGAGCCGGCTGGCCCCCTCCTGCAGGCGCAGAGCTGCGTGGCACAGCGGCAAGCTGGTGACGACGTCCTCGGGGATCCGGAGCGCGCTCTGGCTCATCTGCACGGCGTGGACTTTTGGCTTGAGTGACTCCATCGCAGAGAGCAAATGCTGCAAGTGCCAGTTCATATTTTATATTTTAAATTTTATACCTTATACAAATTTGATAATTTACTTACATAAAATATATGTATACATAAAATATACGTTTTCCATTTAAAATGTATATTCTGAAATATTTTATGTTTTAATGGTTTATTTCATAAGCAAGAGGCATTTACTAAATTATAGCTCTGTCCCAAGTTATAAAAATTTTCCCAGGTATTTTTTTAAATCATGCATACAGTGCTCAGACTAAAACAGAGTTTAGAAATTACTTTTCCTAACTATCCTTTCTTTTTCAAAAATATAGCTCCCTACCCATTTCCCCTGAATTATTTTTGCTTGCCTGTCGGTGAGAGAGTTGCTCCTTGAGACTAAGACGTCCAACTTCTGGAGAAGTCAGTGCTGTCTGGGCTTGCTCCAAAGCAACTTGTAAGTTTCTGAGCTCTGTTTCAAATTTTTTCATATCCTGCAGAGTACGAGCCATGTTAATGTCAATATATAAGCACTTGAAGTCCGAAGTCATAGGTGGAGAATAGCATCATGTAACCAGGCAGGACCCTATAGGGCCTTCTGGGGCAGACCCCCTCCTCAGTACCCTCTGCTTGAGCTCCTCTCTGAAGTACCCAGATAACAGTATCTCATGCACATTTCCTGAGCTGTTTAACGGAGCTGAAAAGCCCCCACCAGATGGAAGATGTTAATTACTTGATGACCATGAGCTCACAGCCCCAGGCCTCCTGGAGCTTAAGGACTGATACTGTTAAGCTCTGTGACATCTCCCTGTTACCTCAGCCAGTCAGAGAACTGTGCACAAGCTGATCACGTATGCTGTGAAGCCCCTCTCCCTCTCCCGGACTTTAAAAATGCTTTGCTGAAACCCTGCAAAGGGTTTGGGGTTTTGTGGGGCATGAGCCACCCGTCTCCTTGCATGGCCCAAATCTTTCTCTGCTCCAAACTCCGATGTTTAGGTGTTGTTTGGCGTCACTGTGAGTCAGACACACAACCATAACCATCACAGTCAAGAAGGCTCATGAGAGGTAAGCACTCTACGTTTGATATACAACCACGATTGTTTTTTTAACGATAGCCTTTTCCATTTAAATTGCTTTTTTTTTTAAGAAAACATTTTATGTTTTACCTTGGCAGCATCATGGAGATTCTGCAAATGAATTCTGATCCTCTGCCGCAGCCCCTCGGTCTCCCGTCCCAGGTCTGCTACTTGCTGAGACATTTTTTCCGTATGGTACACGCTATTGAGGTACTGTAATTTCTCAGTCATCGCTTCCAGATTGTTGTAAATCTCTTCAGATTCTTCTAGCATGGTCTAGAGTGAATTATCAATGTTCATGACATTGACAGGTAGGCAGAGAGGTATGGGTAATCAATACGGTGTGGTTTAAAGACCATCAGACTGGGGAGGGAGTAAGGTGACGTAATTCACGTTTTCCATGCACATTGTGTAGGTCGTGTGCCTTACTGTGTTTAACCTTCACAGCCCTGTGCCTGCTCCCCACTTCCTGTTACCCCCTTTTCAAAAAGAAATCAAATTTCAGGAGCTGTAAACAATTTGTTGAGGCCACCTGTGCTGGACCATAAGGCTACTGCTACAACTGCCACCCTAAGCGGCTCCCTGGTGAGGGTCAGGACGTGAGTACTGCCAGCAGTGGTGATGCTCTGACGCACTGGGTATCTTCATCAGGTCACTGGCCCCCCCTTTTCTCATATTCAAACTAAAGCGATGCTTTTCAGGTCTCATATTCTGTATCTAAGACCCAAGCATATATGGATCTAAGAAATGAAAATAAGACAAGAGCATCACAAACACTTGCTTTAAGTGAGACAAAGGGGTAGAAACAACTTGGCATAAAACAAAGCCCTTGTCATTCAAGATAGTATCATCTCTGGGGACTAATAACAACATCAACAGAATAAGAAGCATGTAACATGCATTTTATAAGCAGAGTGAAAGAAGAAAGGGTTAAGGATGCCAGAAATGAGATGTGCTGCTGCTTGCAGGAGGGTTGAGAGAAGGCTTCCTGGGAGAGTCACATTTGAGCTGAGTCAGAAGAATGTTTGTACTGACAGATGGGGAGGAAAAGGAAAGACAGAATAATAAGCAAAGGCACATAGGTGAGTGAGCACAAAATGTGCAGTTCCTGGGCTGTGTGATGTGTAAAGAGGCGAAATGGGAGATGGGACATTACTCTTAGGCAATAGATTCTTATTTTAAAAAATAAAGTACATCTTTTTTATCACAATAAATATCAAATACATATATTATATAACATATTATATATTATATAACATATTATATATATTATAAAGCTTAGAAAATATTGAAAAAGAAAGAAGATAAAATAGTCCATAATCCCATATCCCAGAGATAACTTTAAGCAATAACTGCTGTTCAGTTTGGGTATAATTTTAGGTAATTGAGATCATAACATACCTACAATTTTCCATCTTTTTCACCTGATATTAGAACACATGCATTTTCTCTCGCTGTGTTGTTTTTGGATAAAGTCAGGCACAGGAGAACTCCCCAGAACGGTGTGTGACAGGCTGAGTTTCCTCCTGAATGTCTGTGTGAGGTCACCACCAATACCTGACATCTGTCCTCCTGTGTCCCTCAACACACTCAACCCACTGAACTGCCCAAGTCAAAAACACCTGGGGGGCTTCCCTGGTGGCGCAGTGGTTGAGAGTCCACCTGCCGATGCAGGGGAACCGGGTTCATGCCCCGGTCCGGGCAGATCCCACATGCCGCGGAGCGGCTGGGCCCGTGAGCCATGGCCGCTGAGCCTGCGCGTCCGGAGCCTGTGCTCCGCAACGGGAGAGGCCACAATGGTGAGAGGCCCATGTACCGCAAAAAAAAAAAAAAAAAAAAAACAACACCTGGGAACCATGCTTGGATCCTCCCTCTGTTTCAGAAATACCCAACAGCCTCCAAGTCCAGAGTTCTTGCTGGGTAATACCCCTTGATTTTTGTCCTCTCTCAGCCTCCAAAGAGAGGCCTTGTCATTGTCTGCTGGAATACTGAAACCACCTTCTGGTTGTCACACCTTCATCCATCTGTTTTCCACAGGCTTCTAAGTCATCTTTCTTAAACTGTAAGTCTGAGCTTGTCACTTGCCTGCAGAACATCTGTCCAAGGCTTAGAGTGACTTCAGGAAAGGAGGCCAAGTTCTTAACAGGCTTCCATGATCTGCCTTGTCTTCTCCCTCTTTCCAGCTCTCTGCAGACCTCCTCGCCAGCGCACCAGCTAGAGCACCCCTCACTCCTACTGCCGGGATTTCAACATGCGGTTCTGCCTAAAACTCCAGGACAAGTAGGCTGCGTGTCTTTCAGGATTCAGCTCAGAATCACCTTTTCCTTCCTTAATCTTCTCAAATCCTGGGCAGTCTGGGTTGGGTACCCTCCCATGAGTTCCTTCAGCATCTTGGGCTCTCAATCCCTGCACTTATCACACTGTATTGTAATTGTCTAGATCTGCCTTTCTATCTCCTTTCTCCCTTTAATTATCAACTCCCTGGGGCAGAGGCAGGGAATATCCTTTGTGTTTCAAATGCCTAACAAAATTCCTAGCTTTGGAAAGCACTCTATAAATGATTATTGAATACATAAATGAATGAGAGCTGGAGCTATTTTAAAAAAAACAAAAACGAAACAAAACAAAAAACTACCTTCTTGGTCATTTTAAAGACTACATTATAGTTTATGAAATCCAAAAATTTACTCAGAAAACTCTGACATTTAAGTTTTCTTTAAGATTCCAGTATAGTCATTAATAGTCATATAAAATATTTCCTACATTTCGGATTACAGAGTAGTAATGTTCTGTTGCTCATGATACATTTTCCTATTGTTTTTCAAAGAGATTTAACCAAGTTACCAGCAGTTACCAGCAGTGTTTGATAGCTCTCACTTCTTTAAATATGAACTTTTAAAAATACTGTTAACTTGATAATTAAAATGCTCTCTCTCTTTTAAATTTGCATTCCTAGATTTCTAATGAATATTTTTTCATTGTTTACAACCAATTGTAACTTAATTCTTGACTGTTAATGTATAATGCATAACATCAGGCAGAACAACTCTGTAGTTGTTTAAGAAAGATTTCTTGGGAGGAGTGTGCAGGATTGATTAGAGAAGAAAGATAAATACAGGGAAACCAATTAGGAACCTGTTAAAGCATTCCAAGAAGGGGAAAATTAGGCTTTGATCTAGAACCCTGTCAACTGGAATTGGAAAAGGGGATGCATTTAAAAGACATGAATATACATAAATCAGAATAAAAGAGAGAAAATCTAAAATACTTGAGGATACTCATGTAACTTAAATAAAGACCATTTTGTATTTGATTGCAAGATAACTGGCTATTAGATATCTGTATCTAATTCAAGCCTAAATTATAAAGGGATGAAATAATTTCCTGGATGATATGGTCGAGAGAAAACTTCAGAGGAAATGAAGTAATGCGGCCCCCATGTGGTGTGGACTCATTCCCAGCTGACCCCTACTTCCTGCGGGAGGTCAGCCCACTGTGACCAGGCAGAAGGGCTGGAAGGAAGAGGCATGAGATTGAGGCTCTGACTGAGGACCCATGTGCCAGGGACTGTGCTTGATGATGGCACATATGTTAAACCATTTGATCTTCATGATAACTCTGCAGTATGAACATCATTTACATCTCCATCTTACTGATAAGATTGAATTCTGAGAGGCAAAGTAGTTTCCTCCAAATTACACAGCTCTAAATGTCAGAACTTGGTTTCTCCATCAGTCTGAGTCTGGAGGCTATAATCTTTCCACCTGTCCCTACAGCTCTTCCTGGGGAAGAATTTCCCACCATATTCCTGCATACAATTATTTCAAAGAAGCTGCAAAAAAAAGAGTCCTATCTGGATGATTATTTTTGGTCTTGGGAAATGGAAAGTCTAGGGGAGACAGAGGAGGATATTTATTTATATATATGGTCTTATGAAATCTCATGGGTAGCTACTTTCTTTCAATCCCCTGGACAAGTTGTTAGGGCTACTTTACCTTTCTTTTTTCCTGGCACCCGAAATAATTTTTCATCATGGTCCTCTAAATTTTCTGTCAGCCTAGCCAGTTAAATCAAAGCACTCTCTTAGTTAATCTTTGAAAACTATTTTCCCAAAGTTACCTGATGTGAAATGTATTGTTCCCGAAGTTGGCCTGCAGAATTCCATGCAATCTTTCCATGTACTGAGACTTTAGCTTTCTCAATCCACTTCAGAATTGTCTCCAGCATTTCATTATATTCTTCTAAATGGGATGCTGCCTGAAAAATCATTAACATTCAGGCAACAAATGTAAACTCTGCTTCGTGAGCTAGAAATCAGTCTTCGGTCTCTCTTTGGATACAATAATCCTAGGAATTGATCATTACGATATCTGTGATATCTAAAGGTATCATGAAAAATTATTTCCTTATTGAACATCTATTAAGGACTTCCCAGTGACTTTAGGATAAAGTCCAAGTTCTTACTATGCTTGAATAATCTTTTAAAAAAAGTCTCCATTCTTATCTCTTATTCCTCTACCTAGCTCTTCCCTCTCCCTCCTTTCCTACTCTACCCTCACTGAATAAGGAGGTGGTAGGTGGGGATTATAGGTTTCAATATTATAATTTATTGGTTGCAAATTCTGATTTAACTCATCCCTGACTGCAGAAAGAAACATAATCAATTTGCAAAAGTTCAGTCTATGCTCAACAATTATGATGATGTGTGACCTGAACCAATTAAGTAAAGGCAAACATACATATATATACATATTTACTTATTTATAAAAAGTCCATTTATAGGAACACCTTTGTCAATAAATTTATAATATGGTTTGATATAAAATAAAGTCAGGTTTACATGTCAATCTTAGGAATACAGGCATGGTATGAAATAAGCTACACTTAACTTACTCTCATCACTGTCCATATTATCTTTTCACTTATTTTTAAAAGCAGAAAACAGAAAATTGAATTTTGGCTTTAGAGAATGTTGATTACCGGCTGGGAAAACATACCTGGCTGAGCTTAGAGAGCCGGTTATCGGCCTGTCTAATGGCCTGCTGGTGAAGTTCAGTCAGTTTTCCAATCTTCTTGGCCAGTGGTTTACCCAGTTGGCCATTCTGTTCCGAGAATTTTTGTACTGCTTCACCTAGGTCCATTAATTTTAAGTTACAGACATCTAATTCCTTTCCTAGCACCTGGATGGTCATCAAAAGGAAAGAACGTTAGACTATAGATAATAAATTTCTCCAGATTTTCCAGAATCGGAAGGATTATATTTTAAATGATTTTTGTAAAAGCCAAATATATAAGAATAATTCAGCTATGATCGGTTCGTTTCTGCTTCTTCAGTTGAGAAGGCAGAGCAGGATATTTCGTAACCCTGGTGTTTATTTCCTACGAGGCTGAGAGAGCTAAAATTTTCCTTCTGTCCCACCCAAAAAGGATTAGTCACTTTACTCATTGGCAAACTGAGAACAGGGATTTAACTACCAAGAACATCCTTCATTTTGAAATTTATATACTTGTAATCCTAAACCATCATTTAGTCCTTTGACGCTACATATGCATGTATATTTATGAATACAGTTTAACTGTGATAATAAATTATACGATATAAGTAGCTCTATATTATTGTATTTACAAAATTTCTTTACTGCCTGCCTTTACTCTCTGGTTTTCATGAAGCCTGCTAATCAAGGAAGCTTTTTTTTTTTTTTCTGTATCTTCAAAATAAACTAATGCACTCAAAATATTTAATTCATTCAATAGCCCCCCTTATATTTCCACTTCTCCTTCCTTACCTTTTGGTCAGTTTTAGCTTGAACTAAATTATCTGTCTTTGCTCTCAGCTTGGTTAGAATAGTTGTGAGATCTTTGGCTATCTTCTGAATTTGCTGGCTGAATTCCTGACTCATGGCCTTGCTCTGTTCAACTTCTTTTATTTTGTCCTGGATCTAAATAATCAATGAGAACAGCAAAATCAACCATGGTAAAAATTGGATAGTTCATACTAATATATATCTCCATCTTCAGATACTGCCAAGAGGCACTTTAGGTCATCAACACTGCTTTGGCATCGAAGTACCTCAACAAGCCAGCCACGTGCAATTACAAACTCTCATGGTTTTCCCTGCAGCCTTACTTCCCGCCATTTTACGTATTAACTGCACCTCTTTCTGCTGCTATTTCAGCAAGGGAACAAGCAATGCATGTACAGTGATTCACTCATCAGATGTTTACAGGAAGCAGTGCAGATAGCTGAGTTTGAATTCTATCTTCTCCACTTACTAACTCTGTGACCCTAAACATACAAACTCTTCTAAGCCTTTTTCTTCATAAAATGGAAGACGATTCCAGATAATTGGAGGCACCCAGATTTGTGTCCATGCACCTTTTCATAAGTAGCTGTTCATGATCTGTTAACTCTTTTTCTAACTTCCAGTTACCTCTGTACAGTATGACAAAAAAGCACAGAACATGTCCAATGGAAAGGAAAATGAAAAATCAGTTAATATTTACAAGTTTCTAATGGCTTTGATTTGATATGATAACATTCATATTTTGCTTATAATAAAATGTTGAAGGGAAGATGGTAAAGAAATATTTTCTTTGTATAAACGAAAGGCCTTAAAAAATCTCTTTAAGTGATGCACATGTAATGTGTGGCATGGTGACTATAGTTAACAATCTTATATTGCATACTTGAAGGTTGCTAAGAGAGTACTTCTTAAAAGTTTTCATCACAAGAAAAAAAATTTTTATAACTATGTATGGTTTTGAATGCTAACTAGATTTATTGTGCTAATCATTTTGTAATATATAAAAACAGCAAATCAAATCTCCTTAGTAGTGAGGAAATACACCATTAAGAGAGTACTTTTTTCAACTTCATTATTTTGAGTTGAGCGCTAAAGTAAATGGAATGCATGTGAATAACTCTATTATAGGGAAATTTATCCAGAGGAAAAAACCCTGAAATTTGAACTTCTTTTTTTAAGATCTGAACTCGCCAAGTCATCCTTCCCAAAAGACCTTCCAATGTCTAAGAAGAAAAACCAAATAAGTAATACTGTAAAATATTAGTATAAAATTAATATTTTAATACTTAAAATAAAAAATAATATTTTAGTTTAGGTCAATAGTATGACGCAGTAGAATTAGACTTTGATGAAAATTTTTAAACACTTTGCATCATACACTGGAGAGTCTAAAAGGTACAGCACACTTACATGAATTTTATAGTTTTATAGTTTCTACAATGCAATACTACTTTCCATTTCATGTAGTAGTTTAGAATTATCCTCCCTTTATCTTCTGTAGACCAGTGTTAACTAAACTGCTTTAGTGTCAGGCCACCAAGAAGGTCCTAAAACCCATTATGTTTCCATACAAATGCTACTGAAGCTATTTTCCCTACATGAAAGTGTATGTTCTTTACGAGGAGTTAAGATAGAAATATCCCTCTGATCTCAGTACTATGAATGGCTATGTAGCAATTTGTTAAATTAAAAAAAAAAAAAAAAGGTTTGTTTTAAAATTTATACACATTCCGGGCTTTCCTGGTGGCGCAGTGGTTGAGAGTCCCCCTGCCAATGCAGGGGACACGGGTTCGTGCCCCGGTCCGGAAGGATCCCACATGCCGCGGAGCGGCTGGGTCCGTGAGCCATGGCCGCTGAGCCTGCGCGTCTGGAGCCTGTGCTCCGCAACGGGAGAGGCCACAACGGTGAGAGACCCGCGTACAGCAAAAAAAAAAAAAAAAATGTATACACATTCCTTTCCTTAGTTATTTGGAAGTTAGAGTTAGACTGATAGGACTTCCTCTAGACATAATAGGGGATCCTATAGCATGCATTTGGGGTAGAAACCTCATTCCTGGTTTTACCTTATTTTTTTAACTCTGATTTTCCCTTTTTTCAAATATCTTCACCTACTACATCTTGCTGAACTGAAACAACAAAAGAAGAGTGCCTGGCAGACTCTGGATACTCTATAAATACTTGTTGAATACATGAAATGTATCTTTGTTTCTTTGAGTAATTTCCTTTTGGAAGCAGATAAATTATCTTTAATGTTTGACAGTATTGTTCACATCTAATATCTTCTCATATGCTTCTTGCCTATGAATAAGACCTCTAATTTAATATTATTATTTTATACTGATCTTTTTTTTTTAACTCTGTTTCCATGAAGACAGGATTGTGAAAATCACGAACTCTCATACACGAGTACTGAGCCTATAAAAGAGCGGAAAAGTACTCTTTCTTGACCGTAGGTTTACCTGATCATGGATAGTTCCTAGATCCAAGGCCACTTCGGCTAGCTGAAGAGAGAGTTCAGAAGGTAATATAGTATAAAGACCAAGATACTTATTCTTCTGTTCTTCAGCCATTTTCTCAATGTTCTGTCGGTGATTTGTGGCTTCTGTTAGGAGAATCTGAAGAAAAGATCAACATAAGAAATTTCTGGGAGCCTGATAAGGAAATTAATTTTTATGGGTACAGAGACAAGGCTATGTATTGTTCCTCAAAATATGATTAAGTGTGGAATTAGAGAAACACATTTGCAAAAAGCAAAATTTTCTTTAGTCTCAATAAGAAGCATGTCCACTTTATACAGAACAAAAGAAAGCCCAATGAAATAATACTAAAAGTCTTTGATAGAAAACATTTCTAAAAATTTTTAATTCAATTATTTCATTGAATATAAACAGATACATTTGATTAAAAGCAGGACAATTTTTTAACATGATGGGTCTAGGGAATGAGTTTTGTACCTTAAGTTCTTCAAGTTGAGCATCTATTCCTATGGTTGGATTCCCCAAATACTCCTTCGTTTCCTGAACCCAAGATTTTACTGAATTGATTTGGGTCTCCACCACTTCTCGCTCCTTCAGCTCCTGCCTTAACACCTTTCTGTTCTTCTTCACTTTCTCCTGTATGCTTTAGACACAATAAAGGGAGAAAGAAGATGTGGACTGAAACGAAAGGAACCCCCCCAATACGTGACATCAAATTGTCAAAAACAGACATTAAAAAAGAGAAGCCGCCTATCTTTTTTCCAAGTAAAGACACTTCCCCCAAACTGCCAGATGATTTTCAGTAACATTTAAGTTTACTTGAAGTATAACAGAAGAAAATACATCACGTGAAGTGAATGATTTATCCCTGGAAAATTGAGAGCTGACATACTCCCATGCCACTAAACTGTAATTCATTTTCTTGTCGAGAGTAACATGGAGATTGTTTGATTATTTATTTCCTCTTTGAAAATCTACTCATGGTGCAGAATCATCAGCCTTTAAAAGTAATGTGTAACTGGAGTATTTGTGCCTATTAGAAACTAGTCTTTAAATAAAGACTCAAACTTTGGAAATTTTATGATTAATAATGTTCAACATCCAAATTGTAAGTCTTTATTTGAATTGACATAAATTTGGTTAAAAAAATTTAAATACGTGGAGTCAGATTATCCTGAACTCATCTATAAGTGAAGGGGTGAATGTAGGATATGTATGAGTAATAGTAGTTAACACAGGAGTTAAATTACATAGTGACGTTTCCCCATAAGTCAATCAGGCTGGTTACATATCATTACATATCATTAAGATTAACTTTCAGGACGTCCCTGGTGATGCAGTGGTTAAGAATCCGCCTGCCAACGCAGGGGACACAGGTTCAAACCCTGGTCCGGGAAGATCCCACATGACGCGGAAAAACTAAGCCCGTGTGCCACAACTACTGAGCCCGTGCGCCACAGCAAGAGAAGCCCACACACCGCAACGAAGGGTGCCCCCCCCCTCCACAACTAGAGAAAACCTGTGTGTAGCAATGAAGACCCAACACAGCCAAAAGTAAATAAATAAATAATAAATAAATAAAAGATTAACTTTCTCTAAGTTCACTATCAGTAAATGACTATTATTTACCTGGACTTTGGTATCATCCTTGCTCTAATCTATGTGTCATCCAGTTTAGCCAATGAGTTATCAAGATTTATCAAAACCAAGTACTCAACAGCTCCCAACTGTTTACCTTTTAAGCTTTAAGTCTCATGAATCGCCCCATCACCCAAGAGTTCCCCTGAGGTGACATGCTTCCTTCCACGCTTTCTTACTTGTCATTGCCCTGTTTGCAGAGCTCTCCTCCCACCTCACTGGCTGGCTGAAGCCTGCTTAGTCTTTAGCTTAAATAGCCTTCTGAAGAGAAGCCTTCCTTGACTCCTCTCCTAGTTTAGTTGCCTCTGCTTTGATTTCCCTTAGTGCCCCTCCCACGCTCCGCCTAAAAGGCATCTTTAGTTGTCTACCTCTGCCGCTTGACTGTAAACTACCTGAAGGCAGAGATTGCATCTGGTTCATTACTATATTTCTAAATACGACTAGATATGTACTAGATAGCAAGGATGACAGGAACAGAGCCCCACATTTGTAAGGTGGCCTGGGGGGGAGCACTCCCAGACTCTTAATACCACATTTGTCCCTTTGGGTCATGGCCAAGTTTAGAAGCAGAGAATGAGAGCAGGTGTATAATTACTTCAGGCACCGGTCCTGCATTGCCGTGATTTCCTGCACAGTGGGTGGCTCTTCTCCAGGGGACAGCTCGGCCCCATCCTGGAGCATGCTCAGTGCTTGCTGCTCCAGCATCCGTAAGCCCGACTGTTGCTGTTCCAGCTCCAGAATGAATGTGTCATGATATTCAAGAAGAGTTAGGAGTTCTGCTTTTGAGGCTTTCTCTGCTGAACTTCCCGGTAATTTATCTTGCAGCTTATTAATCATTTCAGTGGCTTTTTTAACCTGATGACAAATGTACATACTATGAAGTTCAAAGTAAATAAACTGAAAAAAAGAGGGCAATTCCCATAAATGCCAAATCTGACACTAATGCATTGGAGCACGATAAAGATGATGGTGTCAACTCTAAATCTCGGGAAACTAAAATGTGAACAATCTCCTTAACATGGAAGGAAAGACCACGCTATTATTCTGCGTTTTAAGATTTAATCTCAAAATAACATCAGGGCAGGGACTCCCCTGGCAATCCAATGGTTAAGACTCTGTGTTCCCAATGCAGGGGGCACGGGTTCGATCCCTGGTTAGGGAACTGAGATCCCACATGCTGCATGGCATGGCCAAAAATAAATAAATAAATAAAAATATAATAATAATAGGGCAATCAGACATTTCATAACATTGAAAAAGGTTTTTTTAAAAAAAATTCTTTTACTAAACAGATAAAAGAAAAACTCTTTTCAATATTTACGCTAACATGAATACGTGCCTTTGAGTCATAAAGGAAGATGTGGCTTAAAACTTGAACCCTACTTAAAAGGGAAGATATTAAATTAAACAGGATTTGGAAAATGAGTTAAATTCCTGCTTATTTCATGGCAAAGACAAAGTGTTTTGCACTTTTTCAGGGCCAGGAAAGAAAGTGTCACTAACAGCCTCACAAATGGGGCAAAATGGGCTTGTCCCCCTTTCAAATGTGATTACTTGGCTTATTTCCTATTAAAATAACTGGACCCAGACTTGGGACCAAATTGCACATTGCATATGTATTTTATTTCATATTTTGGTTTTCACATCAATGTAAATAGAGATTTTTTTAAAAAGGCTTTTTACTTTCATAAGGCCGATTTGAAAAAAGGAGCAAAATACCACTTTTTAAAATACATTCTCATCAGCAAGGAAACAATACTTTGAGCCCATCAGTAATGGAGATTACCTTATTGTTAAAGCTCTTCCACTCATCCACTGCCTCTTCCAGTATCTTCTCCTGGTCCTGGGCCACAGCGCGGAGCCGGTTCCAACGCTGCCAGACAGCCGTCATCGACCTGCTCATGGTTGCTTTGCTGGCGCCATTTCCGGTTCTTTCCAGTTCTGAAGCTTTACCCTCTAAGGCCACAATTTTCTCATGAAAAGAGTTAACTACTGACACTAAAGCCTGGGTGGGTAGAGGAACAGAGGTTGAGGGGAGAGATGGCTTTTTTCAAAAGCTCTATGGATTTTGGTAAAGCCTAAAATTATCCGCAAAAGGAAATGTTCCTACATGTTTATTTTCCTCTGGTAATTCTTACTTTTACATTTAATTTGTAATTGAGTTAGGCTTGGCTTTTTTTAAAGAGGTAAGGCGAATACTTATTTATTACAAACAAACATTTACATGCTGCTTGAGATGACATTCTCCCATTTTTAAAAACTAGCAAAAATATAAGTGAATGGAATTTGATATTTAAGTATGTCACATTCTACCTTATATTGCTGTGATATGAGTGAGACTCAGCTATTAATTTTTGAGTTTTAATTGAATTAATCTAAGTTACACCAGAAAGCATTTACTGAAATCTATTGTATCACATCTTATCAGAAGCAAATTGCTCTGAATGTGTCTTTTTAAACCTAGCTATGCATTTCTAACGGGAATCCTAAAAAGATGACAGCATTTAATTAAGTTAAAACTGCTAAGAAATGTGGTTAAATGTATCCTTTTTGTGTTTAAAAAGCCCAGGTGGAAATGAAGATTTATTGACTTGTTTCTGGAACTATCATACTGCAAAGACCCATTACAGTTACAATGAAAGAATACTAAAAAAAAACCAACAAAACTAACCTTGTGTTCTGACAATTTTTCTTCTGCTTCATGACTGGAAGAAGTCTTCAGTAAAGAAAACTCAGACAATTTCTTCTCTGCATCATTCATCAATTCAATAACCTCTTCCCTTGCCTTCTGGTAATCCTGCCACTGAGCTGCACATCTTGAAAAAATCCAACACACATCAATAAGCAACTTAAAATCACACATCTCTGTGCAGAGCTCTGATGGCAATATGTCTAGTGATACTTAAGAGAAGAGAATGAACGATAATGTATATCATTAATATATTCCTATTTTCCATGTGAAAATCCATTTCACTAGAATATAAAGAACCAAACAAATCCAATACCTCTGCAAGAGATCTAACTGGATGTGTGACTCCTGTATTGTTCCCCGGCTTTTCTCTTCCAGGGAGGCCATTTTCTGTGCTAAGTCCTCTTTTCCACTTGGCTTGATGAGTGGGTCCAGGTTGGCTACTAGGCCTTGGAGCTCCTCCAGATTGCTGTGGAACTGATCCTCTGTACTAAAAAATTCCACGTGGTTTTTGAGACTTTCCTCTGCACTCTCCACATCTAGGCCGTTGCCTGTCAGCTGTAATATTTCGTGAGCATCGTCAAGCCAGCCATTAGCTGCTTGAAACACTTGATAGTACCTTTGACACTGACTATACATCTGAGTCAAGGTAGCCTGAAAAACAGCAATTGCAAACATAATCAACTCTCTTTTGCAATGTGTTTGCCAAAAATAGTTTATGCTTTCCATTTCTTTTCCAGTCTTCAGTCACATGGATGTATGTGTATAAATGAATTGATAAGCTGGTAAATTTTTTTGGGTGCAATCCATTATTATCCTTTACTTTCCCTTCTGTTCTTCTTATTATAATTTTATTATTGCAGTTAAAATAAATAAACAAGGTCACAGATGGAATAGAAATTTATGATGGTTCTGAAATGTCCTCTCTTTAAAGGAAAAATGTAATGCTTACTAATATGTGGCAGAATGAATATTCACCAAAGTGAAATAATGACTCATTTAGGTAGGAGTATAATAATACCAGTAGGAATGTAAACTGCTATAGCCACTGTGGAAAACAGCATGGAAGTTCCTCAAGAAATTAACTGCCAGTATGATCCAGCAATCTCACTTCTGGGTATTTATCCAAAGAAAACAAAATCATTATCTCGAAGAGATATCTGTACTCTCATGTTCATAGCAGTGTTATTCACAATAGTCAAGGTATGGAGACAACCTAAGTGTCCATCCACAGATGAAAGAATTAAAAAAAAATACACACCTTGGAATATTATTCAGCCTTAAAAAAGAAGGAAATCCTGTCATTTCCCAAAACACGGACAAACCTGGAGGATATTACTCTAAGTGAAATAAGCCAGACAGAAAAAGACAAATATCACATGGTCTCACAAATATCATACGGACTCTAAAAAAAAAAAAAAAAAAAGAAAAAGCTGAAATCATAGAAACTTACGAGTAGAAAACTGGTTGCCAGGGGCTGCAGGGTGAACAAAATAGAGAGGTTGATAAAATGGTGCAAACTTTTTGGGAATTCCTGGTGGTCCAGGGGTTAAGATTCCATGATCTCACTGCTGAGGGCCCAGGTTCAATCCCTGGTCGGGGAACTAAAATCCCACAAGCTGTGTGGTGCAGCCAAAAAAAAAAAATGGTGCAAACTTTTAGTTTTAAGTTGAATAAGGTCTGGGGATCTAACGTGTAACATGGTGACTGTAGCTGATAACAGTGTAACGTATACTTGAAATCTGCTTAACAAGCAGAAATTAAATGTTTTCACCAAAAAAACAAAAAACAGATAAAGATATATATGTGATGTGATGGATGTGTTAACTTGTTAACTGACTTGAAGAAGGAATTCTTTCACAATGTGTACATATATCAAACCATTACATTGTACACTTTAAATATCTTACCATTTTCTTTGTCAATTATCCCTCAATAAAGCTGGAGGGGAAAAAAGGGAGTGTAATAACACCAAACTTCCAAAACGGCATTTACCAGACCAAATAGTGATTTCTGGTAGTGAAATAGTAGCCTATAAGTCTTGCATAGAGACTACGATAGAAAAGTTGAAGATTGGAAAGCTGACCCCTGTGCAATGAAGTCCATTCAGATCCAGAAGGAAAGGAAACACTCTAATTGGCCATCAGTGGTTGGACAAGACAAGCCATTACTGTCAAGCAAAGATGCAGAGAAGTGGTAGAGAAAGTACATGTAAGATTAGCACTTAATGAGGAAAGAACGAGGATGGCAAAGCAAAGAATCAGTGGTGGAGGTTAGAAATGCCACCAGAACCGCGACCTTCAGTTATTTGGGCCAAGACAATCAATAAGACTACCAATTACAAGATGGCAGAAGTAGGGACACCTTAGCAGATTCAAGATTTTGGTTCAAAAATCATCAAACCGGGCTTCCCTGGTGGCGCAGTGGTTGAGAGTCCACCTGCCGATGCAGGGGACACGGGTTCGTGCCCCGGTCCGGGAAGATCCCACATGCCGCGGAGTGCCTGGGCCCGTGAGCCATGGCCGCTGAGCCTGCGCGTCCGGAGCCTGTGCTCCGCAACGGGAGAGGCCACAACAGTGAGAGGCCCGCGTACAGCAAAAAAAAAAAAAATCATCAAATCAACAGAAGCAAGCTTACATGACAGATGTTTTTCAAGAATGAAAATTCCAGGTAACTTCTGTTTTGATTCTTCACTCTGGGTTAAATACTCCATCTCTATCCCTACAGCTATAGGGACATAGTTTTTTGAAAAAAATTTAACAGTGGCCTGAACCAACATGAAAAGGTAAAAATATACTAAATAGACTCTAGTTTAAGAAGTCAGAATTTTACATGATGAAGTTTACTAAGATTTTAACCACATGTTAAGATTTTTTTAAAAATTGTATTATTTAGTGTTAACCTTAATCTATGTGAAAAATAAAGTTAAATGATAGCTAAGAGTCATCCGGGGATACCTCTACATGAGACCCTGCACTAAGAATATAAATCTGAAGAGGGAGATATTATTATCCCTCTTCCACAGAGAAAACTGAGACTTACGGGATGTAAGTAATTCGCTCAAGATCATATAACTGAGATTAAAATCCAGGTGTGCTTTACTCCAAAGCTATAGTTACTATATTATCCTAAGGAAGGCTGTCCTTAACTTAAACGGCTGGTTGAAATGCCATAGAATCAGAGGGACAGATGTGGAGAAAAAGGGTCAAGGGATTAAAGTAAGTACACCTCTGGGCACTGTTGTATCTCTCTTATTTTTGAATGCACAGAGCCCCAGAACAAGTCACAATTAGGAGGCTAACCTGGGAAGTTCTGAGCATGCTCTCATTTCTTTGTTATCTTCAAGTCATGATGGATATTCTAGTCTCGCTTCTGTTGTGCTTCAGGGAAGCCAGAGAAGAGGAAGCACTCCTCCCTGAGGAAGGGGTGGAGAGATGGGGCAACTGATGGGAGACCCTGCAAGAAAGCCTGGCTCAGCACCAAGTCAGGACTGCATCATCCATCTGCCTCTCTCCATCTGGAGACTCTTCATCCAGGACTACGCTTAGAAATGCCAGGTTTCACATTGTTTTTAAAAAAGCATCACTACTTATTCATTGCTAATGAATGAATTTTATGATTAATTCCTCACATATGGTATTAATTATACTAGTGTTATCATTTATTATCTCTCCTAAAGGAGAAGCATAACTGAGGTGTTCCTGTATTAAAACCAAAGTCTAGTCAACATGAAAATCACATGAAATGAATACCATGAGGATAAACAATAAAAGCACCTTTTAAAGTCACAACTGAAGATGATTCCATGTAGTAGTCAAAAAAAGAAACATTTAAGGAAGCAATTCTAAACAAAAAATCGAAACCAAAGAAATTTCTCACACCTATTTACAAAGAAGCAAAGTGGAAAACAGAAAGGGAAAGCCCTGTGGTACCGACCTGTCTGGTGCGGAGAGCTTCCTGCAGGGTCCCGTCCAGCTCGGAGAGCTCAGCTAGTGTGTGCTGTAGGTCGGCAGAGATCAGCTCCTTGGCCCTCGTGAATTTCTCCTTCTCCTTGTTACTCAGCGCATTCATTATCCTCAGGCTGGACTGCACCTCTTCCTGATGGATTTGGACCTTTCTGATCTCCTCCTGGACGTCCCGCAGGTTCAGGTCCAGGCACAGTGGCCCACTCAGCGCTGTCTCCACGCTCCGCAGCCAGTCCAGGGAGCGGCTCAGCTCCGTCTGGAAGTCTCTGCTCTGCACCATGCGGCTCTCACACTCCGTCACCGTCACGCCAATGGCGGAAGTCAGCAGTTTTAACTCCTCTTGCCAGGCTTGGATCTGATGCTTGGCTTTCTCGTAAGCTGAGGGGTCAAGATGCGGAACAAGATCTTCGAGATGCACAGTCACTCGTTTTAGAAGAATTCCTGAATCCTGGAGGCTTCCCGCCAGGAAGTGATACACTTTGAGCTTCTCCTCTGCAGGAAGCGTCTCCTCGTTCACCTTGGCCTGCTCTGTTCTCACAACCTCTAGGTGTTTCTCTAGCTGGTGGCACATCTTTTCATGCTCTTGATAAGCACTGGTGGTGTCTTCTAATAAGCTCACCCTTTGTTCTGTCTGTCGCTTCAGCCTGTGGTACAGGGTGATGAGATGCAGCATCCGGTCTGGTTGCCATGGCTGCCCTGTGCTGCGAAAACTTTCTTTCTTCTGGTTCAGTTCATCCACTGCTTCTGCAAGGGCTGCCACCTCTCCCCCAAGAGCTCGACAACCATCCTGAAGACACAGAGCCTCTTCAACACTCAGGTCGCTGGGGACTTGGCTCACCTTGGAGAACTGGTCTTCGAGATCACACAGAGACTGGGTTGTCAACTCGATCAAGGAATCATATTCTTTCCGAGCCAGAATTGCTTCCTGGACTTTACAGAACTTGTCTTTAGCCAAGTCGACAATTACATTGAACTGCAGGGGCAGTGCATTTAGCTTTTCGTTGAGGTAGGAATGATCGGCTTCATTCAGCGTCGGCAGTATGGCCTGTCCAGTTCCCTGCAGTGTAAGTAGGAGATTTTCATATTCCGGAGATTGTTCAAGAATGTGTTGGTATTTGGCCAGCTGCGTATGCAGCTCAGCACTCTCATTCATTAGGCTGATTTCAGGAAAGGTAACAATATCTCCTTGTTTTAGCCAGTGACAAGCTTTATCAAAATCTTCCTTAAAATGCTTCCTAGAAACCAAATTTTTCTCCAGTTCTTGTAGCCGATGGCTGCACTTTTGTAAAACGGTGTCATAGACACTCTGCAATTCCTGAAGCTTCCCCAGCACCTCGCTCTTTTCCTGCTCTGTGACTCCTTTCATTAATTCGCGGCCCTGGGCCCAAAGTCCAGTGACTTCATTTTGGTAAGTCTTGAGGCTGGCTTGTGCGCTCTTACATGTTTTCACTTGTTTGCTCACGTCATCCGGTAACAGGCAGATATGTTCACGGAACATTATCTTGCGCTCATGTTGCTGAATTTGGCTGGTCGCCTGGAACACCGCCATGAGAAACTGGGTTTTCTCCGACAAAGCCTTGTTTAAGTACTTTCGTCTCTGGCCCACTAAGTCGCTGAGACTATTCACATGCCTTTGGGCATCAGAGAGTACCTTCTGGATTATCTGCCTCTCATTGAGGCCAAGATCAGCCATCACCCTATCAGCATCCTTCGTGAGTGATTTCAGGAGCATCTGTTTGGCCTCCAGTTCGCTGCAAATGGCAAGGTGATCCATGAGAAGGTTCTGAGCCATGTCAGGCGGAGGGCTCTGCTTAAGAGCCTCAGCAATGTTGGGTCGTTGCTCTTCCGCCCAGTCCATCAGCTCCTGAAATCTGGACCGGACCACACTTAACTCCTCCAGGTTGGTGACAGACACTTGGATTTTCCTTTCAACAAGGTCCTCAAGCTGAAACCAGCGTTGTTCAAGGTGACTCGTCTGTTCTTTGACTAATTCTTTGTCATCCACGTTCAGATGGTCTATCACGTTCTGCTTTTTCTCTTTCAGATCATCAATAGCCTGCTTTCTCTCCTGCAATGCCAGCGCCAATTTCTTCAAAGCTTCTAGGTGGATGGCTGTACTCTCTGTATCAGATCTGTATGTATATATTAAAAGACATAAAATCAAGTTAACTTTAGTTAATACCTGTGTTTGTTCACGTCATGTTAAAGTGCATATCACCATCTTCTTTCTTAGCTTAGAGTGGTTCCCTTCATGGCTTATCGACAGAGATGCTATAATTATTATGGAACGTAAGACCCATATATTTCCATAGCAGAAGTTGAACCAAGATAGTTTGCCCAGCTACTTCTTCTAGCTAAGGCTGCCCTCCCATCACATCTGAGGTGTACTTTGTAGCTTCTTCCTCTGACTCTCAGCAACTGACGAGGATCTGCATATTAACAAGTTCCCCTGATGATCTGCGGAAACACTAAGTATTGAGAAACACTGATCTACTGCATTCTTGAAAGGCACGTGGAGAAATTAAGTGATCTGTGATTTACGTGCTTTACTGTGAGAAGAAGCTCCCGTAAACAATCCAGTGCTAGATGGTCGACCATGTGTGAGAGACAACCAATGGCTCTAACAGCTGCTCATGTGTGGAACTTAGATATTTTCTGTTTATCATTAGAAACCTTTAGAAATAACTGTGAAATGCAAAGGATTCTCATCCCTTTGACTACAAAACACATATGAGAAAATTCCATCTTAGAGTCTTTTTCACTTACAAAACGATTAGTTCTCAAGTATGAGGAAGAGTGTTGGGAGGCCATATGATGAGTTCTGTTCGGGACATATTAGATGTGAGGTGTTTGTGGGTTAACCAGACGGAGGTGCCTATTGTCCGTCTGAAATATGGGTTTTTGCTGATACTGGATTTATCCCGAAGATTAGTAAAATGCTGAGCATCAAGAAAAAGTAAACAAATCAGAAAGCATGTACCTCCTCCAAAAAAGAAACACCCAAAACAAAAAACCCCATGATTTAACGATTTAACTACAGCTAGAATAATGTTTTCAGTTTTAATTGCTACAAATTGATAAATCTGGGCAGAAGAAGTACAGGTTTTAATAATTATAGTGATCAGAGCATAGAAAGATTTCCATATGATGACTCAATGTATGTGGGAGAGAGGGAATCCTTTTCAAAGAAAAAGTTAAGAGGGGTTCAATTGCTATAAAATCAAATAAGACACACATTAATTGAATTTAGATTGTTCACTAAGTTCTAGAATACCACAAGTACAAGACAAAACTAGACTGAATTACATAGAATGTGTTACTTTACAGAATTGACAAGAAACCCATGGAACTATAGATTCAAGAAGGATTCATGTCCTGAAATCATAGATGATAGTCCCATAACTGGTAATTAAAACTAGAAATATTCTTGGGATATTCTTTGAACACACAGTGTAACAGCTTTGAAATATTCCTTGAGGTCGCAGGTAGAAATGGTGCCATTTTCAAATATTTTCCTTTTACTCACTGCTTAAATTAATATTGAGCAAGGAAAACCGTGATTATGGATACAGATGACACCAGATTCTTCATAATGTTTTATCAATATTTATAATGATAGAAAACGTTTAAAATGTAAGAAAGACATTTTTGATTTTTATAAAAATTAAGAAATTTCTGGCTTAGCATTTTGGTGACCCACTGGAGAATTGCTGTTACCTGGCTAAGTTATCCCATTCTGTAGTAAATTTTTCTAAGAATACTTCGACGACATTCATACAGTTGTGGTAATCTCGTGTTCTCTGGAAATCCTCTTCCCTTTGCAAGCACAGATTGTTGGACTGAAGGCACAGATCCAGCCACTGGTCGTTTAAATGACTTATTTCCTTATGTTCAGGAGACTCCTGCTTCTTGGTTAACTCATCCACCTTCTCTGTAATAGTGGTCACTGATGACTGTTTGCACTGTAGTTTCTTAACAAAATCCTAAAGGATGACAACAATAAAATAATGTTGAATAGCCCCCCCCAAATAAATACAGATTGAGACATAGATACAATACCTCTGAATACTTTTGTAATTGAAGAATGTATAGTGAGGGACAAAGAGAAAATCTAAAATCATCATACTTCCTTATGAACAAATTTCCAAGTGTTTAAGAATCAGAGGGTACTGTGGTATTTTCTTGTGTTCCTTTGAAAAGTATAAGGAAAAACTGATAAATGTGAAACAGTATTATAGCCACTAAGGAAAAAAAGTTAATATTTTATCTTAAAGTGCATCCTTAGTTTTCTAAAAATTTTTAAAGTTCATGCTTTTGAGAATAAAATCTAATTTATATTCTTTCCATTCTTCTTTCTGCATATGCAAACAATATCCCAGTAGAAAATAAAAATGGCTGATTGTCACAGAGAAAAAATAAATGTTAAGCTTTGTTAAAAATCTGGTACAGGGCTTCCCTGGTGGTGCAGTGGTTAAGAATACGCCTGCCAATGCAGGGGACACGGGTTCGAGCCCTGGTCGGGGAAGACGCCACATGCTGCGGAGCAACTAAGCCCGTGTGCCACAACTACTTGAGCCTGCGCTCTAGAGCCCGTGAGCCACAACTACTGAGCCCGCGTGCCACAACTACTGAAGCCCACGCACCTAAAGCCCGTGCTCTGCAACAAGAGAAGCCACCACGGTGAGAAGCCCGCGCACCGCAACAAAGAGTAGCCCCCGCTCGCCGCAACTAGAGAAAGCCTGCGCGCAGCAATAAAAACCCAACGCAGCCAAAAATAAAATTAATTAATTTTTAAAAAAAAGAATTCTTAAAAAAAAAATCTGGTACAACTTCCAATCAAGTTAATATACTTATAATAATTTTCTATTATATTTTAAATTATATAAATATTTTATTACATTTTAAATCAGTTGTATGTTAATATGTTTTATATATTAAATATATATTTAATAAATTGATAAGTCCTACAGCTTTAGCAATATTGTGATGAAAAGCTAATGAATAATAAGGCTTCATGTTTGTTTAATGGCAGAGTCTTCTGGTTCTGCTAGCTAAACCACAGTTCTCTATTCAGAAATAAGCTACAGAGTGAATGTCCTTCAATGCAAGTGGCCAACTGGAGCTCCAAGAAAATATCTGAATGTTCACTTTCTGAGCTATATTTTTCTGGCACCAAATGAAAGCTGTTCTATCTCATTCCTTAAATAACTATGTGTAAGGATTGATTGACATACACCCGTCCTGGTCTCCTCCAGCTCCCCTGGAGGCACGTTAATTCCTACCTTTACTTGAGACACCATGTTCTGTGCAATATTTAGCTCCAGTTCTGAGTGGCTCCTCTTCATATTCTGCAGCTGCTGACTGGCATCCTGGAGGTAAATCCAAAGCTCAGCCTTCATGTGCTTGATCTCTTCCCAGCCCTGAGTTAAGTTCTGTGCCTGGGCAAGCCTTCGTTCAATCTGGAGAAAACACAGAGGCAAAACTTAGCAGCAATGGACAGAATCATTTATGTTCAATGAATCAGCCTGTCCATGTACACAGGCCAACGCACGTGTGTGCACACACACACACACATACACACGAGTGATAAATCCAAAAAGAATTATTTGCTTCAAGAAAAACAGATTTTATATTTAGGTTTTCTAAAGACTTCAAATGTCTAAGACTTATGCCATATGATTTCAATCAATACTGTGAAGGTCTAGAAGTTTTAACAATTTATTAGGTCAGAAGCTGCCCTAATGGTTTTTCACATTGGGCATTTCAGTGGGTACATCTGTTTGACTGAGTCATCAATTTGGTCTTGGGGTTAACTAGAAAAGACTTATATTGTTCTCTAGTGCATAGTTGCTGATACTTCTTATAGAACACTGGGTTATTAACATTTTGGATATATGCTTAGATCTGCTTCACTGGTTTTTGAAATCATATAACTTATTTTGATAAATCATTTCTGTAAAAAAAATATAGGAGCTATATCATCTTTCTTAAGGATTTAAATACAGACTTGCTTTGGTAATGTAATAAAACATAAAAGTAAAAATACATACGTTAGTTTAATTATTTTAATATCTATATTATAATTATTTAATTATCTTAATTTCTTCATTATTTTTTCCTTTAGATCATTTTACTATTCTGGAATATTTAATCAGTTAAATAACAAAACCAAGTCTTTTTTTTTTTTTTTTAATCCAAACATGTTGTGTTCCAGAGTTTAAGGCAGCGGCCTCTGTGGCGCCATCTGTCTGCTGCAGGCAGGTACTGCTAACTCAGCGCAACACTGTCCGAAGGGCCCAGATACAGCTTCAGAATTCTTCTCAACACCACACTCAGCCACTGCCAATGAATTAGAAGGGTCATGACAGATGTTTGCCATCCTAATAGGAAGGGTCAGGAGGCCCTTTCACACTAAATATGACCGAAAGAAAACAATGGAAAAGGAGACAAGAAAAAAAATGAGTGAAAAAATAGGAAAAGAGAGAATGGTAATTGAGGAGAAGAGAGAAGAGGAAAGAGGTGCGAATGTTTAGCAGTTCAATGGGACTAAATATTTCACTTCCAATTCAGTGGCATCAGTATTAGCGTGTGCCTACTTTTCTGTGACTTAGTTGAAATTCAATACATATTTATTATAATGCTTGTAGGAGCATTATGGCAAGAATACTCCAAGGAGAAAATTTTTTTCACATCTAACATTCAAGCAAGAGAATATAGTCAGATATATCCAATGTCATTTTTTAACTTTTACCATTTGTTCTGTTTGTTGAATGTCTTTTGCTGTGGTTTTCACTGAAGAGTTTGACAAGTCACACATGGTACAAAGGAGATCTAAGTAGGTCCTTGCCTGTTCCTGCAAAGCTCTGAAGTGTTTGACCTGAAAAAAACAATAGAGGAAAAAAAAAATACTTGTCAGAGTGAAAGAGACACATGCTATATTTAGATAGCAAATATTTGTACCATTTGTGGTATTTTGTTGACATTTCAAAAATAACCTTGCTATGCTCAGTATTTTCACCATTGTTGTAAATGACATATATTAGTTACTCAAAAGAAAGCTTTCCAAACACACTGGCAGGGAGCCATTCGTCCACCAGCTGTTTCTTACTCTAATTAGCCTGTATGGTCTGGGAAAGGGGAACAACCAAGAAACTTCCACAGTTTTTCCAGATTCTCTGTTCACATTCTAGCTTGTTTTCTTTTCTTTTCTTTTCTTTTTTTTTAATATTTATTTATTTATTTTTGGCTGCATTGGGTCTTCTTTGCGGCATGTGGGATCTTTTACTGCGGTGCACGGGCTTCTCTCTAGTTGTGGTGTACGGGCTCAGTAGTTGTGGCACACGGGTTCCAGAGAGCGTGGGCTTCTGTAGTTGTGGCGTACAGGCTCCAGAGCCTGTAGTTGAAGCACGCAGGCTCTCTAGTTGTGGCGCATGGGCTTAGTTGCCGTGCGGCATGTGGGATCCTAGTTCCCCAACCAGGGACGGAACTGGCAGCCCCAGTTGTCAGGCTACTGCAGGAGTTAGATGAGAAGTGATGATGGCCTGATGGAGGGCGATGGGTGGTAGAGGTGGTAAGAAGTGGCTTTCGCTTACTCCATCTTTGTGATTAATTGGGAAAGAGGTATTGACTGCAAGTTGTATGGGATAAAGTTGATCTACAGAAACAGCAGGTGATCTTCCAAAATCATAGCTAATAATGGAGCCTAACTTTTTGACTCATCTCAGTATATTTCCTCTAAGCTGTGTGGGTTGCCTAGACACATCATTCTCACATAAATGTAACAAATACAGATCAATTTCCCATTAAGTAGAAAGTAGCACCTAAACTTTTATCCATTGCACAAACTGACTGGTGTTTCACTTCCAATTAGTATCATTAGCCATTAACCGAAACCATCCCATCAGGTACCCATGGCTCAGAGAAAGTTATCTGTCCCAAACAGCCTTTGGAAATGAGAACAGAATGAGATATCTGAATTTTTATTTTATAAATATATTTACTTTAAAAAAATAATGATTTATTTTAAAATGTATACAGTTGGCCTGATTCCAAAAGCACTGGGAGCAGCTTGTTGATTGTCAATGACAAAACAGTTATGAAAGATTTTTGCTAAAAATCAATTTCAAGGGCAAATCTGATAGTACTTTTTCTCAATCCCCCAAATTCACATCATGCCTTATGAAAACAAACGACATTCTTAATGGAATCAAATCAGGCTGTCATTGGCTAACGGTAGTGAGGACCATATTATCATTACATATGTATTGAGCATTTACCATGTGGGAGGCCCTGGGGATACACGAAGCACCCTGGGACCCTGACCAAATTCAACTGCAGCCAATCAAAGCCTGCCCAGAGTCTGACACCCTGTCAGTAGTGGAATTCTCCAGTGACACATCCAAGCGAACTAATGACCCAGGACCTGCTCGACTTTACATGAAAGCAGTACTTGCCAAAGGAAAGACTGATCAAAACAAAGCAAAACAAAAACAAAAAGAAACAACAAAAAACCTCTTCCCCTTCAGAACAACTGAGGTCCAGGTGTTTCCAATACCTCGAATTCCCTTCTCTGTTGCTTCCAAAAGGGGGCAGCCCATTCTGAGAAGCAGTGTGGAAGGGGCAGAAAGTAAAACAATGAACCAGACAGTCACTGAATCTGGGCCCCAAGAAGGATCAGCATCCTCCTGCAACCACAGCTAACGCGGGTGCTGTAGGAAATTTCCTCTTCTAGCAAAACGTCGTTGGGATTAATGTTATTCTCCCCCTCGCTTTTACTTCTTTTTTGGGGAACAAAGGAGAAGAATCAAGCTTTGGTCTGGATTGTTCTGAATAAAGTACATTGGAAACAAACAGCCACAAGACAATGAATGACCCAAGAAAGCTCACAGTCTAATGAAAAAGCAGAATACAGACAATCTTTATTTCATTTCTTGATTCAAGGAGAGCCATGTTTGATTTGTCCATATTCTATTTTTTTTTTTTCTTTGCGGTACGCGGGACTCTCACTGTTGTGGCCTCTCCCGTTGCGGAGCACA
This sequence comes from Monodon monoceros, assembly GCF_005190385.1. NCBI lineage: Eukaryota > Metazoa > Chordata > Mammalia > Artiodactyla > Monodontidae > Monodon > Monodon monoceros. The sequence continues at coordinate 75,080,796 of NW_021703771.1, forward strand.
GGCTCCGGACGCACAGGCTCAGCGGCCATGGCTCACGGGCCCAGCCTCTGCGCGGCATGTGGGATCTTCCTGGACCGGGGCAAGAACCCAGGTCCCCTGCATTGGCAGGCAGACTCTCAACCACTGCGCCACCAGGGAAGCCCCATATTCTATTTTTTATAAGGTGTAATACATGCACTTCTGTGAGCCATTTCATGACTTAAACAATGTAAATCATTTAAGCCAGAAAGTATACTTTGGGGGACATATTAACTGAACATATTCTCTAAGTGGACTAAATGAACAAACATTATTTTAATATCAGTTTGAGGTAAAAAAATTGAATTTTTACATTACTTCCTATCTGGCAGCAACCTTTACAACTAAATTCCTTTAAAATATATTCTTTGCACTACATAGAAAAGTTGCTTAGTACAAAAAATTTTAAAACATCCCTCAAATATTCTGATGAAGTATCAGCAGCAACATTCTAAGCATGTAGATGTCAAATGAATATGCCACAGGTTCCTTCCACATGATAACAATAATTCATTCAGCATTCACTCAATAATTATTTAATAAGCACCTCGTTTTGTGCCCAAAAATGCAGGAGAGGCTAATTTTGCTTTTCTGTTTACAAATCACGTACACTGCGGTACAGCATTTGAATTTCTTCATGACTTTCAGAAGCAAGCATACTTATAATCACTTTACCTATTAGAACACTGAGGCTCAGAGAAATTCAGTGATTTACCCATGGTCACCCTGTTGAGCAGGTACTGGAATCGATCTTCTGGCTACAGTGCCCATGCCCTATTTATTCTACCAGATTGACCTCAGTTGTGCGTCCGTCTTCCTGGTTAGAATGTGGACTTAACTGGAATCAAGCTCAGACCTTATTTATACTTTTATATCTCCAGCAACCAGCACAATTTGGCACATAATGGCACAAAATAGCTTAACATGTTTTCATCAAATGAATGAATCACAGCGTAACATAAACTTGCAGGAATCACAATCTACCTGCTTAACGGCTTCTGCCCTGCTGAGAGGGGGATGTGCGCTTGGCTTTAAATCGGGCTGGACTGCAGAAAGCCAGGCCTGGCACTGCTGCAGGGTGTCTTGTCGACTAACGTGCTTCTGAAGTTCATGTTCCAGACTCTGGTACACCTGAGACAGAACAATCATGCTGCGGTCGTGAGAGCTGTTTTATATCTCTAAAAAGATCACTGCAAGCAAATGAAACAAGTCCACTTTAAATGGATCCCTCTCCCCACCATGCCCCCCAAAACCAGACACATATCTACGGAGTCTGCATATGTTCCAAAATGTTGCAAAGCACATGGGCTATGCCCCAGTTTATAACTTCTCAACCCACACATTACAACATAATATCCTGATCATGGAAAGACAAGGTGGGCAGGGTGAATGTAACGCTAGAAATGTGTTAGAATACATAAAATCTTTGGAGGAAATTGGTCAAACATAAATCAAAAGTTTTTGCAGCTTTCCCCCATGGTATAAATACCGTCCTTTTCATTTAAACTAGAAACTAAAAGTAAAAATAAAATGCTGGCTCATGAAAAGATAACCAATATTTCTCTAACTGAACAGCTTCTGTTTTAGGGGTAGGGTAAATTGGAACTAAATTATAACACAGGGGAGTGGAGAGTTTGATGCCCTCATTTCACCTTAGAAGTTACATTCCAGGAAAACACTAACCTAGAATAACCCAAACATTTTCTAATGCATCTATTCAATTACTTAATCCTCAACCAGCCAAGCAATTTTCATTTTATCCACAAAGACATGTTGAGAAACTATTATGTGTTTCCTTGAAATCAAGGTGAAATATACCTATGACGTTTTCTGAGCAAGCTCTTCATCAAAAACAAAAGAAAGAAAAAAAGACTATGAGGTTAGACTGGCTTTTCTTTCCTTATTGAGACAACAGAAGCAGTAATTGAATTCTGCTTTTCTCTGTCATCTATTAAATTAATCATTTTTATCTGATATTAGGACTATCCCTTATTTATTTTTATTCCAAGCAGAACCAAAAAGAAAAAAGGTATTTTGCATTCTTTAACATTTTTGCAAAGTTTAATTATAAGATTCTGACTCTGTTCTTAGAATTTCATCTACTTTTTAAAAGTTTATTTTTAAAATATGTTTGTCTTTCGAACATTTACTAATTAAAAAAAAAATTAAGCTGTGTCCCTAATGCACAGAAAAAGCCTGCTACAAAGACAGTGCTAAGAAATCTCTGTTGAGTGAGTGAACAAATGAGCTTACCAAAAGCTCCATGCTACTGTTTTTCTTGTCTCACCCCCTTTGTCATCATTTGCAATTATTTGTTAGATTCTTTTATCTCTCTTTTTTATTAACTTTTTTTTTTTTTTTTTTGTGGTATGCGGGCCTCTCACTGTTGTGGCCTCTCCCGTTGCAGAGCACAGGCTCTGGACGCACAGGCTCAGTGGCCATGGCTCACGGGCCCAGCCGCTCCGCGGCATGTGGAATCTTCCCGGACCGGGGCACGAACCCGTGTCCCCTGCATCGGCAGGCGGACTCTCAACCACTGTGCCATCAGGGAAGCCCGTTTATTAACTTTTTGAAGGTGGATTTTCCAAGTCTAGGGATCAACTAATGTCACCCAGCATTTTTTTTATTATCGCGATGAACACAGATAATTCTCCCCATGTCACTTGTATTTCTCCAGTTCTTACTAAATAGCTCAGTAACAAAAATAGATGGACCCTTCTCAGTGTCATTTATAAATTCCAGAATAATAAAAGAGTAATCCACTAATTTTACTTAATTGTTGTTAAAAGGGTGATTCTTATTTATCTTAGACTTATATCTATAACATTAAGGATTCCATTTTATTGGAGGGATACCCACTGAAGTATACCTTGAAATTGGTGCTTACTTCTTTTCTCAATTTCTATATGAATACATAAAAATACTGAATTAGAGTAGAACCTGGGCTGCATAGAGTTAAAAAGAAATAATTATTGTGTGACTTACAGAATAAACTTATTTTGATGTAATAGAATAAATGGCAAATAAGAAAGAAGTATTATTGATGGTGTGCAAATAAAAACAAACAAAATTAAGAATTTTTTTCATAATCAATTCATGGAATAAAGGGATTGAGTAAAACCACATGGCTGAAATTCGCCACTTCATCACATCAATCAAATATATGATATGTTAGTTCTATGTTCACATAGAGACTATGAAATCTATCCTCTTATTTTCTGTCTGGAAAAACACCAAAACGATCCCAAAGACTGAAGCACAAAAACTATTTTTAAAAACCTCCAGTTTGCACAGTTTTTCTCCTTAATTCTTCATCATTCTAGAATGTTCCAGTGGTACTCACCCTCTGGGCTGTACTGCAGATGGCTGAGTAACTATCCTTTGTGCCCTGCAGATGAGCGTGTACATTTTGTTTAAGTTTCGCTTGGAGGTGGTCTGCACACTGGCTGATCAAACTGTCGCCTTTAATTTTAAGGTTGTTCAAACGGTCTTCAAAACCAGCAATTTCTTCCATCATTGCCTACAAAAAATGAAACACGTACTGAGTTCTCATTCCAGTTTTAGTCTTTAAATAATCTATTCATCAAACAGAAAGTTAAAGATCAATCATTTCACTGTTTAAAATGTTTTTAAAAGGGTTTTGCAATTTGTCTTGGTTACCATATCAACAAATGAAAAAAGAAGTATATTTTCAGAGATACTCCAATGGGAAAAGCTAATGAATTTAATGGATTAAGTTACATACGAATAATGAAGTAACCTTTAAGTGATTTCATGAGGCTGATCTCAGTTAGAGATCTGCTCCATGGTATTATTACCAGCAAGAAGGATGTTAATACATTTTTCAACTCTATAAATTATGATTCTGGTATAATTTATATCTAAAATAATCTAATTACAACTTAATCTAATTTACTAATGTCTAATTTATCTAATATGATATCTGATTTATGTAATAATCGAATGTCTAAATTATGTAAGATCTAATAATACTTATATTGATAAAAATAAAAATAACCTTTATCACTTACCATTTATTAAGCACCTGCTATAGTGAAGGGACTATATATAAGCCCGGATAAATGTGTATTATTACTATTGTTTTACAGATGAGATTGAAGCACAGAGATGTTATAAAACATGTTCAAGGGATTTCCCTGGTGGCACAGTGGTTAAGAATCCGCCTGCCAATGCAGGGGACACAGGTTCGAGCCCTGGTCCGGGAAGTTCCCACATGCCGTGGAGTAACTAAGCCCATGCGCCACAACTGCTGAGCCTGCGCTCTAGAGCCTGTGAGCCACAACGACTGAAGCCCGTGTACTACAACTACTGAAGCCTGTGAGCCACAACTACTGAAGCCCGTGTGCCACAACTACTGAGCCTGGGCTCTAGAGCCCGTGAGCCACAACTATTGAAGCCCGTGTGCCACAACTACTGAGCCTGCGCTCTAGAGCCCGTGAGCCACAACTACTGAAGCCCGTGTGCCACAACTACTGAGCCTGCGCTCTAGAGCCCATGAGCCACAACTACTGAAGCCTGTGCACCTAGAGCCTGTGCTCTGCAGCAAGAGAAGCCACTTCAATGAGAAGCCCGTGCACCACAATGAAGAATAGCCCCTGCTCGCCACAACTAGAAAAAGCCCGTGCCCAGCAACGAAGACCCAATGCAGCCGAAAAGAAAAGAAAAACCATGTTCAAGGTTTCACAAGTAGTAAATGGCACATCCCCCAGCTTTGGGCCCGTCTCTGCCCGATTCCAGTTCACACACACCACTATGCCCACCTGTGTTCTCTAGTGAGCTTTCTCACAAGATCACTTAGAGAGCAGGAACCAACTTTTTCAAATCAGGTTCTAATTTCCTTACAATGCTAATGACAAGTGACATTCCAACACAAAGTTTCCTGGGTTGACACATCAATACATCTAAGGGAAACCAGGTGGTCCTTCAGAAGCCCAGGGTCCACCACTTTTTTTCCAGTGGTGCTGGGTTAAGTTATTATATATGCCACATTGAAAAGAAACATTTTATCTTCGAGCTGGAATGGAACCACTACATCATGAGGTTACTGAGGGCATTTTCTCAGTGCCAAATAGACTATATCATGTAGTTACTTTTCTGTTGGTATTTGCTAAATAAAATTTTCTCCTATAGGAATCTTGAAGCCCAGAATGGTTAACCGGTCTTCCTAAGACACACTGCTAGATATTTACCATGTCACGACTAAAAATCAGTTTCCCATTAAGCTCACCGAAATTGCTCCATAAAATTGTGACTATATGACATCTGTCACCTGGCACATATAATTACTAAAAATACATATTAATAAATATACTAACACCACACGTCAGTACTGTACTTTACGGTTTACAAGATACTTTCACATACATTATCTCCCGTGATGAGGCTGGTGTCATTATCACCCTTAACAGAGGAGAAAAGGAGGCGCAGAGAGGCTAAGTCCCCCCAGTTAGGAAGAAGACAGTCTGGCTAGAACCCAGACTCTTTGACTACTACTTTTGTATCCTATCTTTGGCTATACTTTTCTAAAATAAAAATAATTTCTCTTTGATAAATTACTCCCTAAAGATTATATTCTGCAATGAAAAACTATTGGCTGGGAAAAATGCTACAATATGTTCAGAAGGTGAATGCCAAGATTCAGCTGTTGTTAGTCACTTAAATATTAAATTGAACTGTTCTCAATTATAAGTCATTCTTGAGACTCAGACCTGATTCTTTAGGTGCAATCATTATGACCCAGAGAGGTGCATGCGTGCGCTCACACACACACGCACGCACATACACACCGCACACCTGCTAAAGCCACCCTGTATTCTTCAGCTCCTTAAAGCTCAGGCATACCTTGTGGCGGGCCAGTTGCTGGGTAACCGTCTCTAGACTGCTTGTCTCCATGAGGTTGGGTGCCACTAACCTTCCTGACATCTGCAGCAGCCACTTTTCCACTTCTTGGAGCTCACTATTGTAATCTTCGTGGTCTCTGACTTTCACCTCGAGACGGCAAACATGCTCCTGTGAAGCCAGGTGTCCGTTAGAAGTGACTTTCAAGCCAAAAATCTACTCAAAACTTTCATAATTTTAAAAGCCCAGGAAAACTCATAGGGTAGGTAGAGTTACACACATCAGAAACTTACTAGGAACGGAAAAAAAAAGATACCACACGACCCACAAAGTCGTTTCGCCATTTAAAATGCCCATCTGAATAAAAGGAAAAATATTGACCCATACCACGCCTTAAAATTTTCTGACAGATAAAAGGGAGTCAGGACCCCCTCTGTGGCAAATACACACATTTGTATTGAATTTCTGATCACTCCTTACTTTTCCTGAACTGCAGAGGTTCTGGTAATCACTTTGAAGTTGATCTATTTTGTCCTTTAAAGTAACATCCTGCACCAGCTCCAGGAGGGCTTCCCCTTTTTCTCTCACTGATTTTACTGATGGTTCATGGGACAACACCGTTTGTTGAAGTGACTTGAATTACAAAGAAAAAACAAGAGCCAGCTCATCTATGTGATCAAGGCGAATATATACATATACGTTGGCATGTATAAGTTTATCTACTTCAAATAAAGATCTGACATATACTTTAAAAATTAATAAGTATAAAGCAATAAAGAGAGAATGCCTTTTTATGGCTAATACAGTTTTTCAATACAGAGTAAAAGTAAGACATCAAATAGCCCTTCACATGCGCAGAGAGAAGTATGGAAAAGAATTACATTCGGCTAAATTTAACATGGTTCATATTGCTGGCTTCTAGCTCATTCCTTTCGGCAGAGAAGTAAACCTTAATTCTCTACGAAGGGAGCGAGGTGCTATCTTTTGATTTTGACTCGTGAAATCAATAGCAGCTTGAGCTGGATGTGAAGTCTGGGAGACAAATTCCAGTTGCAATGTCGCTATGATGGCCTAAAAGTGCTATTTAAATATATCAAGAACTCAGAGGGAACTAAAAAAGAAGAAGCAGTGTGATTCTTATGTAACACCCTCAAAGACACACTGTCAGGCTAGGCAGAAGAACCAAGGACAGGAATAGACATACTGGCTGGAGTAGGAAAAAGCTGCCAACAGGAAAAGCTTCGAGGCAAGCCATCACACTGTAATTCTTAAAGAATATCGCTAAATAATTTGGGTCAAATTTAGAAAACAGACTATTCCATGTATAAGCTTCAATAACTGTTTCACAGATTTGAGCATGTGAAATATTTATATCTACAGCATGTATAGTGATATCCACATCACCATTTATTCTTTCAAAAATTAATTTCTAAGATGTTTAACTACAGTTGGTTAACTAGAATTTATTTTCTTAGAAATATGATGTCTCATTTTGAATTTACCACAGGTCAGTTTATAGGCCTTCTGTACCAAAAGATGAAGGAAAGACTCTACAAAAAAGATAAAATCTGTAGGTGTGAGATCCTAATGCCAAGAAGGTTTTTCTGGAGGATCCACATACCTGGATCACACTGTCAGAATAGATCTCCATTTACTGATACAACCTTTGAATATCAGACAAATACAATTCCTGAATGGAAAGATAAGTCTGATGTAGTGTTTCCAGCCAAATAAATCTATACCACTCCCCACCAGCAGAATAGGCACATTAGGACTTTTTCTAGCACTCACTAAGGGTGACACAAACCAGGAATCACGTCCCACCAGTTCAGTCCTACATGACGTCCTCGTGCATCTGTCAGTAACAACACACTACCTTGTATTTAGATAGCTGAGCTTTTTTCTCATATAATTCCATTTTGGGTTCTTCAGGAATGTATAGGATTTCTCGGTACTCTGCTATCCACTGAGTTAGTGCTTTGTATTTATCTGAGAATTCCTTTGTCAAATGAAGGCCTTTTTCCAGAGTCATGTGCTCCTTCCGGACAGTGCTGGTCAGTTCCTTCAACTGTTCCACGTGGTCATGGATCTCTTTTCTTAACGTCTCTGCCTCACCATCTTCCAAGTATGTAAGAGCTCTCTCTCCTTTCTCTCGGGCTGATTTGAGCAAACTCTGGCCTTTCTCCATGTCTTTCAGCAAACCCTGAGAAAGAGTGGGAAGCAAATACAAACAAACAAATGAATAAACAAACAAATAAATGCAAATAACTTAGCATTATTTCTTTCCTTTTAAAGAACAGCCTTTCAAGTCCCATTCTTGAGTCCACTGATTTCTCCTTAAAATATGTTTTTTGAAGTTTATAACCAGATTTGGTCTGCCAGCAATCAGGAATCTTCTTTACTTCAATATAGGTCTTTTAAAGTCTTGATCAGCATATCATTTCCAAATCAGAGACTTAAGGAAGAACCTGATGTTTCTCTTGTCCGTAACAGTGCTCCTATAGATCTGAGTTAAAACTCTATTAACGCACAGTGCCATGAATTTGAGATAATTTTTTTCTTTTAATATTTAGTGTCAAACTGGAACTTAGTTAAGAATTTCGTGTGTAGCCATGTGTAAGACATTGAAATGACTTCACAACACAAATAAATGAAAGCCAGTCTTTGGCTTAAGAGATTATAACTTGGAATTTAGAGTGAAATGATGAGCCACGGATCACCAATCATACTGGGCGGGGACGAACACACTCCCAATTCTACGGGGGAAACAGGAACAGCTCGTGAAAGAAGAAGGGCTGGGAGACAAACCTGATATTTGCATGCCTACCTCCAATGTCTTCATTTTTTTCCCCATCATCACTTTATCTACTTTATCAATTTTGGCAGCCACACTCTTGAAATTTTTGTGAGTGGAACTGTACCAATCCGAATAGGAACTTAAAGATAATTCTGATTCCTCCAAACTCTGGATCTCTTCCTCCAGGAATTTTATTTGTTCCTTCGAAAGAAGAAACACAATTGAACAGTGATGAAAGACCTGTGCCAGTGCCTTTCTTGATAAACACGTATTATCTTCACTGGAAGTTAGCGAAAGGAAGAACATCTGGCTTGGGAAGTTTGCTGGCCTATGATGAGCAGGGGTGGCCCACTCACCAGCACCTGGAGGAGAAGGGCCTGGTATCTGGACGTCAGCTGGGTGGCCTGGAAGCCCATTTGGCTGCTCACGTGGCTCTCATCTAGGATCTCCTGTGCTCTGGCTCCCACTTCCTCAACGTCGTCTCTGTACGCAGTGATTTCTTCATGCCACTTCTGAAATGACACAATATCGAGGGAAAGGCTCAATCTTACAGATTCTTGAGTAAGACAAATAAATATATCTTCTTACTAGAAAACGATTTCAGTGTATTTTTAGAATATATTTATTCTGTGATATAATTTTGAAAATACTTCACATAAAGCCTTCATGAAAATGTAATTCCAGTAACATGATAAAAACTGTAAACTTAATGAGTTTGAGTGCTTTTCTGTCTATATTACATATATTTTTATATCTTTTGTTGTACTTAGATAAATTTTAAAATAGATGAATAAGGAAAAGAAGTTCCAGAGGCCTAAGGATTATTTTGATCATGTGCACTGACTCTACATAAAAATTAGAATAAAATTAATTTTCAAGTATTATGTCAATGTAGTACATTAGAGCAATTTCAAATCAGAGCCATAAACAAATTATTGCAACACTAGCATTCATGTATCTTTACCAAGCAAGGTAATAAAGCTTGGGAAGAAAATATAAAATACTTCATTAAACTAGACTTAGGATTCTAATAAATAACTGCTGATAGAAGAATGCTCCATTATGATGTACATCAAATTTTTTTGCAAGTAGAAAGAGATTTTGCAAAAGCTAAACCTTGGACCAAAAGTTACTACATATTTTAAGGAAACAAATTATGCAAGGCAACTGCTACTCTGACATAGATGAGGAATTTACATTAGTTGTACCTTCATCTGATGTAATTGTATCTCCTTGGCTGCCCGGTTAGACTGACGTCCACTTCTGAGACTCACTTTGTCCTCCATTGCTTTTAGCCACTCGTCTACTTGCTGAAACTTTTGTTCCATCAGTCTCAATTTGTTGACTACATTATTGAACTGAGTTCGGGTCTCGGACAGCCTCTGCTGGTAAGCCTGCCAGTCCTGCCGGAGAGACTCTAATGCCCGGTCCTCCGTCTGGGGGATGCCCGATGGTATCACTTCCTCTCTGGTGTGCAGCACTGAATGCAACAGGGCCTGCCCTTCTGTGCAGTGCACCTGGAGCTCCTGTAGGGGAAAGGTATGGCTGCCACACCTCACTTATATTTTACACCCGTGTAGGTGATCATGTCTCACCCAAGCCAACCGTGCCCTTCACATTGGCTTCAAGAAAACTTCACGTTAGGAAAGAATGCTTTGATTCCGACTTACACACAAAAAATATGTACCGAAAACTGCATACTGTCTCCCAAGTCAGGAGAAACATTCTGAAATATTTCCAATTAAATTAATCAGAATGCACACATATACACACAAATACACACACTGAGAGAAATATTTTTCTCAGTCATCTTAGAAGCAATGTCTGAAATTTGGTTTTTCAGCCTACAGGCAAAAAACACTGTGATTAAAGGGTTATTGTTTAATATAATAACCTAGGCTTTTTTTGGCTCCTAATCTGTTTAAAGAGCCTAAGGTTTCTTGCTTTGACATTGAATGGGATCAGTGCTACATGTGTGGCTGAGAAAAGAACAATGGACCTTGCTTTTGCTCAGGAGGGATCCTTTGCCGAAGATGTTCTAGGGAATGTGATGGCAAAGAGAAGTTGGCCCTGGAGGGTACAGGGCATACAAACCTGAAAGGCTGAATTATCACACCTGCCCATCAGGTACTCCTAGGTACAAATACATTTCCCTCCACCAAGGCATAAGTCCCAGAAATTTACCCTACTAATTTAGTATGAACCAAGTCTTGAAGAGCATAAACTACTTTTTTTATAGAAAGAAAAACTCATATCCTTAAAGATGTTAGCAAAACGGTATTATACACTTGTGTTACTTGATCTGATCATCTAAAGTTGAAAGGGACCAAGTCAAATCCTACCAAGAATGTTAAAAGTGCCAACATATTTAGTCAGAATACAGTAGTATTAAAAAATCTTTAATACCAACGAAATTGCTCATATCTGACCACTTTTACCCATAGAAATAGCAATCTTATATGGTTCAGACTATTGGATACATTTGTCCTCAGCTATGATATCACTCCAAAAATGTTGTAATGTGAATGTATTGTAAATGGAAAAGAAGAACAATTTATATGGTAAAATATTAATCAAATGATGACAAACAGAAATTCTATTCCAAAATTCCTAAAATTTTTTAAAGGTAATTTTGTACAATCTCTTTCCTTAATTCAGGGTTTGGCAAACTTTTTCCATAAAGGGTTGGACAGTAAATATTTTAGGCTTTGTGGGCCACACAATCTCTGCTGCAAGTACTTAACTGCCTAACCTTGCCCTTGTGGTGCCAAAGCAGCCATAGACGCTACATAGATGAACAGGTGTGGCTGTGTTCCAATAAAACCTCATTTAAAATACGGGTTCTGGGCTACAGTCTACTGATCCTTGCCCTAATTAATCTCCTTTTTAAAAATTAATTAATTAACTTATTTATTTATTTTTGGCTAGGTTGGGTCTTCACTGCTGTGCGTGGGCTTTCTCTAGTGGTGGCGAGCAGTGGCTACTCTTCGTTGAGGTGTGTGGGCTTCTCATTGCAGTGGCTTCTCTTGTTGCGGAGCACAGGCTCGAGGCACGTGGGCTCAGTAGTTGTGGCTCACGGGCTCTAGAGCACAGGCTCAGTAGTTGTGACGCATGGACTAAGTTGCTCCGTGGCATGTGGGATCTTCCCGGACCGGGGCTTGAACCCGTGTCCCCTGCATTGGCAGGCGGATTCTTAACCACTGAGCCACCAAGGAAGCCCCTACTTTTCTTAATATATCACCCTTTCCCTATTTTATAGTAGTTTTCACTATTCTACAAATCAATGCATTAGATAAATTCTTATATATATACCACATTTCAAGTATTTATTCTGAGGGGAAAATATAGTTAAATATTTTAAAAATCTGTATGTTCTAAGACTCAAATTAAACCTTCAGTAAATGCAAAATAATCTGTGAACATGTTTCACACTGCTGGCAGACCCCCATATGACTAAGTGAGCTGTAGGACATCGGGACCCTGAAGTAGTTCTGCTGTGCAGTTGGAATGTCACGTCTCCACCACCAATTTCCGCCTTAGCATCTCCCCTCCCTTTTTAACATCTGTGGTGACTCAAAATAAGACAGTGTCCATAAGAATTAATACACAGTGAACTGAGAGGTAGGAGTTAGGTTTGGGTTTGGGCTACATTAATACTGACCAAAGTGAAACATTTTCTTCTGAACAGGAGAAACATCTGCTGGTGACAAGTGGCTTCTTGGCCCAGTTCCTACACAGAACTTGGAGAGCTTGGCATTTGCTGGCCAAGAATGTCTGGAGTGAAGGGCTGAGAGGGGTTATAGCCAGAAAACCAAGTCCATTCCATTAAGATAAATTACAACAGCTAAACGTAGCAGACCAGGGTGTGCTACTATTAAGAATAAAATGGATGAGATCCTTAAATAAGCTAATGAAACTATGACTCTTCAACTTCTGCTGTATATTTATTTCATGAATGGACTATTATTTAAATAAGATTTTTCTCCCATCTCATTTAATCCTTCCTCAGAACAACTCTGTGGAGAAAACTGAGTCAGAGACGTTTACCTCTGCCAAAGTCACCCAGGGTCAGTTCTCACCGTAAGTCAGAGTCCAAACTCCCTAATCCCAACTGTGCGCTCCCGCCATTACACAACACTCCCGCCATTACACAACACTCCCTGAGACCCACTGAAATAGCCAGAAATGTTATATGCCAGCGATGACCATCTCAGTCCCGCTTTTCCACCTTGTGTGAGCTGTAGGTACATCTTGCCCAATCCTGAACCAATTCCAATAAGAGCTGACAGTGTTCAGTAAGTTCCAACACAGAGCTGGTGGGACACAGAGTTGTCTTGCTGGCCTTTCTCTGTTCTCTAATCTGTGTGCCTGGTTTCCCCTTCTTGGGAACCCCCTGACCCATATCTGTCTGTCCAGGTAAGATTAAGGGGCTCTCTTTTTTTTTTTTTGCGGTACGCGGGCCTCTCACTGTTGTGGCCTCTCCCGTTGCGGAGCACAGGCTCCGGACGCACAGGCTCAGTGGCCATGGCTCACGGGCCCAGCCGCTCCACGGCATGTGGGATCTTCCCAGACCGGGGCACGAACCCGTGTCCCCTGCATCGGCAGGCGGACTCTCAACAACTGCGCCACCAGGGAAGCCCAGAGTGCTCTCTTTGATGCTCCCATAAGATCCCTAATAATAGAGTAGTTCTATTATTGTCCTTATCACATTGTTAGATAGATCATTACGACCTATCAACGGGTCCACATTTCTTTAGAATGTAAGTTCCTTGCAGGCAAGAATAATATTTTACTCATCTTTATCTGCAGTAGCTAGCCAAGTACAGTGTCTGCACCGCATTAGGTGTTCAGTAAATGTTGAATGAGTCAATGAATAAGTGGGTTAGGACCACTTTCCCCATGAGGTTTGCCATCTCGCCCTGAATCTCAGACTGCTTAGCTGAGCACCAGTGCTTTTTCTAGCTCCTCGAATTCCTTCTCCTAGGTCTCTGTCCCCGGGCCTGTATCCTCAGCAACGTGGGAGATTTGGGTTAAAACCAGATGGCCTAAGATGGTGTCACCAATTTGACTTTGAGAAGTGTCACGTGCTATTGACTCCTGCAGCTGTGTTCCACATCTAATTCAACCCTTTAGGGAGGAACAGGCAGGTGGACCAGCCAACACCATAAATGAGGCCACAAGCCATCCCTGTCAGAGGCCACCTTAACAACTCAACCAAGTCCTCAAGTTCCAGCCCTGCTCAGTCTAAACTGCCTATCAAATGATCTCGGCTAGCATACGCTACTGAGGTCCCAAAACACTATAGACCAGACCGTACTAGGGTTTCACTTAATATATATCAGCTATTTATAGGATTTAAGGTCACAGTAACTTCCCACTGCTTAAAATAATGATTCCTGGGGCTTCCCTGGTGGCACAGAGGTTGAGAATCCGCCTGCCGATGCAGGGGACACGGGTTCGTGCCCCGGTCCGGGAAGATCCCACGTACCGCGGAGCGGCTGGGCCCGTGAGCCATGGCCGCTGAGCCTGCGCGTCCGGAGCCTGTGCTCCACAACGGGAGAGGCCACAGCAGTGAGAGGCCCGCGTACCGCAAAAAAAAAAAAAATTAATAATAATAATAATAATGATTCCATATTCAGAATGAAAATTCCTTTGTTTTATGATGAAGTAGACTTTACCTGAAGATCCCGCAACGTTGTCTCGTGAGTGTGGGCATCACCTTCAAGAACTGAATATCGGTCAAGCTTTTCTTGCTCTTGTTGCAGCCAAGCTTCAAACGCCTTCAAGTCTCTCTGATACTCTTGGTGCAGGCGAACCAGTTTTTCAGACTTGGTTACTGCTTCCTATTATTAGCATGTAAGATGATTAAGATGGGGATACATTTCTACATGCAGTTTCAATGTACTGTAAGAATTCACTTTTGGAATTTTAGAAAAGCATGATTATTAAGCCATTAAAATATGAATGTTTCCTAGAAAAGTAAAACATTAAGATTTAGGCAAAAAATATAAAAAAACGTAATATTAGGAGTAAAAGGGGTCTTAAAGATGACTTTCTTGAATTAACTTCCTGATCTCTGAATTCCTTATGAAATGTAATATGGATATTCCAAAAAATGAATTAACTTTGTCATAAAAATACATTTTTGCTAATGAAGAAAACTGAAATTCTTATATTGTGCCTTCAGTGAGGATTTGGACTCACTGTGGATTTAAGTTTTCATGTACTTTGTCTAATAAAGTAAGGTGTGCTGAACGTTCACAAAGAAATAAATAAAGCCCAGTATTATAAATATTATTGGTGATTATTTCCAGCTTTAGAAAATTGTCATCAGCAGACATATTAAAGAATTTATGAGTCTTCCTTATGAAGCTGCCCCCAATTTTTCTACAATAGGTACATTTCTAGGACTTTTTAATTGAGAATTATTTTCCTTCAGTAACTTTCATATCCTAACAATAGTTGAGGGTTTTGCCAGTGGGGTATTCAAAGTATTAAAATTCATTTTGCATTTTTTTGTTCTATCTGTTTTCACAAGGCTGTCATTGCCCCAAATAAATGAGTCTTTAAATAAGCACAGCTCCAAACACTGCATTTTCAGTGGGTTTGTGTGGAACACGGTGAGCCATACCTTGGTCCGCTCTCTGATGTCTCTGTATCGTTCTTGCAGGTCCTGGAATTCTAACTGGGTGACGTAGTGCTCTGTCATGCCAGCTCCTTTGACTTCAATGGTCTCCAGCAAGCTGCTGTGGCTCAGCACTTCTTCATTTAATAACTAGAGAACATTCAAAAAAAATAAAGGAATTGGTGCATATATAATCATATCAATGGTACTATTAAAATTAGGATATTTTAACTGCATACTTGGCAAGTGATCTCAGGTTATCCATCTGTATACAGATAGATAGATCACTCTATCATCAATCTATATCTATATATCTATATCTATATCTAGAGTCGGGGGGTGTATTTGATATCTGGCCCAGAACTGTCTCCGAGATTCTGATTCCAGTTGACTTGGAAACCTCAAACTTAGTTTGTCCAAAAATGGGCATTTGACCTCTACTCCATTCCCATCCTTCCCCAGCCACCAATAAACTTCCTTCCCCTTCAGTCTTTTTCCAAACAGTAAATGCTACCATTCCCACCCAGCTGGTCAATTCAGACCACTGGAGTCACCCTTTCTCCCTCCATCCATGATGAAATCCTGTTAGTTCCATCTCTTCACTGTATCCTGACATGTGTTCACCTGTCTCCTGCAAACCCCCAGCCCCCGCTGCTATCACCTTTTACTTGGACTTTTGCAATATCCTGCTAGGCAGATTCCCTGCCCCCAGTTCCTGCCCAGTCCCTTTGTCCACACTCCACACAGCAGCTTGAGTGATAAAAGTCTGTAAGATTCTAAAGGGAATCGTGTCACTCCCCAGCTTAAAACATTGATTATCTTCCCAAAGCTGTCAGGATCAAGTAGAAAATCCACAGGCTAGCATCCTCATGGCAATGCAGGATCTGGTCCCTGGCCCCTCTGCCAGATCACCTGGCAACAGCCATCCATTTATTCTCGGCTCCAGCAACACCCAGCCTTTCTTCTAGCTCCCTTTTATCTGAGCCAGGTTCTCTCCCTCCTCAGGAACATGCTGATTATTCCATCTGAAATGCTCTTTTCCCACCTCCTCCCCAGACTGACTTCTCTGCACTAAATTCCTTAGAGCATCATTTCCGTCTACTATTTCAGAGACGCCTTTCCAGTCTCTCCTCCCCCTCCCCCGACTCCAAGCAGTCCATAATTGCCCTGTCCCAATGGCTCTCTCTCATAACATGCAGTTTTTCCTTCAGGGCACTTATCACCAGTTATAATTATTTGTTTATTCATGCATTCTCGGATGAGTATAGGTGTCCCCTCCAGAATACAACCTTTGTCAGTTTTATTTACCTGGAATCGAGTACAATGCCTGCATTTATTGAATAGATGAATAATTAATATAGCAATAGATCATTATAACAATATAATGGGTAGGTAATTATGAGTAGATTAATTTTCAGATGCAAACAGTCATGCAAGCCCAGAAATGTTAAGTGATTTGGCATAGGTCACGTAAGGCCATTTAGTCATTCAAATAACTTTTACTCAGCATTTGCTCTGTGTCAGACAGAGAGCCAAATGCATAGGATAAAAAGAAAATTAAGCATCTTTATCCACTGAGGGAGAGAGGTATGTAAGCATATATTCTATAAAACCGATAAAGAGATATGAACAACAGAGAAGAGAAGAACTAACTAAGCCTCGGGTGGCGGTGGTATCATAGAAGAGATAGCTTCTGAACTAATTCAGAAAGGTAAGTAGAAGGTTGCCAGGTGCCAGGGCACAGCTAAAGTATTCTGTGAAAAAGGGAAGGGATTCTGCAAAGGCATGGCATCGTTTAATTCCATTTAATGTGGTACATTCAGGAAACAGTGAGAAATACAGTAAGACTGGCACAAGGGTGGAAGGAGGGTGGGAGAGCAAGCAAAATGAGGCTGGCAAAGAGATTATTAAAATTCTTACAAACTAGAGGAGGGAGATTGGTACGATACTGTAAACAGTCGAAAGCAACGGAACTCTCAGGCAGGAAGGAGAGACATTCACCTTTATATGAAGCTAACGGGAGATGGAGACAAGAGACGAGGTGAGCTGTTGCAATTTAGGAAAAGGATAGATTAGAGTCAGGAGACATTTCTGAACTGGAATCAGCAAGACCTACTGCCTAATTCAAAGCGGGGGTAAGAAAGAAGGAGGTGGGGAAACGAGGTTCCCAGTTTCGGGTATTCAGTGTGGGGTGACACAAAAGAACTGACACCGAGAATACAGGAGTGTGAAGGATTTGGGGTAGAAGATAATAAGTACTGTTTAGGACACAATAAGTTTTAGGTAGAACAGGCCATCCAATGAATATGCCCTGGATGAATAAATCAAAGGTTTCCAAAATGTTATGTGTGAATACTAATATCAACAAAAAAGAGGTTTAAGAACATACCTCCAGTACCTACCTATCTATCTATCTATCTACCATCAAGCTACCCATCTATTAATCTTTACATGTAGTACTATACTAATATAAGCATTATGAAAAATATACAAAAGTAGAAATAGAAAAGGATGTGATAGAAAAGAAAGTACTTTTACTTCCGAATGATGAGCCGGCTGAAGATATGAAAAGCTATTACAAGTTGCCAAATTTTAAATATATCATAAAACACGCGACTATGAGGTTTTCCTGGAAGAGGACATTTTCACTCACTAACAAAATAGCCACAAACAAAAGTTTGGGTTGAGAAGCCATTAGAAATTATAGTAAACCCCTCAGATAGAGTTTGCCTATGGGGACAGCCCTAGGATTCAGGTGAGCACATTTCTGTACAACTATGGCAATTCTGAAGCACCTGTCAGAAAACAAATGGAATCTGAAATCCAGGTCCCACCTTGACTTTGCCGAGAGCGGCTGTTTTCTCCCGCACTTCTGCATACTGCCTTTCGGATTCGTTTAGGCTGGCCTCCACACTGTCCATCCAGCTGGAAAACTGTCGAACATCGTCCTGATAACTTGTCCACTTAGAAAGAGCTCCTTCAAGTTGACTGAAAGGTAATTGAAAGGACAGTAATCTACACTGAGAAGCCATGTACATTCAATCTGTCTGATCTCTATCACTGTGTTGGTTCTGTCCACTCCCCCAGCAGGAAGCCCATAGATCAGGACGGGGGCAAGCTTGAGAGGGGCTGAATGGCTGTGGCTTATCAAATCCAAGTCTGGGTCCCTGGCAAGCACAGCCTTGAGAAGCAAGGGTCAGTGAAGTCCAGGCCAACGGGTGGAGAAGAAGGACTGGATATAAAACCTGGAGTCAGGTTTTATATATATATATATATAGTCAGGTAACCAGGTCACACAAGACACTGGGAGAGGCCTGAAGACAAAACCAGGAGAGATGCCCTGAGCGAGGCTTTTCGGAGCCAAGACTCAGGGCAGAAAGAGAAGCAATATTTAACTCCATGAAGTTGAATAGGACATCCAGAGGAGAGAAAAAAAAAAGTAATAAAAGAAGGAAGGAAGAACCGAACAAGAACAAGCATAGTCACTATCTTGCATGAGATTTAAAAATCAGAAAATCACAAATGATATAGGCTAACATTTCCTGAATTGGTTTAATTATTAAAACCTGATGATTTCTCTTACTGATAAATTAAGCACTTCCTTCTCTCAATACAGATGTTACATGTTTAACTCCGTTAATCATTTGTGTCTAACTTTACTAACAGGCTTGAACCCTTCTGTAGCAGACACTCTGCGCTCCACCCCCCGACCAGACCCCTGCAGTACGCTGCCAACCGGTCCTCCAAAGGCCAACTCCTTGCCCTCTTGGCCCGAGGGCATCCTTTGGTCCCTGGTGCCCTCTCAGCTTGAGGGCACTGTAGGCAAGAAATGCCAGGGACTGTCGTCCCCTGGAGGCAATCCTCGACTGCCTGCCTGACTCATGGCAGTTTGTTTACAAACATTCCAGCTCCCCTGCTCTCCATGGGTAATTCCCAGACACGCTCTATCTACACTGGCTCCCAGCAACGCCTGCTGGGAGTAAGCTCCAGCTGCCCATGTTACTGGCTGCCCTCCCTCTCTCACGTGTTGTTCCCACCACCTACTGGTGTTTTCTGGGGCTACTTCCCAAGTAAACTGATTGGTTTTAACTAATATATCTTCACATGATTAAACATGTATTTATCTTTGACTTTTTAAGCAGTGAACATCAACACTAAGAACCATGTAGTTATATGAAAACACAGACACAGGACTGCAGCTCAACCTAAATGAAAGATCGCACCTGCCAGTTTCTTTTGTTCCAAGAAGAAAAGAGAAAAGGAAGGAAGGAGGGAGGGAAGCAGGAAGGAAGAAAGGGAGGCAAAAATAACGGAGCAGGGCAATAGAGAGAGAGAAAGAGATTGGGGCCCGGGGGCGGAGAAAGAGAAAGGGAGAACCCCGGGACAGTCTGTTACTGAGCTATCCTGTAGATCTTTTTTTTTTTTTTTTAATCATCTTTATTGGAGTATAATTGCTTTACAATGGTGTGTTAGTTTCTGCTTTATAACAAAGTGAATCAGTTATACATGTACATATGTTCCCATATCTCTTCCCTCTTGCATCTCCCTCCCTCCCACCCTCCCTATCCCACCCCTCCAGGCGGTCACAAAGCACCGAGCTGATCTCCCGGTGCTATGTGGCTGCTTCCCTGTAGATCTTTTAGCAATGACTTCACAGCAGCCTTGCAGCTTCACTAACCTTTTACAACGAATCACTGCAGACAAAAGGGACGCCCACATAGCCTTCACAGTCCGCAGCTGCTGCTGAATGGCGGGAGTGCCTTCCGGAGACGTATTCTGAAGGACAGACTCCCCTCTGGTCACTATCATTTTCATCTGGATCTCTTTTTCCTGTTTCACTGATAACAGAGCCTGTAAAAGCACATACAGAAGTCCTTTGTCATTTGCTTATTTAACATTTCTAGCTTTAAATATTTCAGAGTCCCCGTGGATAGCAGGTGATCTGCAGTTGGGTTAAGCCCCGGTTCTCTCAGGCTTACCAGGTGGAGGACGGGAGAGTCACTTGCTGGTGGTGCCAGTAACCAGTCACCAGCCTGAGTGGCCTTGGCCTTTCAGGTCATTATTATTCTCTGAATAATCCCTAATTTCCACTGAAGTTTCATTTTACTGTTTTTTAATAAGAGAAAAATAGATGACTATAGGATTCCTGAATTCTCAAAGGTCACTGGATGAAGAGCTCTATAAAGGTTAAGGTCTCTCACACAACAAACTGAAAGAAATAGCTTAATTCATATTATATATTAATTTATATATTTCAAGTTCTTCACAAGCACTCTTCTTTTTCTATATAAGAAGGATCTTTGAATTCAAAGTTATAAAACTGGTGTTTATCACCTGAAAGGTAAAGTTTCATCTCTCTCTCTCATCTGGACCTTGCCAACCTCTACAGATTCAGTTTCGGCCAGTCATGGCCGTCGGCTTCTGCTGCAGCAGGAAAGAACTGCTAGTAACGTCTCACATACCATGCTGTTGGCTTTCTTCAGCTTTTGCTCTTTTGGTCCCACTCTGAAACCTCCGCTGAGGTATCAGGCTTTCTGAGAAACCTGCCTCAACTCTCAACCCGATGCCCCTTGCCCAGCTCCGCTCCTCTATGTGTCCATAGCACCGTAATTATTATTACTGTCTTCTGTGTTTCAGCCTCCAGCCTCAGACAATGAAATCCTTGAGGGCAATGACCATATTTTATTCATTTTTGAATCTTTGGTATCAAGGCACAATGCCAGTCTCCCAGAAGACACCCAGTGTACAAATGACAGGTGAATGAATGCAGAATGACTGCTTTATCACAAACGTAAGCTAACACAGAACTAGTATCTTGTGATGGGAGAAGAACGGACTAACTGATACAGGCAGGCAAGTGAGTTGAACAAGATGGGAAAGGTTTTGCCCGATAAAATGTTTCAACCAAGTATTTCTCAGAATAAATGTGCCTGTGATGTAATTTGAAACTAGCCGCTTAACTGGCTATATCAAGCAAGTAACCATTTTGGGGTTGTTATTTTTTATTAAAAATGTTTTTTTTTTAATTTTTATTTTTTTTGGCCACACCATGCGGCTTGCAGGACCTTATTCCCCCAACCAGGGATTGAACCCACGCCCTCAGCAGTGAAAGCAGAGTCCTAACCACTGGACTGCCAGGAAATTTCCTTATTTTATTTTAATTTTTGTGAAGTATTTATGACTGAGTATATCTGAGCTCAATCGATTCAGGAGTGCTTAGGCAAAGCCTCCCTATGCAAACAGGATCATATCCACGGAGCATTCTTGGATTTCTCATGGACAGAGTGTGACATTATCATATCAGACAGAGACTCGAGAACTTTTGAGAAAAACAAATTCTGTAAATGAGAGACATTTCTCGTAAAAGGCACACCTCAAGCTTGAGCACCCTGCTGTCCAGCACGCTCTTGTCAGAGGTCGGGTGGCAGTAAGAGTCCAGCATGTGGACCGCATCTGTCATCCAGTCGTGCAGGTCTTTAATCCCGAGGGAGAACTGATTGTGTTCTGCAACAATTCTGTCCAGTCTTGACACTTTCTCCTGGAAATGACAGAAATCGTTTTCCAGCGGTCCCTTCCACAGAGACTCCACACCCTGAAGCTACTCAAGATTGTAATGCTAACCCTTTGTTCCAAATAACTGCAATCAGCCATAGGTCCATAGGCTCACAGATACGATGCAAGGCTGTATGAATCTATGAGATGTGAAATAGCTTTCTAAGAAGAGTAAAAATATGAGAATAATTGGGTCAAGAGGCAGAAAGATTACAATGACAATTTAGTGTCCCTCAGCTTACTCGCTACTCTTCTTTACGACAATTGGGATATTTTTCAGAAATTTCATTAATGTCTTCCTCACACCTTGTCTGGGAAGCCCACTGAAGTAGTTTCTGCTCTCACATGATCACATTTGGCTCAACTGATACCACATACCCACATGACCTACATTGTAGCCAGTTCTAAAAAAACAATTATCTGAGATTCTGTAATATCCCTAAATTGGGACCGTAAATGTGGTTTTAGTTATTAAAGCTTATATCCAACAGTGAAGATTTTATGAATATAATTGTCAGCTCTTAAAGCATTTGAGTATCTATTGATTTTTTTGGTATCTAAATAAATACAAAGGAATAGAAAGATGGCCTTAATTTATTCTAATTTCAGATACGTGCCAGATTTTCTCAAGACAAAAAAAGTAAAAAACATTGGTGTCAACACAGACTCTTTTACTCCAGCACCTATGCTATTTGGCTGTCTCAATGATGTTTTATTGGGGGTGCAAACAGCAGGCCAGGAGTGAGCCCACACTAAAACAGGCAAAGCCAAGTTACAGCAGGTTCCCTACATTCTCAGATCTGAAATACAAAAGGGAAATATAGGGAACAAATGTTACAAGGCCATAAAGCTCAGGGTAGGCCACCCTACAAAGTTCACGATGGGTCTGCTGAATGCTCTAAGTGAGGTCACTGTGGGATCCCATTTACTTTTTTTCTAAGCTGTTAGAAAAGCACTTTAATCAGTTATAGGAATCATTGTCAATTCTGAGCTCTGCTCTAGAATCTGAGCTGAAACTCTCAACCAACACATCTTTGACTACTATGTAATGAATGTAAAGAATTGAGACAAATGGAAAAAATGATCCCCCACTCACTCTATGTAGTCCACGAAGTAAATTTAAACTGCTCTGAATTCCTGTTTTTCTAAAGTAATTTAATCTGCGTTATCTTTAGACACAATACTCTGAATTCTGCCTTATGTTTATGCTTTGAGTCTTCCAGATAAAAGCTCTGGGGAACATACCTCTTCAGGATTAAAGGGAATATTTTGTGCAGTCATAGAGATGGGAAGTCTCTTCGATGTTTGAAACCTCCTTTGCTCTTTTCAGACAAGCATGTTGAGATCATGCAGCACAAATGTTTGGCTGGGCTTGCAAGGCTAGGGAGAGCACTTGCACGCCTCGGCCCTGCCCCGGGGCCCCGGGCTCCCGGGCCCCAGCTCGCAGAGCTGCGACCCACACTCACACACAGCACGTGGCAGGCGTTACCTTTGTGAAATTGCTTAGAGCTAGATACTGAGAAGACAGCTGTGACACTCGGTGCATAAAGCTCCTGCTGGCCGCATGGCCCTCCCACAGCTGCTGAGCTTTCTCTTTCAGCCTGTGGAGCTGAGGCTCGTAGCAGTTTATTTCCTCAAGGACAGACTGAAAAGCACAAGCAAGGCGCTATTAAGAGGCTGGGGAAGAGCACATCGCAGACAAAGCTTCGGCCCCGAGACCGAGGAAACAAACACGGGCGAGTGATAGGTGTGCCCCGAAGGCGCGGCATTATTTCCAAGCTACGGCACAGTGTGGACTACAGGACGGGACAAATCACACCTCAAAGGATAGCTGGAAAACAGGACATCTGAAATTGGGGACGGGTGCACTCTATCTCAGGACGGCCAAATCTAACTCCAGGGCGCTCCCATGCCTCTGATCTGAATGCAATGTAGCTGGGGGCGGGCCAGACGGGCTGAGGGGCTGATCACCTGCAGCTTCTGCTGTTCCCGCCTCTTGGCTGGCAGATCGTACAGGCGTTTG
Organism: Monodon monoceros; assembly: GCF_005190385.1. Classification (NCBI taxonomy): domain Eukaryota; kingdom Metazoa; phylum Chordata; class Mammalia; order Artiodactyla; family Monodontidae; genus Monodon; species Monodon monoceros. The sequence goes on from NW_021703771.1 coordinate 75,104,670, forward strand.
CTGCTTTCATGCACCATCTTCTCGGTTTTACTCAGCCAGTCCTGCACAGGCTCAGCACTTACTTCAAAGTCCTTCATCTGCGTCTTCAGATTCTATGAGGTTTTGGATAGTGTTAGGGACCAAAAAAAAAAAAAAAAACAAATGTTAATAGCAAGTCCAGAGTCTTCACTTGGCATTCCAAGCCCACCCCAACCTGACCTCCCCACCCATCTCCCCTTCTTTTCCTGTCCCCAATGTCTGGAACTTTCTATCCTTCACCTTGGTACCAGGCTAATTTGTGAACAACCCTTTAGAGGTTTTTAAGTTCTACTTTTTAATAAATGAATGTTTCCCTCATTATCCAGCCCACCTCAGAGTTCATACACGCCCCCTTCTCAGCCTCTGTCACATTTGTTGTTTACACCAGTCACTGCATCCTTTATCATGGACTGGGCTGGATTGTGAGTTTTCATCTCATGCCAGCAAGCCTGCCTGCAAGTAGATTACAAACTCCATGAGGGGAGGGCTGTGTCTGACACTTCCTGGGACACATCATGGGGGTACCTTGCAGGAATATAAATAAGTCCTCACAAACATTTTGTTGATTTTGATTAATGGTGAAACAAGAAATAGCATATGGTTGATATGCTTATTATGTTTTTAATAAACAACTTGCTTATTCTGATTTATAAAGATACAAGAAACAAGAAATAGTATTCTGTGTTTACTACATAAGAATGTTGTCACCACTTTCATTGATAATTTGTAGCTTGTCATATGTATTTGATCAAGTTTTATATGGTGCCATTTCACCTTAGCCAAGGTGTTTATATCTACACTCTATTATTTATAAAAACGCTAGACTGAAGTGAATTTGAAATTTATGTTACCATGTGAACCCGCTAAAGGATTTTAAATTTAAATTTAAATCAGAGCTTTGCGTAGAATTGTCAAAGAGCAAATCCACAAAGGTTAGCTTAAAAATTTATGTGGCAAGAACTGCAGGAGCCTGGGAGAATGGCTCAAGGTTCCATATGTATCCGATCCGGTGTCTACAATGTGGGGACAGTCATGCTGCCATAGTCCCCTCTTAGGGAGACGGTAGCTGGGAATGCTTTGGAAAATTAAAAGTGCTTCACAAATGTAAGATACCAGGATAACTCCTGGAGTATTCTACTAAAATTTAAGCTTCATGAGGGCAGGAGTTCTATTCTGTTTTATTCTTTGCTGTATCTCCAGAGCTTTAAATAGTCCTTGGCAAATGGAAGACGTTCAACAAATATTTGTTGAATAATTAAATAAATTTATAAATTCAAGGTGTTTCCATTTTCCTGCCACTGGAGTCTCATGGGGCCACTAAAGGAAAAACTGGGAACCATGATCAGGAATTAGTGCTACAAAGACACGGGACTGAGCAGTAGGCGCTCAGAGATCTCATGTAAAAAGTTTGGGTTCCTCATCCAAGGAGTAAAGTCAGAGGGCCTGAGCAAGGGGCCTGGGGCACAGGAATAAAGACAGCTTGATACTAAGTCAAACAATTCCTAATATGCTTCCTATCCTTGGGGGTGTATAGGCCTCCCACCAAATGTTCATTCTGCATAATTTTCCTGTTATTTCTCCAATGGCTTCAGTGACCACCTACAAAGCCTTAAAGCCTTCCATTTACAGAACTGTATTCACACAACACTTCAGGTCAGAGTGCCTGGGTCTACACCTTGTCTTCAACACTTACTAGCTGTGAGAACTTGGTAGATTATTTAAGCACCTTTTGCCTTAATTTCCTCAACCATAAAATAGAAATAAGAGATTCTCTACCTCAGAGAATGGTTATGAGGATTAAACACATTAATGTATGTTAAGTGTCTTCAACAGTGACTGGTAAATATTCACTCACTGTTTTGACAGCTCTACCCTCTCTCTTGAACTTTGAACTCACCTTCACTGCTACTTCCCTGGCCATTACCTACTGAGTATATTGCAGGCCCATAAAATTTAACATATATTACATTGAATCAACTTTTCTATCCCTTCCCAAACTACTTTTTCTGTCATATTCATGTCTCAGGTTAATGGCATCACCATTCATGCCATCTTCTGAACTAGAAACCAAAGACTTAAACTTAACTTCTCCTTCCCTGGGCCCCTCATTGAATTCTTTACCAAATCCTGTTATGTTTTCTTTTGGAGATAAAGCTCCATCCGTTATCATTTCTTTAATTCAGGCTCTTGTCTCTCTCATCTGCACCATTATGAAAAGATTTCCCTGGTCTTCCGGCTACTTATTATTCGCCATTCTGGTCTACACTGGAGCCAGAGAGTTGACATGTTTATCTCCAGCTTAAAGATCAGTAGGCTCCTCACTTAGCCTTTCTCAACCCTAGAATTAAGCCCTAGTATCCTAAAGTATCCATTGTACGTAATGAATTAATCTCTCTTCTACGTACCTAGAATGGTATGGGTTATGTTCCATCCTTGTGAAAATTGAGAAAATAAATCCTGTTCTGGGGTTCAGATAAGGAATTCTGGCCAAGAGTCAAGGTCAAATTGCTTAGTATGCAAGACATTCCACTATCTGGTCCTAATCGTCAACTCTTTGTTGCTTTTCCCACAAGATCTTATGTGAATGTCAAACCCCTCAAAGTCCCCCATTCATAGTTGACACTCATGACACCCTGGCCCTGCACATTCAATTATGGCCTGCATTAATTATGGCCATAATTAAATTAAGGCTCTATTCTGCTAGGAAGTGTTGTTTTAAAAGGGAAAAGAATACTCTCCGTGCCTCACAATTTAAGAGTTGGCACACAAAACAGATGATCACAAGAAAAATATAATTGCACTGTGGCAGAAATTATGTTATGATTATAATAAATTCAATTTATGTTGTCTCTGCATAAAATAAAATAACCATTGTCTCTTTGCATACTGAGCTCCAAAAACCTACTACCTGATATGTGCATTAGTTTTACCATCTCAGCCATAGCATTGCCTTATGTGGATATTTCTGTTCAATTCTCTTAGGACAACTTCTTAAATTGAGGGATTTCAAATGAAAAAATAAGTGATATTGCCTAAAAGTAAAATCAGTTGTTCCTGGTGGGATGGTGCATGGGCAAGCCTGTGATAACTGCCCCTACCATGCAAGAAGCTATCAAATTCCTCAGTGAGGTTCACACTGCAACACTGAGCTGTTTCTTAGAGTCATCCAGTTATCTATTAATATTCAGAGAGGGATGACCAAAATCATTAACGAGGGTATTTGGAGGTATTGAATACGATACACTGTATTGTAACTACAGTGGCAACAAGTACAACAAACAGCACGGAACACATCCACGTGGTTGGCTATAGTATACCTCTAGGGCAGATACTTTTTGGTGGAGATTTGAATGAAAATTTTTCCAATCTTCTTTTGCAGTTGCAATTTTAGCCTGGATGCCACTAGCTTTCTCTTTGGTCAACAGAGTACTCAAAAGTTCTCCTTTAGAAAGCATCATGTTTAGCTTGTGCTGTCCATTTTCACTTTCCGACAAAAATTCCTATAAAGAAAAAGGTAAGAGATTAGGCATAATAAAACGCTTTATCCATTGAATTTACTACTTATTTCTCAACATAACCAAAGAAAAGAAATAAACAATTTTTATTGTATATATTAAATGACTAAGGTTCTCTTACCCTATTTGTACAATAATACTTTATGTATTATTGTATTATGTATGTATCATATCTAATAATAATCTTATGTAACTGATATGGTTATTGTGAAAATTACTGAGAAAATCTGCCTAGAATGTTCAGGCACGATGCTTGTCACATACAGAGAGCTTTTATTGTTTCCTAAATCCCTATTAATATATAAAAATAGCATGCATTTAGATCAATGGACTAGTTTCTTTTCACATACACATCAATTGTTTCAAGCAGGGGTTTACCTGAAATCTGAGTTTCTTAAGCCAAACTTTAATATGCTTATAAAGATCTAGAGGCACATTTTTATTTATTTTTTAGCGGTATGTGGGCCTCTCACTGTTGTGGCCTTTCCCGTTGCGGAGCACAGGCTCCGGACGCGCAGGCTCAGCAGCCATGGCTCACGGGCCCAGCCGCTCCGCGGCATGTGGGATCTTCCCGGACCTGGGCACGAACCCGTGTCCCCTGCATCGGCAGGCGAACTCTCAACCACTGCGCCACCAGGGGAGCCCTAGAGGCACCTTTTTAAACCACTTAAGCACCATTATTGGATAGTTTTTTTTTTTGGCTGCAAGGCTTGTGGGATCTTAGCTCCCTGACCAGGGATTGAACCCGTGCCCCCTCCAGTGGAAGCGTGGAGTCCTGACCACTGGACGCCCAGGGAATTCCCATCACCATTATTAGAATTAATTGATCACACTCTCACCTGTATTTTCTGAAGACTTGCTGAAACTTCACTAATATTTTGAGGTATATCAAAACATTTAGCTGTAGTGATCTTTGCATGAACCAACCACTGCTGGAAATCCTTGAAGGCTCTTCGAAATCTCTGCTGTAAAATCTGTTCTTTATTCTGACAGCCCTTGGATGCTTGCAAACAAAGACTAAAACCATGATTTGAAACATTTAATGGGAGGAAAAGAAATGATAAAGTAGATTAAAATAATGTTCAACAGAGTCAACAGTCCTGAGTATGTCCTCACACCATTTGGTAATGTATTTAAGATTAATTAATTTATATTATTACTGAACTCACAACTTAAACAAACCTCTGGCTTCTTATTTGTGTGAAAATAGTTTGAATACCAGTAAGGTTCACGCTCACCAGTTATATTCTTTAATCAAGCCAGAAACTTTTCTGCTGTATGTACTCAGGTCTCTGGAAAAACGACAAAGTTCATTCAGCTGAGACTTGAGATCCTCTGTCTGAGGCTCTGCTTTTTGTAGGGCATCCAGTATCTCCTATTAGGAAATAACAAGACAAGGGAACAAGCATTTAAACTGGGTAACTTCCACATCCTCATACTATACATGCATAAATCACATAATAAATTATTAGTGAGGGAGAAACCAACACAGTAGATTCAGTAAAGAAATGAGACCTATTTTCAGGACTCCCCAAGGCACATAATAGCGCTCGGTTAATCTGCATCCTGTTCAAGGCATGGATAGTCACTTGAGCATCCAATGTTACCGGGTAGTCAAATGATCAAGTGGTCAAGTAACTTAAAGTGGGACAAGAAAAAGAAAAGCAAAAATAGCCTAAATTGTTTAAAAAAAAAAAAAAAAAAGTCTGCCTAGGCCATTGGAAGATGTGTATGAATACTGTTGGTGTGGGGTGAAGGTGAAGAGAAATCATTTCAAAGCAAAGCAATACTTATTTGGGATTAAAAAATACAGAAGGCAACTGGTTTCATGTAGTTTGTATGGTTAACTTGCATATTAAGAATTTCTTACATTCCAGAGGTCTAATTTAACTAGTAATTTATTCATTTCATAGTTTCATTCATACAGTCATCAAGTATTTGCTAAATGTCTGGCATGTGGAGCTCACAGTTTAACAAATGAGAGAGAGAGACGTGAATAATCACAGTACTGTGAGTACTTAATCCAAAATAAAGTGTTGGGATTTGACAAGTGCACCTCTGAAATCAAGGCCATGGTCTACTGAGTTACACAAGGTGCTCTGCAATCAGAGCTTTCTTCTTATAGCTTGTCACAAGAAGCAAATGAGATCACCAGTGTCAAATACTTAGCACAATTCCTGGCACACCAGGAGCCTAATTAGTAAAGACAGCAGGTTATTTAAGTGGGACTATGTGGATAATAGTATCACCAAGGTAAAAAAAAAAAAATTAAGGAGGAGAGGCAAGAAGTTGAGTAACTACTCAGATAGCTGTTGCTGTTACTATTATTATTCTCAGAGATATTTATCAAGACCTGGCCTAGATTTGTAGGAAAACCATGCCTCTCAACAAAGTAGGTCTGTGCGGTATCCCTCATCCTAGAAAATGGCACCACTGTTCTCCCACTGATCTGAATCAGAAAACTAAGCATCACCTTGGCCTTGCGCATTTCCCTTCTCATTCCATACAAGAGAAACGAGGGCTGGTCTATGCTACGTCTTACCTGTTTTAATCAGTTCAGTTACCTCTTTTCTTCTGCTTCTCAGCTCTCACAGACCCCATTTACTCTCTAGAATGGCACAGTGTTCTCTGAATGTGAATCCTGTTCTCTAGTTGTCTCTTCTGTGTTTTCTCAATTCCTCAGTAATTGTGGATCTTGATGCCGTGCTTCCACCTCACCCATCTGGTCAATATGTAATCACATCTCAAGGCTCAGCTCAAATCACAGCTCCTCTAAGGATTCTCTGCCCTCTGTCCCACCTCTTGGGGGCTTATTTCGAGGACACACAGCAACTTGTTGGCACTCATCGCAATCCACAGTCCCCAGTGGTCTTGAGTTTGTTGGCCTTTCCACCTACACTGTGATTCTGAGAGGAGGGATGCTGTTCTTGGTTTTAAAATTCGTTACTTAGCTTAGTGGCTGGGCCATAGAGGAGTCTAAAATATTTTTATCTATAAAATTCACAAATAATAACTAGAAAGTTTCTCTCCAAACACTAAAATACTAACTACTAATTTACACCACATTGAACCATTTATTTAAGGAAGGACATTATAACAGCTAAAGAAATTTACCATATACCAAAAAGTAAAAAGAACCAGAGATTCAAAGTGGTCACTTATAAATTAGATGATATGAAAAGTGCAAAGCTTTTGACCAAAGCTTTTGACTAAACATTTTTTCTAAACTTCATCATAGATTAAAGCATTGTAGCAGAGTCTTTCATTTTATACATATCAGCTCATATACTTCTGTTTCAGTTAAGTCCTAGAATGCATGTTTTTCCTTAAGGTTATACAGGTTAATAAAATTGCTAAATTTCTAACACTAATAACCTAGTGGATATTAAAAAATATGAGTTTTGCAAACAGTGTGAACAAGATATTTTGCAACATGATTTAATATAGTTTACAGATGATGGTCCATTTTTGTTTTTTAAAGGATTTCTTGAGTCTCATCACTTAATTGCAGAAGAGAAAGTAAACACTTGTGAAGGTTTGTGACTATTATTATGATTTTCAACAATGACAACCCCTGCCTTACAGCAAAACAATGCCAAAGAACCCTGGCAAATCCATTATTTTGTAAAACTTTTCCTATGTATTCATATGTAATGGAAGTATTATCTCTCTTTTTTTTTTAATTAAAATGTCTTCCTAGTTTTATTGAAATATAATTGACATACAACGTTGTAGATAAATTTAAGGTGTATAATGTGTTGACGTGATACATGTATATGTTGCAAAATGGTTGCCACCAGAGCATTAGCTCACACTTCCATCTCATCACATAATTACCATTTCTTTTTTTGTGGTAAGAACATTTATTATCTCCGTTTTTATTTTTCATTTATTTTTTCTCCCCATTTTATTGAGATATAATTGACACACAGCACTGTATAAGTTTAAGATGTACAGCATAATGTTATCTCCAAAATAGCATCATTAGAAAGAAAAGAAAATCTGAATATTGGGAGGCAATGTAGTACTGTCATCAAAAGTATGAACTTTGGAGCCAAATATGGAAGTAGATTTAAGCAGAGGGCTGTCAGCTTTGAATTACCAGTACAATTAAAAGTCCATATTCACTTTTGCATTATCCTGTGCATTTTTTATAGGATTCACCTATTATTTTCACTAATAGTATCAATGAAAACTTGGTAGAATAGTAATGTAATCTAAACACAACCAAATCTTTCTTTTCTAAAAATTTCATTCATACTAGTGGAAGAGAAAGGAAGGGAAGAAAAAAAGAACTAAAAACATTATAAATGATTTTTTTGATATTGGAGTGAATAATACTGACCACATGGGACAATTACCAACTTCCTTGTCCCTGTTTTACAGAAGTGTTTTCTGTGCTTTATTCTAGGGCTTAAGCCTAAAGGATAGGAAAGGCATCAGGAAAAAACAAACAAACAAAAACCCTAGAAACATTATAAATAAAATAGTATAAAGAGATGATTATAAAGTTTTATTTTGTGGTGTGCTATATTTCAAATATTTGATTTAAAACAAGACAATGTTGGAAATACTACATGACTTACTACAATACTGGCTGAAGCTATTTTGAAAAGATTATAACATAAATAGAAACAGAGAAGTTTATACTAAACTTCCTTTTAAGGACATCCACGATTCAGAGCACTATAAAACTGCAGATATCGAAAGGCTTTCCGTGATACTATTTAACAGTAAAAGAAAGAAGACTTCAAGCTTCTGCCCATTCTTCACTCTTCCTTTTATGCTTCCCTTCCTCACATTCTGAAAGAGCAGCTATTAGTTTAAAAAAGAAAAAAGTCCACAAGGCAACTGGTGAGTGTGACCAGGAGTTCTGTTAACGGGTTAATTCAAGCACAGCTGTCAAATCCATACACAGGAGAGCTAACCAGGGGGAAAACTATTAGTTGTGCTTTAGGAAATTACCAAACGTTTCTTCCAAAGCTATAAATTCAATCATTTAATTGTTAGAGATAATTCCCTGGCAGGAAAACAGCTATGACTCTCGGTCTATTTATGCCTGTGCCCACAGGCCATTTTTTCAGACTGAATGGCTGAGCACAATATTACAAACTCTTACACCATAAGAATGAAAGTAAAATATTTCCACTTACAGTAAATGCTGCTTATGGTAACTAAAAACTCCCTCTCCCTTATGTCTGTATTTTTACAACGGTTTGATTTATGAGAAAAGGAAACAGATCAGCTTTACAAATTTAGTTAGGTAAACACTTATTTTTCCAAGTGTGAACGCTGCATGTTCTTAGTTAGCAAGGATTTTTTAGCAACAAGGAGCGGCAAACAAAAATTTGAGCAGAGCCACAAGCAGAAAACAGGAAGCCAACTTACCCGGCCCTTCTGCCAGCATTCCACTAGCTCCTGATCTGTGTTCCTGCCTTCCAGGAGGGCTAAATGCTGAGCCCAGCTTGTCAGGAGGGCACCAAACCGTCCCAGGGCCTCCTCCAGCTGAGCCACTTGGCTTGAGAACTCCTGCTCCGAAAGGGCCATTTGGCTAACCAGGTTCTCCAAGCTAGTCTGAGTTTGGAAAACGCTGTCTTCCCACTGCTTCCAGTCGGCACGCAGGGCCTGCATCTCCGTGTCCAAGAGCTCACAGCCACTGGCACTTGTGTTCTGTTTCACTGCAGGGGCCAGCGACTCCACTCTGCTTAGGCGGGTTGCACCAATCTCTCTGGAATCCAACAGCTCCTGTAATGGAATATCACCATGGCAACCGAGAAGGCTCTGAGTCACTTGGGCTGCAAGTTTCCAAATGTGTACAGAGGGGGACCCTGTCCTGCTAGGGAGTTTTAGCAAGTGTGCTGCAAGGAACTGGAATCAATTCATCCCCCTTCTCCTAAGTCATAATAGCAGAGAATTATCATTGTGAGTGCCAAGGTTTGTGGCCAAATGAGTTGAGGAAGCCACAACATCCTGAAACAGACTAAAGAGGGACCCTGAAATCAGGCATTGTTTGAATATGTGAAATTATTTTGTTAGTGATTTAAATATTTGCCGGTGGTGTATTGCTCCTGTAAATGTGTGAATCCTATTTTTCCCTAAGTTGACGTCAAGACAAGTGAACGAGGATTGCAGAAGAACTGTGCTCTACTCGTGTCTCTACCCCATTTCCATTTTCTTCCCCGAGATGGTGGCTTAAACCACACTTCCGTTCCACTAGGAATCAAGCTAACCCGTCACAATAAAAGAATAAGCCCAACTCGATTTCAAATACTTCAGAATGTTAAGTAAACATTTTTATAGTAACTAAAATAAATAATTCACAGACATACTTATTCAAAAGTTCAAAGTAACCTTTAGACAGCATTCATTTATTACTCTTATTTTTACTTTTAAAAACCTCACTAGAAATTTAACAGTTTAACTGTAACTTTTAGGCTTAAAGCACAAAATACTCTAAAAGATAACAAGATAAAATTAAAATATGAATTGTTGATTAGGTTAAATAGTGGCATTTCTTTCTGAGAATAGATTCTCTTACAGAATCTATGTGGATGTTTGTATATTTACATATTTATTGCTAAAGCCAGGATTTTGTTAGTATTAATACAAAATTATGACTTTGTTCCTGGATTAAATAGAAGGAAAAGATGATTATTAGGGAAAAAAAACTTCCACAAGAAAATCAATTACAAATTAACAAGTATAGGAAAAACAGGGGTATTAAGTATGAAGCATGTTTAACAAATTATGTTAAACACAACTATATCTTAGCTAATCTATATAATATAGTTCACGTTTCATTAGATTAGCTTGAAATAAATATATCTTCTCACAAGTATATACGAGAGCCACATTTTAGTATAGATCATTTGAAAGCATTTATATAGCAGTCCAAAGTACAATCTCATGAAAGCCTTATATACATTTAGCGTTTATATACACATTCATCACCTTTTCTCGGCAGTAGGATGCTAAAAATCTTTTTTGTTTATCAATGCATGTGGTAAGTAGTGATTTGATGAAGAAAATAACTTTTTGAAAAGAGCTAGGTATAACTATTGGATTTAAATACTTATAATTTTCCTCTGTGAGTGATTTCGAATTTCCTCTGTGAGTTCGGAGGGTATCTACTATCAAAAATCAGTTTCCCAAAATACTCTCTAAGGCATTATCCCAGTTTTCTTTGCATGACCTTGGGATATTTCAATATTTGCAATCACTAATTCCACTCATCCAGATTTTGAAGAAGGATATTATTGTTTAAAAGTGTTCTGAGGGCTTCCCTGGTGGCGCAGTGGTTGAGAGTCCGCCTGCCGATGCAGGGGACGCAGGTTCGTGCCCCGGTCTGGGAAGATCCCACATGCCGCGGAGCGGCTGGGCCCGTGAGCCATGGCCGCTGAGCCTGCGCGTCCAGAGCCTGTGCTCCGCAACAGGAGAGGCCACAACAGTGAGAGGCCCGCGTACCGCAAAAAAAAAAGCGTTCTGAAATGACTTTTTCATGTATTTCCCCATCTTGTATTTAAACTGTAAAAACATATTATATGAACATAACACACCCTCATACACTCACACGTTTGGCTTTGAAGTTGCCTGTTCTTGGTTACTGCTGGGGGTGAGGAGGGTTCACATTGAAGGACAGAGGAGGTGCTACCTGACTTTCTCCAAGGTCCCTTCTCACACACACACCAGCCTGACCCGGACTTTGATAGACAACCTCTGTCAGGCTGTGCATTCTCCTTCCCAAACCCCATTTTCTTCCTGCCAGCTCCTTCTCCCACATTTCCTATATTTTTTGAAGTGTTGTATAAAAGCATTTCGGAAAAAGAGCATTTGGCAACCCAGAAAGCAACCTTTGTAAAAGAATTTCCTTGCTTTTCTTTTCCTTTTTTTTTGCAGTACACGGGCCTCTCACTGTTGTGGCCTCTCCCGTTGCGGAGCACAGGCTCCGGACGCGCAGGCTCAGTGGCCATGGCTCAGGGGCCCAGCCGCTCCACAGCATGTGGGATCCTCCCGGACCGGGGCACGAACCCGTGTCCCCTGCATCGGCAGGCGGACTCTCAACCACTGCGCCACCAGGGAAGCCCTCCTTGCTTTTCTTATATCGACATCTAAAAGCATGAGTTCATCCTTGCTATCTGGTCTTCCACCCTACTCTTCACTCCCCAATCCATGTCATCCAGTTTCTCTCCTGACCTGACTGTGGAAATGGCTCTCGGTGGTCGCCAAGCAGCCTAACTGCCCAGTTCAGGGGCATTCGTTAGTCCTCCTCTTTTATTTTAATTTAATTTTATTTATGTTTTACTTTTTAATTTTTTTGGCAGCGTGGCATGTGGGATCTTAGTTTCCCAACCAGGGATCGAACCCATGCCCCCTGCAGCGGAAGCATGTAGTCTTAACCACTGGACCACCAGGGAAGTCCTGTCATTAGTCCTCTTAATGGCCACTTCTTGATGTTTCTGTGATGGTGACCACCTCCTCCACCAGGGGCCATGGTGGCACCACACTGTCCTTTCCCCTCTCATTATTATTTCTCCTCTCTTTTCTCCCTCTCCCTTTCAAATTCTCCTCTGAGGCCCCTTAAATATTGATAACGCCTGGATTTTGGTCCCGTGCGCATCATTCTGTTTGCTTTATACGTAGGTCTTGGTTTCGTTCACTCTGGTGGCTTCAACTATGAACTGTGTGCTGATCATTCCAACTTGTGTCTTCAATCCAGCTTCCTAACCTAAAATTCAGACTTGAACATTCAACTACCTCCTGGACATCACCAGCTGGCAGTTCAAATCCACCTGTTCACACTGAACACCTCATCCTTCCTCTGTAACCCGTCTCCTCTGCATGAGCTTGTTTTCCTCAGGTGGAGACAGCTCTGCTGACTCTAGGTAAAGTCCTGACCTTCACCTTTGACTTTTCTCACATTGTCACTCCACAGCCACTTAAATCACTCATTTACGAAATCCACTTTTCTTATCGTGTTCTATGTGGCTAAACGCTTTATGCGCATGATCTAATTTAGTCCTCAGAACTACTCTGTGAAACAGGTACTACTGTTATTCTTATTTTACCAACTAAGAAAGAGGCTTGAGGACATCAAGTGGCTTGCCCAAAGACACAGCTAGAAAAGCAGCAGAGACAAGATGCAGCGTCAGGGTCTGATTCTAGAGCTTGAACTTGAGAAGTCTTATGAGCTATCGTTACATTTGAGGTATTATTTTATAAACGTCAGTTTGTGCATCATCATTCCCTCCTACACTGCAAGTGCCTTGAGGATTCAACCCTGGCTGAATAAATGGATAGATGGACGGATGAATGAATGGATGGATAACTCAAAATATTAGTGAGGAATATATGAAAGTATTCTAGGGAATCACACAGGTAATAAGAATTTAAGAAGTGGCTTTATGTGATTATCTCATTTAAAACCTATGTGGTCATTGTAAGATTTAAATAAGGTAATACTCTCCGAACATTTAAAAGTAAATCCTCAAAATATAGTTATTATTGTTATCATCAACTATTATTTTTATGTTCTGATTTCCAGCTATCACATTCCTGATCACAATTATACTACGTATTCCAGCATTTCCTCATCTATAACTAAACAACTGAGAATTTCATCACTTCCTAGTTTTCAGATTAAAATCTATTATTTCCACAGAGGGGAAATTATTGTAATTTAATATTCAAGTAACTAGAAATATACTTGTTCCAGCTCCCTCAGATAAATGAATTTCGGTTTTTTAAGTTGCCCTTATATGCAGTAACTAGGTGATAGTTTTAATGCCCTTTAAAGTACTGTCTTCCATTATGCTGTGCTATTGGCTGGGAAGGCAGAATAAAACAAGTGAATGGCATTTCCCAGTTATTATTCAAATGTGTTTAACCAACTTACTTCATAAGCTTTTCTTCCACTGTGCTAGAAAATAGTATCTGGTTTTGTCAGCCCACTAGTCTGGTGCATATTTCTTAGGCTTTGATGCTATAGCAATCAGCACATTTGCATACAGAAGCATCTACAGACAATGTTCTATTTTCCTCACCAGTGTAAAGTGTTTTAAATTCCCTTTATTCTCTTGCTTAAGGGCAAGGTAATAAATACCAACAAATGGAAAATAGGAAGAAAACATTTTGAATAAAAAATCTTATCTACAGAATCTTTATCACAGGTGTGTGATACTCAAGAACCGATGAAAGAATGAAGTTATAAAAATCTGTCCATTTTCTGACCTTAATTTTAGATAATTTTTTCTGGGTGGCTGATGAATCTCCAGACATATCCGACCACCGATGAAGGTCTTCCTTTGCTGAATGCAGCCAATCAGTGAATTCCTGGACTGCGTCTAAATACATGAGATGATCTTTCACAATCTCTTCTACTTTCCTCATTTTCTCCTAGTAGCCAAAGAAAAGAGTATTTTAACAATAGTAATTATTGAGAATCTGAAATCAGACAAGGTAACAGGTCTCTTAATCATCTGAGAAGATTTCATTCTTATTCCTGAATTTTCTCTATGTTTAATATCTTTAAATGAGCAGATCAAATTTTAATTAGACTGAAAGACATTGAAGAAGCAACCATTTTCCTTTAGGTATTTTTTTAGTTTAGCTTAGAATAAAAATCTATGCTTAATGAATGTTGACTAACATCCCTCACTAATAGTCCACTTAATTATTATTATTATAACTATTTTTGTTATTCAGGCAATTATTTGTGTTGCCTTTGTGTACAGTATTCTGCTCAGCACTTTAAATGCATTTGCTCATTTAATCCTCACAACAGCCATATGATGTAGGTACTATTATTAACACTATATTATATAGGGGCCTCCAGAGGTTACAGAGGTTAAGTAACATGCCCAAAGTCATATATCCAAAAGAGGGTCAAAGCCAGATTTCAAATGTAGGTCTTTTTGACTCAAAAGTCATAGCTCTTAATCACTACCAAAATAAAACTTAAGATAAACTAACACATATGTTAAAAATTGTAGTATTAATAATACAAAGATAGTTCCC